>NC_133764.1:25484792-25805497 GCF_036562045.2 Rhinolophus sinicus
GAAATTTTTATTTTTAAATGAATAATATCCAATATAATTTTGTTCTATACCAACTACGATAAAAAGTTTTACTATAATGAAGCAAAGACTCTTTAAAGGTAATTTGTTAGCTGGCTAGGTGTTAGCAGAGTCAGGGAATAAATATTTACCTGATAACATTCTGGAGAAAGAACCAAGAAATAGTAATGTCAGCAACAGATATCAATATATCCCTTCCCTCTGAAAATTATTTCAATACCCAATGGTTAATAGTCTACAGCAAAACAACTTTATTTCATAGCAGAGAATCAACATCTACCTATAATTCTATTTTGAATTATTACGGTAACTAAAATGGGAAAAATGCCATCTCAACTAATTCTTGAATCTGAAATAAAACCACAAAAAAGCAGGGAAGATGTAGAGAGAGTATGACAAGAGAAGAATTAGGACTGTAAAACAAATAGTGGGCATTTGTGCAATACAGAAGTCCTACAGTCTTTAAGCGGATATTTTTTTAAATACTCCTAATATTATCCCAGAATAAAATTACCTGCTTCATATAGATATTTTGGAAGTTGAGTTGTTTTACCACTTCCTGTATTTCCAGTAACAATAAGGAATGAATTGTCCCTCACAGCTTGAATAAGCTTTTTTCTTTGTTTTTGAATAGGAAAAGTTGGAGTAGTTCCTCCTTCCTGTGATGTGCATCCTTTCTCTTCTGTAACAATAGAAAAACAATTGTGCAATTTAAAGGTCTGTAAAGACATCGCTGACTCAATTTTCCAGAACTGAAAAGAGAAATACAAAAGAATTTTAGGGCGGGAAGAGATCAATCCATGATTTCCCAATTAAATCACCTATGTCCAATTTTTAAGTGAGGGTTTACAAACCCAGAACAACTTTTTAGTGAAATCTAACAACTGGAGCATTTGCTCATGCGACTCAAATGTACTTAACAAAGTAAGCCTAGCACAAGGCAATGTATATGCAAGCATACCTATATAGCAGCACAAAACCCAATTTTATGAAACAATAGACCAGAAACTGCAACACGGCAGAAAACTCTCAGCTGAATTAAAAGCCACCTGTGTTTGCTTCTAATTCATGGTTCAAGTTAGGTCCCTGTTCAGAGTGACTGATATCCCAGAAGGCCAAGTGGTGCGTAACCATGGAAACTGGCTCCTGGAAACTGGCTCCCTCTATACCGTACCCAAAGGCAGGCTGGCGGCCCGACGAGGGAGGGAGGAGGAAGGATGGGTAGAGAACAAAGGCTTTAAGAGCCTGTTTAACAGCAGAGCGCGTCTCGACGTCGGGGTTCACTTTTCTGTCCCCCAATAGGGTTTTCCCCCAACTTGGGTCCGGGACCGCCCCCCTCTAGACCAAAGTGTTCATTGGACGCAAAGTTCGCCTCTGGCTTGGAGGACAAGGAGAACGCTCCGGCCTCTTTCGCACTCTTCTCTGCGTGCCCAAGACAGACTTTTATCCCCCCAAAACCTCCATGCCTTAACTCTCGCTGGCCTCCGTAGCGTCCCGCGGAACGCACCTCTATCAGCGATGGAAACAGCCGAAGGCCGCTCTTCCGGGGGGTCTCTTGACCGCTCACCGTCCTCCTGCCGCCTTGGCGCCCTGCCCGCGACGGCGGGAAACCGGGACATAGACCTGGCCCGGAGCGGAGGTGAGCACGTCCACCGATCCGGGGAGATGGGAGGGGAAAGGCGAAGACGCGTCCTGATGACGTACAGGTATTTACTTCCGCGCGTGCGACTCAAAACGAGGGATGGGGGAGCTGTTTGATGACGCGTCACGTGGCGGCCGGAACGCTCCGCACCCTCGCTACGTGGCGGGACCAAGAGCCCAGGACCCACCCCCGGGGGTTTCTAGCCCTTTGCGGGTGTACGCTGAGCCTCAGTTGATGAAACCGTCCTCTGGGTCCGGAAGAACCTCCTCCTGTTTCTCCTCTTGTGCGCAAAAGAGCCATGCGACACGCCTTTTCTTAATCCACAGTGGTCACTGCACGCCTATTCTGCCTTCACACACCTAATGTAATGTGACCCTTTGCTAGGAGCTGGAACCTTCCAAGATGCGACGTTTCACAATACACTCTCACCTTGCTCATGCTGAAATAACCTGTTCAAGACACAGCTACGGAGTTGCAGAGCTTCTAGTTTTGTTCTGTCCAAAACTTAGGTCCCCTACGCTGTTCATTTCTTTCATTGGATCCTGTATTTTAATTTATTTCCATGCTTATTGTCTTCCCATTTCCCCCAACTAGTCACGAGGGTGGGAACTTTAGAAAACCATACACTCAGAGCCCAGCAAAGTCATTCAAAGTGGGCCGGCAATAGTTGTTGGATTTGCTGGATGGATGAATGAAGGATTGGGCTCCAGAGGAATTAAGATCTATTTCAATGGATGTGGATTCCTTGGAAACCACAGGAACTGAAAAGATAAATAGATACATGACAATCAGAGATGGGGCTACTTTTCAGAAAAGATATTTTGGGGAGCATATCTTTCTGTTATAGAACTTTGCGGTTTTGTAAATAGTGTCAATATAACAAAATCAGTGCAAGAAGATTGTTTCTTGGACATTTCTACTGTTAGAATTAAACAACACTGCCAAAGAAGACATCTCAAAATTGTCACTTCACCATTAACTAAAGGCCACTATTCTCCTGTCTGACCAGGCTTCAAAAGATGTCATTGGACCCCCAGATTTTTCTGTGCTCATTAAAAATGTACTTTAACCAACTCCTTTTAAAAGGGACTGATTATGTAATAACTATGTATGGTGTCAGATGGGTACTAGACTTATGAGGGGATCACTTTGTAAGTTACATAAATGTCTAACCAGTATGCTGCACATTTGAAACCAAAATAATGAATGCTAACTAGTTGATAAAAATAGTGGGTTTTTTCCTCTTCTTCCGCCTCCCCCACCACCCCCCTACTCTGGTTCAAGCCATTGTTTCTCAGTATAGTTATGTAGGACACAGCACCCTGGCCCATGCTGGTATTATGAGCCTTGCACTCCCCTCCAGCTGATGCAGTTGGTCGCTGGTCATGGGTTGGCTGCTCACGGCAGCTCTCGCCAGCTGCCGGCCGTTCACACTGGCTGCCGGCCACTCATGCTGGCTGCCAGCCACTCACGCTAGCCACCTGCCACTCCTGGCAGCACATAGTAGCCTACAGCAGCACACAGCAGCTCACACCCACTTCTGGCTGCTCATGCAGCCCAGGTCCAGGGAGCGCTGTTGTTCACAATCTTAGTTGTAGAGGGCGCAGCTCACTGGCCCATGTGGGAATCGAACCCGTGACCTTGGCATTAGGAGCATGTCACCCCAACCACCTGAGCCACTGAGCTGGCCCCCAAAATTTTTTTATTTTTATTAAAAAAATATTTATTTGCAAAAACATATATAAATGAGCTGGTGGATATTCCAACAAACGGTATTTACAAAAGTTTTTTTAAAATGTCTAATTAACATCTCCTAAAATGCAAGTTTGTCAGATTTTGAATGACACCCAGTGAAGTGCAACTTTCTAACAACATTATCTTCAAAACCTGGTGCTACAAGGATAAATCTGGTTATAGGAGAACATCCCAGATTTCTCTTATCCATTAAGGGAATCTCCCAACCTTCTGGATTCTGTTAGAAATTCAAAATATTACAAATCAGAAGAACAAACCAAAAAAAGCAAAAATACATTTGTAGTACAGGCAAAGTATTGGTGAGCGCAAAGCAAGGCATTTCAGTACAAGACAGCTATATCAGTGACATAATAAAGTCACTTTCTAAGAAAATGAGCAGAATCATTTCAGACCAATGATAGTTAACCATTTATTGAGCATTTGGTAGTCAAACATTTAATACACATTTTTTTCATTTATTCCTCACAATAACCCAGAGAGGTAGGTTGTTATCATCCCTAATTTTCACATGTGAGAATCAAGGCTCACATATTGCCCAAGACAACAAAACAAAGAGGTAATAGGACTACAATTCAAGCCCCACTAATCACCACTATACTGTAATGGGAGATGGAATTATCTTGGTGCCTGACATAGTATTTTCTTCCAATCTTTGTTTATCAGCTCTTGTGGAATGACTCCATTCTCGTTTGAGAACCACCTAATGAGAGTATCCAGAATAAAACCTGCAAATCAAGAATAAAGAAAAGTAAACATGAAAAACTTAAATGTTTTCTAACATTGTTGGTTTTAAAACCAAGGACATTTAAAGTATGTTACCATTAATAACTATGTGCTGGAGGACTATTCCAAGCCTGCAAGATCAACAATTATTTCCTGCCCAGTGGGTTTACAAATAACAAAGGCAAACAAGATACAAATATAGAGTGAAAACAGAAAATACATGAGCTGAATCTGAGAAGAAAGGTCAGTGGTTCCAACAACATTAAATCTATTTCCTGATTTTGGGTAACAACAACAACAACAAACCTGAAAGAAATTATATTGAAAGTGTGAGAAGTATGAATTGCACCCTGCTGTTATTGCTTCATACGCAGTCTTTCAAAATGTTCTTCAATCCAAATAATGTTTTTGAGCATCCAAAGCAATATTAAAGGTTTACAAAAATGGAAATGAAATTTTAAATCATCTTCAGGAAAGAAAGAAGAGCATAAAACCAGTTATAATTTAAGATAAATAACTGAAGTGACAGGAAAATTATCAAAGATTTTAATACAATAAAATCCAGAAAGTTAAAAATGTTAGACAAGTGGCGATATGTAGAAAGCTAATCATAACAGGAAGTCACGGAAAGAGAGTAATGCTATCAAAGTACATGGATTTTTTATTAATGAATTTGATCAAAACAATAGTTGTTTTGATAAAGAGAAGCAAATAGAAGCTAGATTGTAAGGGATGAGAAGAGAATTAGAAAGCAAATCAAAAATGTACTTAATGGCATTTGGAGATGTCTGGTTAGAATCAACTAAGGTAAATGAAAGGGAGAGAAAAGAATAGCCAGAAAAAGATGCTGCTGTTACAGTTTATGTATGATTTAAAAAAGACTTTGTCAAATGAAATTATTGGGGTACAATTAGAAGGTACGTTTAGGAGAGTTGAAACACAGAGGTACTGATGATGGAGAAAAAGCAAGTTAACATTTTGAGAAAGGATGCAGGACCGGAGGAGAGAGAACAAACTTTTAATCAATGTAGATATTATAAATCTACATTGGTGACAGATTTGTATTCCAAAATATGGATCTGGTTGTTTCTCTGTGTTTTCCTCCCTATTTCTGTCTTACCTGTAAACCAAGGGACTTTCTTCCACCCCTCACCAGAGCAGAAACAAAGATCCAAGAACACCGCTGATCTAAGCGCTAAGCCCAGTGTATGTTTGAAGAACTGGTTATTTCCTCTCTAAGATGGATAAGCCTGGGCTTAGAGAGGGCAGAGAGAAAGGAGAATGTAATGAGAAAGGAAGAACTGATAGAAGGAACAAAGGGCCCTCAACATAGGCAGGAGAAAGAGGATTTTTCATTAATAAGTTCTAATGGATTTCAAGACAATGAGCCATCCTCAAGTGCGGACCACTTCTTGAAAAATTAAAAAGCTAGAACCAATGACATTTGTCATGTAGGCCTGGATAGAGAGGAAAAGGAGCTTGTGCATTCTGGAGGGAATGGAAGCATGAAGAAGAACCTTATTCCCTAAACCAGGTATAACTAGAGAGAAACAACTGGGAATTTTCTCGGTGAAGTTTTGGACTCCATGCCACTGTTATATAGTCTATTATGCCTATGGGATGTTAGCAATTTGGAAATCTGGAGGAAAATAATTAAATGGTCATATAATAGAGCTTAGAGTTGTATCCACCTTTCAGTCCAAAAGTAAAAGATATCATTATCACTCTTCTTTCACTTTCTTTTTGATTTTATGTTTCAAGTGTCCAGATATTAAGATTTGAGTTAGTATTACAGGGCCAATCATCAAGCAGTCATTTAACTCATCAATGATATAATTTATTTGAGAGTTTAGTAAAGATTGCGACACTTCTAGCCATTGTCAATGAAATTGATACTTTACACATGCATATAATCAAATACATGTGTGGGATTCCTATTATTCTATTAGTAATATAGGGCCTCTTTCAAGTGAAGGCACATGATTACTCTAACTTCCTATTCATTCATTCATATATTCTCTCAGTATTAGAATGCACTACTCTTATATGCACCCTATTAAATAGCCATGCAGAGGCATAGAAATGCCTCTACATTATCACTACCTTTAAAGGCATTATATGTATTCAAGGAGATAAAATATTTAGAAGAGGAAAAACTAGCTAGAGTGGTCAGGGAAGGCTTGGAGTTAGTGGCATTGGAACTGAGCTTTGAAAGTTGGGAAGATTCCAATGAATGCCAGGGAAAGATCTTGGGTAGAGGAAATTTCACAAAGGCACTACTAGAGTGATCAAAATTTTGTTAATTATGGATTATTGAGAAATCTGCAAAATTAATGTTGTATCTCTGGTGATGGTCTCTGTAAATCTTTCACTTGCCTGAAGGTGGCAAGCTGGGTTTATGTGAGAAACTTCAGCATCAATATGATGTGAAAGAAAAATGAAACTTGTATGTCTCTGAAAAAAACAAACTTTCATTGACATTTAACTCAAAAATCAAAAAGTGAAAAAGATAAAAAAAAATTACGAACATGATCATTAAATACTGCACATATTTAGTATTATTCATTTTAAGGCACATAGATTTTACATTACAAATATTTTTCACTTTATATTTAAATTTTTATTGTCCTTACTGATTTCTCAGTTAATAACTGAGAAATCTTTCATTAGAGAAAAACAAGAAAAAAGGAGCTTATACTTTTAAGTATTATTGAAATCTGTGATAAATATTGTTTATAAGTCTTTTGGGGGGTGGTCAGGTTTATCAAGGCATAATTTCCAAATGATAAAACTCATCCGCTTTAGTGTATAGTTGTGAGTTTTATGAATTTTGACAAGTACATATGGTTTGTAACCACTACTATAATAAAGATACAAAACAGTTTTATCACGCTTAACAAATTCCCTTGTGCTACTTTATGGTCAACTCCTTACTTAACTTCTAGGCTCTGGAAACATTTGGTTTGTTTTCAGTCTATATAGTTTTTGCCTCTTCCAGAATGTCACGAATGCAATCATATAGTATGTACTCTTTTTTGGTCTGGCTTCTTTCATTCAGCATAATTACTTGAAGATTCATCTATAGTTGAATATAATTGTAGTGTGTATGAATAATTCAATTCTTTTTATTACTGAGTAGTATTCTACTGTATAAATGTACCACAATTTGTTTATCAATTCCTTAGCTAAGGGATATTTAGGTTGTTTTCAGTTTGGGGTGATTATGCATAAAGTCATATAAACATTCATGTACAGGATTTTAGATGACCATACATTTTCATTTCTCTTGGGTAAATACCTAGAAGTAGAATTGCTGGGTTGAATGATAAATGTATGTTTATAAGAAACTTGCCAAACTGTTTATCCAAGGAGGCTGGACCATTTTGTACTTCTACCAGCCATGTATGAGATTTCAGTTGCTCCACATCCTTGCTAGGGCTTGGTTGGTATTGTCTGTTTGTTTGTTTGACCCATTCTATTAGGTAGCAGTAGTATGCCATTACGGTTTTAATTTACATATTCCTATGACAATGATGTTAAATATCTTTTTAGGTATTTATTTGTAGTCCTTATATCTTTGGTGAGGTATCCGTTCAAATCTTTTGCTGACTTGTCTGTGGGAGAGAAGTGTTGCTTATTCTCTTATTATTAAGTTTGAGAGTTCCTTATAGATTCAAGTCCTTTATCAGATATGTGCTTTGCAAATATTTTGGCTAGTCTATGACTTATCTTTTCATTTTCTTAATTGTGTCTTTCAAACAGAAGAAATTCTCAATTTTGATAAAGTCCAATTTTATCAGTTTTTTCTTTCGATTTTGCTTTTGGTGCTAAGAAATTTTTGCCTAATCCAAGGTCAGAAAGATTTTCTCATATGTTTTCTTTAATAGTTTTAGGTTTTATATTTAGGTTTTAATCCATCTTGAGTAGATTATTTTGTATGAGTTAAGTGTTTTGTTTTGTTTTGTTTTTCAGGTAGATGTCCAGTTGTTCAAGCACCATTTCTTCATAGGAGAAAAATTTAGCAAAGGAAGTGACTTACACTTTTAAATTATACAGTTGAAATCTGTGATTGATCTTGTTTGAGAGTTTTTTCAACCTTTTAAAAAGATTTTTTTCACACGGCCAGATGGCTCAGTTGGTTAGAGCATGAACTCCTAACAACAGGGTTGCCTGTTCGATTCTCACATGGTCCAGTGAGCTACACCCAGTTAGAGCACAAGCTCTCAACAACAAGTTTGCTGGTTCAATTCCCACATGGGATGGTGGGCTGCACCCCTTGCAACTAAAGAATGAAAACGGCAACTGGATTTAGAGCTGAGCTGCGCCCTCCACAACTAGATTGAAGGACAACAACTTGGAGCTGATGGGCCTTGGAGAAACATACTGTCCCACAATATTCCCCAATAAAATTTATTTTAAAATAAAAAGATTGTTTTCACTTTATTTTCCAAATATTGCACCCTATTTTAAAAGAGCAATTTGTGTCTTGGTTCTCCTATCTCTCATTTTATTTCACTTCTCAGTGTTAGGATTTTGAGGCATTTTCAAAAGACACTATCTCTGCACTAACAAGAATTGTAGAAAGGTAAACTGTAGAGAGTGCCATTCCCCACTTTAGAGAGGAGAAAACTGAGACTTCAACATCTTCAGTGACTTACCCAAGTTCATATAGCTAGACAAAGGCAGAGTATATTTTTAAAATAATAACCTTAGACATTTAAAAATAAAAATATATAGTCCCTGACATTAAAAACTCAGTGGACAGTTCAAACAAATCAAGAGAAAATAATGAAGTTTCTACTTCAGACAGGCTTGAGGAAATCAACCACAATGTAGCACATAACTATGAAGAGATGGAAAATATGAAAGAGAAATTCAGAGGTATGGAAAATAGAAAGAGAAAGCCCAATCAATATATGCTTAAAAGGAGTTCCAGGGGCTGGCCTGATGGCTCAGGAGGTTGGAGCTCCGTGCTCCTAACTCCGAAGGCTGCCGGTTCGATTCCCACATGGGCCAATGGGCTCTCAACCACAAGGTTTCCAGTTCGATTCCTCGAGTCCCACAAGGGATGGCGGGTTACACCCCCTGCAACTAGCAACGGCAACTGGACCTGGAGCTGAGCTGCACCCTCCACAACTAAGACTGAAAGGACAACAACTTGAAGCTGAATGGCACCCTCCACAACTAAGATTGAAGGGACAACAACTTGACTTGGAAAAAAGTCCTGGAAGAACACACTGTTCCCCAATAAAGTCCTGTAAAAAAAAAAAAAAAGGCGTTCCAGAGTCATAGAATAGATAGAATAGGAAAGAAGCAATGTTTGAACAGATAATCACTGAACCCCATACAGTAAAAAAACAAAAATCATATACACTGAAACAAAAGAACACAACAGAAAGAGAAAATCTTAAAAGCAACAAGATACAAAAAGATTTCCTACAAAGGAACAATAATACATTTTTCAGCAGATTTCTCATCAACAAAGATTTAGGAAAAAGACAATAAAGATCTTGGGTCTACATTGATATCCAGAAACCCAGGGGTTTCCTCTTCCTCTGGGCTAGTGCTTACTTACCCTTTCCAACCAAATATTTACTTCTGAACTAATCGCAAGGGTTTTTTCTGACACTGTAAACTGAGAGCAGAAATAAATTATGCTATATTAGTAAAGTTGCAAAAGTATACTTACAGCATGATACATACAAATACAAATTTAAACACAAAAAATAATAATATTGCTTATGGATATATACCTATGTAGTAAAATTATAGAACATGGGATACATACCTACTAACTTCTGGATACTGGTTACCTGTAGTAAGCAGGGAAGAGAATGAGGGAGGGTTGCTTCAGCTATATTTGTACATTTTATTTCTTTTAAAAGAAACTGAAACAAATAATACAACATGTTAAGATTTGCTATTGGATACATAAATGTTTACCATGTTATATTCTATCGTTTTTGTATATTGGAATATGAACTCAACATTTAAAAACCCCAAAACATTATCTCACAGAAAAATGTCAGTGAATAAGCCTATTGTGCAAGTAAAAAATTAAATATTTATAAACAACTTCTCACTGGTTATGAAGACATTGAAGGAGACTGCAAAAATATCTTTTTGACATGAATTGTAAACACAGCTTATAGGGAAGGCAATACACCTACCATACCACATGCCTTCCCAATTATCTCTATGACTTAACTACTGCAGAGAAATTGAAAATAGAAGATCCTTGAATTCCAAGACTATATTTCTGTATATTATGATGCATCCAAAACAGTGCTTTCACCAATGTCTAGTATTCTTTAAAGGAAGGAAAGAAATGGAAGCATATAAAAGGTACACACTTCCTTTGATGTGTGATTTGGTGCTTCAGTGGTTTTGTTTTTCTGGCTATTCATAGGTTCGAGGCAATGTAGTTTTTTTTTCATTGGGAGAATTAGATTAATCTTTTTCTGATGCCAAAGAAGACAGAAAAGAGAGGAAGGGGCCAAATTTAAAATAAACAAAAAAATGGTATACAATCCTTCAAATAAGAATTAGAATGCACTCTTCCTTAATGTAACGCATCTCAAGCTCCAAATAGGAATTTTGTGAAAGTCATTTTGAATTCTATTTTCATAAAAGGGTTAAATAATGAGCAGTTTAAAATATGAAATCATAAATTTAATTTTTCTCTCCTTGATAATCATAATTTTTTAACACTGTGGCAAATATAATTAGGGAACATTTACCAGGCTCCCTCAAAAAGAAACCAGAACAATATTTGGGGAAAATAAATAAGTATTGCGTAAACCCCCAGTTCCCAGTTGCCTTGCAAGGAAAGACTAGTAACCCTATCAGGATCCACTGCTAACAGTCTCTTTCATGGTACAGAAAAGTTGCCCTGTCTGCCGTTAAGATGGAGCCATATAGTGCGCACCTCTTTCTAGTGAAGCAAGAGGATAAAAAGAAAGCCTGTTAAGAAAGAGTGGAGGGTGAAGTGGGCCCTGAACGGGGCAGGGAAAGAGGAGTTAGACCTCTGTGTCTTGAGTGCTCTTCTCCAGGTCAACTTTCTAGAGAAGGAAGACACTCATCGTGTGTTAGAGAGCATAGCATGAAGAAAACGCTGAAAGTAAAAAAGGGCTCATGTCCTGCTTCTGTTTGACTTGGTGCAACGTCCAATACAGTGAACTGTTCAGCGGTGACAGAGACGTGGGTGGATAGATTAGCTTGAAGCAGTGGCCCTGGTTCTTTTGTGGCCTACAGGGGGTCCTGGTGAGGGAGGACAGAAATGGGGAAGAGTCTAGTGGGAACTGTGAGGCTGTAGTGCGTAGAACAAATGGCCTAACCAACAGACTCAGTAATGATACCAGCAGACTGTCCAATAGCTAGGTAAGACCTGCCACCAGTCCACAGAGATGCCATTCTGCCACAGGGACAAATTTCCATCTTGAGACCCCTACAGGGGGTCCTCTTCTCACCACCAAAAGGTCACGAATCCTTCCATACAGTTAGACACGATATAGAAGGGAAGCAAGGATACGGGGGAGAAATGTGAAAAATTTTGCTCCTACCCAAAAGAAAATGTATTATTCAAAAGTGACTATTCATTTCAACTGAAAAAGGTTGTTAGCTTGAATTGACAAACTTAAAGTCTGTTTTGTTCCTGTTTTTGTTATTTTCCTCCGTCTATAGAAGCTAGCAAGGAAAATTAGGTTCATCAAAGAAAATAAAGAGCAATATTTTCTTTGTATATTGGAATCATAATGTAGGTACATTTTTGACCCCACGATGCATATTTTTATAAGATTATGTTTCCAGGTTGTTTTTTTCTGCTGACGTGAATACCATTCTCAATTCACATGTATTACCCCTTTTGAAATAAAGTGTAGTCCCCGTTGTGGTGACTCCAAATGCAAATACCAGCTTTGTCTATTCTGGAATTGGCAGGTGTAAAGCATGAAGCAAGGGGCAGTAAGTTTACGAACAGACTCAGTTCAACAAAATTAATGCGATTTTACAACACGACAACAAAGAATAGACTCTGTTCTTTGCAATCACAAGAAAATGCCCACCCAGCCGGTCTGCCCTTCTTTTTAATTTATTCCTTTCCCCAAGTCTAAATGCACTTATAATTAGAACCATAGAAAGCCACGTGCACCACGACCATGGTTCCTCACCACTGTGACCATTCACAAGCCATTTCATAGGCCTGTCCCAGCATCTAATAACAAAAGAAAAACATATGGCAGATCATGATAATGATTTTGTGTCTTTCTGTAATGATGGAAAAAAAAAAAAAGCCTGATCCTGCATAATAATCGCTTTGTTATTCATGGAACTTAACCGACATTTCCTCATGAATTTTAATGTACCATCCATTTTCTCACGACTTATCCCCACAATTCTTTGTGTGCCTTTGCAGAATATTATTCTCTTATCTCTTTCTTTCTTTCAATGATGTAATTATTCTGTCTAAACCAAAGGCTTTAGGATGTTGCCTTTTTCCTGTATTGGTCAAAGAGCTGGCCTAGGATGACATTACATAACCTAGAAAGATCAAGCTGTGCACTTAACGATTTCTGCACTTTTTTTCCTATATGTATGTTACTTAATTTTTAAAAGTTTACTTTTTAATAATTTTCTGGAACATCAGGCAATCATAAATTTGTGCCTTTTTAAAGAAAATCATAATTAGTTGCATTCATGAATGTACGATTTTGTCCTGTATTTTAAAAGGGAATCATTTGCAATGTTTTTTTCTTCCTATTCCTCTTTTGAAGGCATAATTCATATCGAAATACAGTCCTATATTATTTGTAGACAAGTAATCTCAAAATTCCATAAAACTAGGCTAGATTTTAAGTTATTTAAGGACACAAACTGTCTCACTGAATCTCTGTATTCTTATCTTTATATATTCAAGGACTTCCAAATAGAAGACCCTCATAAATATTTGCTTAATAAATAAAGAGTATCTTTTGCAGAAAACAAATCAGTGGTTGCCAGGTCTGGAGATGGAAGGATGAAATTGCCTGCAAAGGGGGTGTAAGAAAATTTTTACGGTGATGTTAATATTCTACAAATTAATTATGGTGGTAATTACACAACTGTATGCATTCTCAAAGGCTGTACACTGAAAAATGATTAATTTTATTGCAATATCTCAATAAACCTGTTTTTTAAAAAATCTTGTCATAATATCATGGTTTCCTTATAGGAAATAACTGATAACAAATGCTGTTAACAAATAATTAGAACATTCTTTCCATGATCAAATAACCTGGTTTTAGATCAACCTTGAAATTTCCTAATTTCTTGATCAAATGATCAACAATTTATTAAATACTACCATGTGTTTTGTGCTATACTAGATGATTTATGTTCTCTTTTAAATTCTTACAGCAACAAGTATTGTCAAATAAGAATTGTTATTTCTAGGGGCCGGCCCAGTGGCTCAGGAGGTTAGAGCTCCGTGCTCCTAACTCCAAAGGCTGCCGGTTCGATTCCCACATGGGCATGGGCCAGTGGGCTCTCAACCACAAGGTTGCCAGTTTAATTTCTCGAGTCCTGCAAGGGATGGTGGGCAGCGCCCCCTGCAACTAAAATTGAACACGGCACCTTGAGCTGAGCTCCCTGGAGCGTGTCCTTTCAACCACAAGGTTGCTGGTTCGACTCCCACAAGGGATGGTGGGCTGTGCCCCCTGCAACTAGAAAACAGCAACTGGACCTGGAGCTGAGCTGCAGCACCTTCCACAACTAAGATTGAAAGGACAACTTGAAGCTGAACGGCACCCTCCACAACTAAGATTGAAAGGACAACAACTTGACTTGGAAAAAAGTTCTGAAAGTACACACTGTTCCCCAATAAAGTCCTGTTCCCCTTCCCCAATTAAAAAAAAAAAAAAAAAAAGAATTGTTATTTCTATATGGTATACACTGAGGCTCAAAGAGATTAGGTAAACTTGTCCAAGACCGGATATTTTATTGTTAAAAAATCAGTGCATGCATAAACATATTTTCAAAGAGACTAAACTGAACTCTTATTTGTGATTTAGGAATTTTAAGGTGTCAGATGATTTGATGTAAAAAGTACCTATGGCAATAAAAATAAAATTTTAAATTCAGCAAATAATTATTTATTTACTTTGTGACAGGTAGTATGCCAAATAGTTCAGAGAATGTAATGCAGAAAATATATGCAGTTTGCTTTCACATTCCATATTACATGGATATGAGATGCATAAATAAATTGCAATAATACCACGCAAAGTGTGGGGCTAGAATACGATTAGAAACAATCTTGCATTGAAGAAGGAGGAAGTATCTTCAGCTTATACTGAGTAATTTAAAAAACACAACCAGCCACCAAGAGGAATTTAGAAGAGGTTCAGGTTTAGATGATTGTGAGATCAAAAAAGAAAAGCAAAAACTTTTCTCCTTCCCTTGCTCTATTTATTTATTCTCAGCTCAAAGCTCATCTAACAAACAACCTAGTAAGAGCATGCCTCGTTGGATGCTAATCTTTTTAGACTTTCACATGGATACCTCTCTTACTTCATTCAGCTTTCTGCTTTGGTTTCCTTTCCAGAGAGGCCTTTCCTGACCATGCTACCTAAAAGAGTATTTCCTCACTCTCTAGCTCTCACTTCCTCTTTATTTTTCTTCATATCATTTATTACCTTCAGACATTATATTAAACATGTCCATTTAATATAATGTATTTAAGCTCCTTGGGTAAGGACCCATTTGTCTTCTTCACTATTGTGTCTCCAGCACCTCAATTAGTGCTGTATACTCTTTGTTCAGTGAATGAATGAATGAATTTTAGACAGGTCTTTCTGACTACGAGAATTCATCTCCACATTTTTCAGTCTTCACTTGAAGTTCTTCCAATTTTTCACTTTATGGTTATTTGACATTTGCTAGATATTAATATCTTAATATTAATATTTTGAAGTGGAAAAATACTTTTTTGCAGTAAAGCTATAACAGAAGAATTTGAACTGTAAGGTGTGTCTATGATTTAGTGTAAGGTTTCTGAGACTGAATTGTGCCAACTTCCGCCTCTACTCTATATCTTAGCCTGAGTTTTCTAGAAAACAAAGCCTGAGACAAAGCTCAGAGAGCTCATTTTTATTGTGCATAGGGAGGGGGGTGGGTGGTGAGGGGAGATGAATACATATCCAGGGAGGAAGGGGAAGGGGCAAAGAGCCACAGCTTCTCAGAGAGACATAACTGGTTGCTTGGTCACATGCGACATCTCTGGAGAGGCTGTGAGTCTCAGAACTATCTGTTGGAGGGCAGAGAAGAAGGGCAAAAAACTCATCTCTCATGCATTTCTGAACGGAGTTATCTGGCTTCTCCAAGAAGCCCCTGGGGAAGCCAGAACCTTCATAGGTTCAGACAGGCGGAACCAGGTTCCTGAAACTGCTGTTGCAACCCAGTCCCCGCCTCACTTCATTCCCATTGTTATAAAGCCCTTGACTCTGCTATTATCTCCTGATACTTCTCTGCTAAGGAAGTAAGCCAAGTGTTTGAGCCCTGGGATGCAGGAGGAGCCAAGAAGATCAGGGATGATACACACTCCCAGAAATTATTCAGGGCAATTATTTTTAGCAACCAAGGTCCCAGATGCATGTGTGCTAGATAGCTATACCTAGCCAGCCTGTCTCCAAGTGCTCACTCCTCAGTGGTATTGCTCATCTAAATTCCATAATTCTGCACCTCATTTCTTCCATATGTCTACATTCTCTTCAAAAATAGTGGCTTCTTTTTTTTTAACTTTGAAAATTTTGTTCAGCAATTTAAAACGAATAGAAATCGCATTAATGCATCATATAGTTAATCTTGAATACTCTTTATTTTTTAGATTGGGCATCATGAATTCCATGAGCAGGTATTTGGATTTATTAAGCACCTGCTATGTGTTAAGCACTATTCTAAGCATTAGGACTACAGTAATGAATAAAATAGAAATTCCTGCTCATGGAGCATACATTTTAGGGAGGGGAAACAGACCATAAATCATGGGAACAAATAAAATATTTATTATGTTGGATGAAATTAATTGTTATGGAAAAATAAAGAAGGGAGGTTTTCTTTTTAACTCAATGATCTCTTGAATAGACAACTATGAAACCCTTCAGAGAGCCAGAAGAAGAAGCTGTAAATGGGGCTAGGGAACAAAGAGTTCTGTAGGATTGGAACTCTGGGTGAGACCTGTGGCCAGGGAGTAAGGAAGCAGCCTGGGGATATAGAGCATCATGGTTTCTCTGTGCAACTCTGATAACAAGGAAGTTATAGGCAGGACACACTGCATGGAGCGTTGTATCACTGGGATAAACAATTGCTGTTAACTCAGCTTTACTCTACAAACAGATACCATGAAGTACACCCTACAGAAGCTGGCAATGTCTTCTATATATCTGAGATATAGCTGCCTGGTAACTTGAATTACAGTCCACCTTTGGGGGCTTGGTTCTAGGACCCCTAAGGATGCTCAAGTCTCTTATATAAAATGATGTAGTGTTTACATATAACCTACACACATCATCTCTAGATTACTTGTAATACCTAATGCAATGTAAATGCTATGTAAATAGTTGTCATACCGTGTTGTTTAGGTAATAATGACAAGACAGAAAAGTCTGTACATTTTTAGTACAGACGCAACCGTCATAGGCCTAACTGCATAACACATGTCAATAATAATGTAATCTTTTTTTCCCGAATATTTTTGATCCGTGGCTGGTTGAATCTGCAGATGTGGAACCTCAGATAGGGAGGGCTAACTGTACTCTTCATTCTTACAAGCAGTACACAAGCTACAGAACTGAATGAGATACAGAAAAGCAACCATTTATTCTCCAAGGAAATTTCAGAAAGTATATGCTGCACAGAGCTTTATGTTCCTTCTCTATGTCAGGGACAAATACTGGAAAGTGAGCCTTCATTTCCAAGTAGGATATTCGAACCGTCATTAACCAGGGGAAGAATTTGGAAAGTCTAAAGAAGGACCCTGGCCAAGAGAGCTCAGGGGGAGAATTCTCCTATGGTAAATATCGGAATGAAATTAGGTGGAGATGAAAGATCTTTCAGAGAATCAGACAGCAGATGTCAGTTATTGATGACTAGCTTGATATAGACATCTGAAAATGAAGATCTCTAAATAAGACTTCACTTAAGCTGGACAGGTATTTAATCCCAGAATCACAGAGCTAAATGGTCTCAACAAAGTTAGATGGTCAATGCTCATGACATCAAATGCAAAGTGTGGGTACCCAGAAATAGAAAAATACAAATATTAAAGTTTACGCTGTTAGACCACTGGGTAGACCACTCTTACTGAAGGGTTCATTCATTTCAATTAGTTACAAGCGCTCACAAATTATCTATGCCAGGTACTTGGCTAGATGTTAGAAATACAAACATGAGCAAAATGTGACCTGGGGCTTGCTCTCATAGAGTTTATAGTTACGACTATAACTAACAAGAGCTAATAAGAAAAACTCATTTGCATAGACCTGGAGGACAGACATGGTCAGGGAAGTGAGGCTTGGGCTGAGAATTGCAGGCTAAGGGTGGAAAGATTGAGCAGGAGAGTGAGCATTCAAGGTTTTGTAGTCCCTGGAGGATTTTGATCTTCATTTGAAGATCACTTGGAAAACAATTGCAGGTTTTTAAGTTGGAGGTTTAAATATTGAAAAGACTGCTCTGGATTCTGATGGAGAACAGGTTGTAGATGGACAAGAGAAGCTTCAGAGATACCATTTAGCAGGCTATTGTAGCAAGTACCAGGCGAGACACAATAGCTTTGATCCAGAAATTGTCCACTTACTCGCCTAAAAAGCTGCATTGCTTTTTTAAAATGAACTTTATAATAAGCCTTTTTCCTTAAGTTTCCATCTACTTTCCCCCCCACCCCCATCTCCTTTTAAAAACTTCATTTATAAGGACACCCAGCCTGTACAACTGTGAGGTCACAGCCCCCAAAACACAGATAACCAAATTTTTAAAAATGTCTTGGCCGCCCTTTTTACTGATTCCAACAGGTGATTTCTACAAGCATCCAAACATTCAATGAAGTCATCTCAGGCTAGTATGTGTCCCTTGACCATTATTTTTATTGCTTTAAATGGAATAATTGAGAAAATGTACCACAATATAAGAGATTTTCTATGAACTTAAATGGAAAGAGGTTTGTCCTTTTTTGAGCATTCTTTTTTAAAATCTCGCTTTATATTCAGTCATATACAGCACCAGCTAATAATGGATACTGTAAGAACTGGGGATGCAATGGTGAAAAATACATAGACCCTACTCTCACAGAGATTATATTCTAGAAGGGGAGGCAAGTGGAGTAAAGTGTAATAAGTACTATAACATAAGTAGCACAAAAGACTAAGAAGACATGAGAATGCAATACAGTATCCTAGACTGGATCTTGGAACAACAACAACAACAAAAGAACTTTAGAGGAAAAACTAATAAAATGCAAATGAAGTCTGTAGTTTAGTTAATAGTATGTATCACATCTAGGTTCACGTTTTAGTGTTGACAAATGTACCACAGTTATATAAAATGTTAAAATCAGAGGAAGCTGGGTGAAGCGTATACGGAAATTCTATACTATCCTTGCAGCTCTTCTGTCAATCTAAAATTATTCCAAAACAAAAAATTTGCTTAGGAGAAAGAGGACAGGAGGAGGAAGTGGAGAAGAAGGCGATCAGGGCGACACTCAACCTAATTTAGGGGTCAAGGAAGGCTTTCAGGGAAAATAATGTTTAAGCTGAGAACTGAAGGACAAACAGATGTTAACCAGATAAAGATATAGGAAGAGGTGTTCAGAAATGTTTGTAGAATGTTTAAAGGGCCAGAAGCAAGAGAAAGCATGACAAATTCTAGGATAAATAAAATTCAGTATGGCTGGAGCTTATAACAGAGTGGGGGAATGATAAGGAGAGGAGTGGTAGAAGATAAAGCTAGAATGGGAGGACACAAACGACCTTAAAAGTCACGTTGAGAAGTTTGTATTCTAGGGCAATTCCAAGAGGAAATTAAAATGAGTAATAAATATATTTTAACTTCTTTTACTAGCAGTCAAGTAAATGGAAATTAAGGTAATTGAAAACTATTTTAACTTATTTAATTACTAAATATTTTTAAATGCTATTTTTTGCTGCTGAGCATATAAACAGGGAGTTTCTTGCCCTCTGCTGGTAATAGCAATCTTTCTGGAAAGATATTTGGCAATTTAAATACAAAGGTCCAGAAATGTTCATATCCCTTTATCCTTTCAGTTTTACTTCTGTGATGTTATTTTAAGCAACTAATTAGGAATACATTTAAAACACACAATATGAAAAGATGTTTCTCATCATTATTTGAAACAACACATAATTTTAAACAATCAGGTTGCATAAATAGGAACATAATTAAATAAGCAATTATGTTTCCAAGCATTATAAATAACATTTACAAAAAAATTTAGAATTTTAATGACACAGATTATAAATATAGATGTATATTATATATGTGTATGAATATAACATGTATATGTATATGTATATATAATCAGTATGTATGTGTGCATTAATATCTGTCGACAGAACCAGTTACATGATTTGCAGGGCCCCGTGCAAAATGAAAATGCAGGCCCTCTTGTTCAAAACTTATTAATAATTCCAAGACAAGAACAGTAGAGCCTTCTACCAAGCATTGGGCCCTTCTGAATATGAGTTGGTGTGACTAATCAGGTCCCATGCCCTTGAAATTGGCCCTGACTGTAGGAAAAAAACTGAAACGATATATTCCAAAATGCCAATTGTGACTATCTTTGAATTTTAGGATTAACGATGATTTTTATTTCATGTGTTTTATAAATTTTCACAAGAGGTATATACTACTTTTGTAATTAGTGAAAAAATTATAGTATGTCTTTTAAAAAGACCCAAATTATACTGAAAGCAGCACTACAATGAATTGCATTATATTTGGGCTTTAGGCTCTTTAAAATATCCATTTGGGGCCACTGGGAACAACAGATATTCTTTTTAAAGATTCTATACTATGTTTTAAAGTCACTGTAGAGAATATAGCAGCATATAAAAATGAAACCAGTTCTCTGCTAATTCCAAAAAGCAAGCCAAGCTGAACCACAAAGATCACATTTCCATCTATTTTTGTCCCATATAGAATTAGCTTTGGTTGGACACTGAACACTTGCTGAATGGTGGAATGCTGCAAATGTCTCCTCCAGTGTCCTTAGACCTACATTCATATAATTGACAGCCCACACTGGCAAGAGGATGAAAGACGTGCAGGAGGCCTATTGCATCTCGAGCACTTAATAGTTCAGTGAAGGATGTAGCAATACATTTTTTTTTTTTTAATTGGAGAAAGGTTGCATCTGGAAGACAATAGAAGACACCTGAAGTGAGAGAGCATTGAGTGAGTTAAAAATCATACAGAAGGTATCTGCAATGCATTCTTTTAGAAGTTACATAGAGAAGCCTTAACAAGTTGAGTCATTAAGTGACTTATAACGAGCCATTTTGGCACTAATGGAGTACAAAAGCCAAGGCAAATCACTTAATCCTTTTAGTTCTCTAGCAGACAATCTGTCTAGGTACAAAGAATTGTCTCTGCAGACCTCTTGGGTGCAGGCTTCATATTTTGGTGTTGTTCTCTACTGTACTGCACACTCAATTAATCCCCCCTTCCCTTGTGCAATTTCAAACAGAAGGAATATAAACAAAGAAACAGAACAATGATTAGTAATTTGCCATCCCTTTCTCTCTCCCATCTTCTGTTAATGGTGCATCCTGAGAAAAGCCTTTCTTCAGAGAACCTACTGAGGAGGTAGGGATGCAACTGAAGAAGCCAAAAAAGGGCCACTTGCTCTACTTTGGAAAGGGAAAGAGACATAAAGGGGACGATCTTGGAGAGAAAGAAGAGGAGGAGGAGAGGAATTAAGAATGTCAAAGACAGGGAGGGAGGATGAAGAGATGTGAGGAAGAGAAAAGTGAAAAAAATGTGAGGCTGATGTTTGAGAAACTTTGGGGAGAGAGAAATTTTCCAGTAGGTATTTAAAAGGGGGGCTAGTGATGTGTTACATAACCACCTCTCTATTTCCCTTGAAACCTTCATTAAAAAATCACTACTCGCCAATATTGTTGCAGTGGGATTTCTGTTTGGATGTGATGACATTTGAGAGTGACCTCTGTGGGGAGTTAGAAAGGGCCAAAGAATGTCAGATATGTTCATGTTACAGGTTGGAGAGAGAAAAAGAAACTCCTTTCCTTCATGTGTATTTTTTAGAAGTGTAGGGGACGAAAAGGTTTTCCTCTTAGAGTCCCTGGCTGGGTCTGACAATTAAACTAACAAAGACAGATCAACAGGACAAAAGCATACAAATTTATTTAAGCTTTATGTAACATGGGAGACTTCATAAGGAAATGAACAACCAAAGAAACAGTTAGACCTGAGTGAATTTATGTGAGGTTTGAGGAAGAGCGGGCAGTCGTATAGAAATATGATTAGTTAAGGAGTTTGATCTAAGTGTAGTAAATTGGTGAAACTTAGTAAGTAAGGCCTGTTTGTTTGAATTCTTCTTGGCATCCCTTCATCTTCAGATGTTATAAGAATGCTATTTTCCTCCTGGTATGAGGAGGGCACCTCTCGCCTGAGTGATGACCCGTTTCAGCCCCCAAGAGGGAGGTGAAGGTCAGAGTAAACTTATTGCTTCTGCTGTTTTCTCACACTTCATTAGCTTAAAATATTCCATATACCAAGGTGCCATCTTTTGAGGTAGCATGTCCTGAATTCCATCACAAGCAAAGAGGAGGATCACACTATTTTTTGTATCTAGTCTGTAAATGTGCACACATTTAAATTGTACTCATTCACTGATTACTTATTAATTTAACAAATATCACGGCAGCTCCTACTATTTGCCAGATACTGTGCTAATTGTTCTTGGGGATAAGCACCCAGTAATACAAACCTGCGCCCTATTCGAGCTCACAGCTTAATAGCTTATGGTCAAGTATAAGGAAAAGACCCAAAACAAGTTATGAACAAATAGAGCACATAAAGGTACTATAAGATGGTATTTTTTGTTTTTGTTTTTGTGTTTTTTTTTTAAAAAAAGAGCAAAACTTTTCAGACAATTTAATTAGAAGCACACTGTAGTTTTATTACAATCTGACTGCAAGGGAAAGGCTTCTAGGGGACCAAAGATTGACTCTTGGAAGAAATATTTTATAAGAAATCATGGCGCCCACCTGCGTGGATTATATGTTGAAATAATATTATTTTGGGTATAATGGGTACATTATTAAAATTGAAAAAAAAGACATATTTTATAGGAAAATAGAAAAGTTAATCGTTTTTTTAGATTGCATATAAAATAATGCTTATTTAAGGTCACTCTAGTCAGTTAAATGGAGGGGGTGATTGGTTTTCCCAGGATAAATCCTAATCCAGTTAAATTTCAGAAAACTTCCCAAGCATTTTATCAGGAATGCTAATTTCTTCCCAGTCCAGGTTTGGGACAATTTTTCTCTTACAGTGTATTTTTAAAAGACATTTTCTCTGGGTGGTGAACACACAATGGGATTTATAGATGATGTAATACAGAATTGTACACCTGAAATCATGTAATTTTACTAACAATGGTCACCCCAATAAATTTTTTTAAAAAATTAAAAAAAAAAAAGACATTTCAAAGTACCTGTACTTCTTTTCAACTTTTAGATGTAAATATATTCTATTTTCTTATGTAAGTCTATATTTAAAACATAGTGATCACTTCTTTTTGTTGTGAAATAAGCAGCTGAGATGGAGATCACAACGGGAGTCCTTGTTTAATAGAACTGGCAGGGAAGACATCTCTGAGGAGTTAATATTTAAGTTGAGGAAGTCAAGTTTTTGAGGTCTAAAGAAAGACAAAAATCTAGTCAAGTGAGATGAGAGGGAAAAGCATTCCATTTGGGGAAACAGCTTGTGTGAAGGCTCTGAGAAAGGAGAGTAACTCTGTAGATGGCATTACCTGAGGAAAGAAATGTAGAAGGTTTCCTTCTAATTCAATTCAGAAAGTTGAAAGATGGGCTCTGATTGGTTCTGAGCCATATGCCAACCCTGTGGGTAAGGTACTATGAATAATAAGGGAGGAACTAGGGTGAGATGCTAAGACCACAGGAAAGGAGATGGGAACCCAAGACTCAGGGTGACTCCTCTTCCCGTTCCCACAGAAGAAAGACTTTTGTAGAAATTGATTCCCTAAGGGCACCATCATTTTCTGCACCATCAGGTAAGACTGACTTATATAATCAGTGACATCAGGGCAAGCCATTGGAAACAGGAGCACTGCACTGAAAAAGGGAATCCAGAGGCTTATACCATCAAATATGGTTGATATGCTCTCTGCTCTGCTGGTGACAGGGTTTATGAGGCAGGTCCTGAACCCAAGTACTGCTGGCTGAGGGCGTGTCTTCCTTGCAGATCCAACTCTTAAAGATGGGTTGGAAGGATGAGATAAGAGAGGAATTAGGAGGAGCCCTAATTTAGCCTCAGGCTAAAGCAAGTTTCAATGCAATTTACACAGAACTGGTCCCTAGATCTGCTTTCCAAAGGTTTAAAAGTTGAAGAGATAGGGGAGAGGATAGCCCCCAGATCTCCAGCAGGTTTTGGTTAGATATGTGATTGTCTTGAAATAGTGTTCTATTAGTCAGGACTCTTAATTATAAAGACAAAAATTCAACTCAGACTAGCTTAAGTGAAAAGCAATTTATTGGATCACATACTGGGAAGAACAGGAGTGTGTGTTAAATTAAAAGTTTCTGCCCCTCATTTCTCATCTCTTCTTGGTTTGGTTTCATTCTCTGACTTCACACCTTCATTCTTGGTGTTTTCAGCCTCTCTCCACCACTTTGTGGGGAAGATAGTTCCACTATCCCCAGGCCTATAGCACAGCATAACAACCTCACTTTTCTCTCCAAACTTGTGTACATCAAATCCTAGGGAAGGTCTCTGGATGGCCATGCTTGGTCAGGTTCTAACCTCAGGACCAAACACACTACTCATAGGGAGGGGCTCAGATCCTGGTCATGGGTCCAGCCACTCAGGCCAAGGCTGTCAAGAGTTTTGTGACCCAAAGTCCTACGAAACGGGAAAGGTTAGTTCCCAATCCTGAGGATGCTAGAGAGACAAAAACAACCAAATCCAGATGGTAAGGGAAGTTAAGGATAAATTATCTTTATGAGAGCAGTGCAAAAGAAGAGTAAAAATGACTACAATCTAGCCTGGCCTTCCTCTTCCAGCATTCAATTAAATTACTCTTCTTAAAGAGTAACTTTTTCATGAACTAAAACTCATAATCTTGAGAAAATGCAGCAGGACAAGAAATAATCTTGCTCTCCTCAGGCAGGTAGAGAAGGGAAAGAACTGGATGGAAGTGGGTTTCCCAGTGAGATAAAGGAGGTATAAAGGGACAGAGAGAACTACAGATACTGGGCCTAGATTTACCTCCAGAAGGTATGGTAAGAGACAGCAGGCAACAATCCAAGAAAGCATGGGCCCAGCACAAAGTTGAAGTTCTCAGATGGTACATGTTGAATGCTTCCCTTCATAGATCTCCAAATACTGAGAGTCACCTATCTGTCAGGTAGGTATCTAGACTGAAGTTATGGTGCATACCTTCAGTCCCTGGTATGATAAGAACAGGGACTGGTAAGAAGAAGGCAGGGCCCCCAGGTATAGAGAGAGTTTCTAAGTTAGTGATTCAGGCACAGGGAACAGATGTCATTATGAGAACTGATTACCAGAAATTGTGGTCTTGGAGACAAGTCAGGAGCCCAGTTATTGGAGCAGGGGGTCAGAGCTGGTCTAGCAGTGAGTATGCTTTGTGTGCCAAGTCCCTGCATGACGAGTAAGAGAGTATCTTTTAGAGGTTAAGATTTATTTTAAGGACCAGATGGTTGGCATCTTTGGAGAGAAGGAGAATATAGAATTTGGGAGTCAGGCAGGTTCTGAAACAAACGATGAAAGATTATTAACTATGCAAGTTGAATAGAATGTGTCTTGATTAAATCAAGTCCCAGAGCTGCACTAAAGTACTTCAAGGGAGATTTTTTTTTTTTTAAAGGAAGAGTCCACATCTGATTTGAAGCACCCATGGCTGTGAGAACATCATGACTAGTAAATATTAGGTACAATGTTGGACACATTTGGATAAGAATAATTTGAGATTTATATTCATCTCCAAGATGAGCCTCTCTGTGTGAAGTTGTATGGATAAAAATGTGGCTTCAATTTCAAAATGGAAACCTGGCACCATTTCCTTACAAACTAAAAATACAAGTGAATCATTTACACATCTAGAAACCAAGGATGTTATACCTCCAGTAATTTGGATAATGTTGTGGGTTGAATTTTGTTTTGTTTTTTCTTTTTAAAATACTAATTAAGCCATCCATCACTTCAAGGTGACAATTTTCTCAAGTATGCTCTTCTTAAAACTGTTGAATTTTGTTTAGTTTCCTATAGCAAGAAGAATTGTGACTCCCAGGGGAAACTCTCATGTAAGTGGCCATCTGTTACTATTTTAGGGGGTTGGGGGTGGAGGGAGCTGTGAAGGAGTCTTCTTCCGTCCTTTCCTTTTGAAAGCTATCACTCTCCCACTCCACAGGATTCTGACGGCCCTGTCAATTACATGGGTTTGTGAATCAGGCTGCCCAAGCAGAATATTTAATTCCCCTAGGCACACACTTGTCCGGGAAAGAGCAAGTGACATAATCTAAGTTCTTTCCAAAAAATAATGAAAATGTTAGGGCATTTGGAATTGCTATCTGTGAAAATAATATAAGCCTGGGCTGTGGGTGGCTATCTTTGCTCCCATTGGAGAAATTCTGCCTGAAAGTGAAGCCACACAGAGGAAAACAGAAGAAAGAGGGAGAGATGTAAAGAGAAAAGTAGAAGGAGAGATTTAATGACATTATTTGCACTCTTAGATCCAGTTAAGTTTGAAGCAGGACCCATTCCTTGGACTTCCCATTTCCAAGAGCCCATGCATTCTCTTTGTTGCTTAAATTAGATTGAGTTAAGTTTTTGTCATTTTATAATTGAAAGAGTCCGGACATTCAAAAATCAACAGTTCAGCCACATAGAGTTTGTGGCACTATCACTAGCCCTGGTCACTACATGAATACTGACCAGAGATAAGTGTTATTAGTTTTTACTTTATTGGACGGACATTTGAGAATCAATTTTTGTATTATGTCATTTTCACTGTTTGCCTCCATTTTCTACTTGTTGTTGCAATTGCACGCAGTGAGGGTACACAAAATAGACTGAATAGTTAATGGGTTCAATTTTAATTTAACACTAAGGAATTTTTATTAAGCCAATATCATTTTCTTTAAAGACTGTTCAAGAGTTTTATACCAGTCTAAGTGAAACGATCACAAATTATGAAAGGAATTTTAGTTTTCAAGATTGTTACCTATATTAGGAGATGATGAATCATTTTCATCTTAAAGGTCAGACCCAGTGTGTCAGTTGTAGCTACCAGGACTGCTGGGTTGAGCAGCATTTTGAGGTCCCATTCAGGGTCCATGGGAAGGGGACCCATGACCAAGTAGTGATTTTTGCCAAGGGGGGCAGGAAGAATTGGTGCCATCTCTCTGCCAGAAGCTGCTATCCATTTGAGAACTCACAGGCCCTACATTAGAACTTATAGATGGGAGAATAAAATAAAAGAAGGGAAAATTGTGCATGAGCTTAGAAAAGAAGCGTTTGGAGAGTAAAAAAGTAAGGAGCAATGAGAGGTAGAAAACTGACAAAAAGAAAAAGGGGTACGGTATTAATTTTGCTGTGTAAGGCTAGAAGAAAATTACAGGGGTTTTCAAAGTTTTCTAACCAGTGGAGTAGTTGGCAAAGGAGTATATTCTTAGGTACTATTATTTTAAAGGTATAATACTTTCCTTTATCATAAAAGTGAATGAATATGTTCATTGTATATTTTCAGAAAATATAGAAAAAAATTTTCACCTAAAACTCAGCCATTCTACAGGCAATTTGCATGAAAGTGTTTTTGAGAGGAAGTGGGCTGAAGCCAGTGAGGAAGCAGAGTAGTCAGATGGGGACAATAGCTGGTGGCTCCAGCATGCTAAAGCTTGCCAGTCAAAGGCCACCAACAATACAACTGTTGTCAAATATAGTTAGGTTTATAAGCTTGCTGCAAAGGGAAAATGCACACTCCAGGACCTGAGGGTGTCTAGGTTTAGAATCAGTTGGGAGAGTCTTATTAGGAGTTGGGCTTGTGCTGGTTGATTTGTGGGGGGAAGCAAGGGTTTGTCCTTGATTGAGTTCTGTCAAGAAGCAGGGGCAATTCAATGATTGGTTATCTTAATTTTTACCTAGCAGGCTAGAGTCACTCCTGTAGCTAGAACAGGGAAGTATTTGGTTACTTTCGTGGTGGTTTAATGTCCTTATTTCTGTCCATGTTCGGATATGATTATGGTGTGGTCCTGTTATTGTCTTGTTCTACTGTGGTCACAGAGTGACCTTGTGTAATTATTGTTACGCTGTGAAAACTATTTATCATCAGTGGGGGACCAGGATGGTCAGCTATTACCTGCCAGCTATCAGCTGTCACAACGTTTGTTTGTTTTTTCTCCACTTTCTCATTCAGTTATTAATCTTGGATTCAGACTTGTACTCAAGTTTCCACATGGAACTCTATGAAACCCAGATGACAAAGTGTGACCAAGAGTGTGAAAGAGGGCTAGCCCCCTGTTTCGGTAGAGTTGCCATGCAGCACTTGGACAGTTTGCTGCTTCAGGGGCTCTCTTGTCCACTTGGGAGTATCCTCTCCAGGACTGGGGTCAGGGGTGAAAGAGAGCTGCTGCCCTCCAGTGGCTTTTCAGGTAAGTACGTCAGTGGCTGTACTCCAGCTCATGCAGCGACTTCCTGAAGATTTCCAGGGACAAACATCCCAGGCAGGGCAGGAGAAAAGGAGATTTGTTTGGGAACAAGAGACAACAAGAAGCAGTAAAATTGCATATATTACTGTTAATGTGACTGCATCAGTATTCTCAGCATGGTGAAACCTGGAAAAACAGGCTTTCAATGAGAACAATGAGATTTTATAATCAGAAGGTGTTTAAGATTGAATAAGAATTTAAACATAAAGGACCATGCAATGTATAAATGCAAAATAAAGATAAGGGGGTTAGAAAACTTTTTTATATCAAGGGTTATATAAATAAAGGTAAAATTTTACTTAAATTGAGGAGGTTGTTGAGAAAATGGAACCCTTGTGTATTGCCAGTGGGAAGGAAAAATGGTGCAGCTGCTGTGGAAGACTGTATGACAGTTCCTCAGAAAACTTAACTTAGAATTACCATATGATCCAGCAATTTCACATTTAGGTATCTACCCAAAAGAATCAAAAGCGGAGATCCAAATAGATCATTTTATACCCACATTCATAGCAGCATTATTCACAATTGCCAAAAAATAGAAACAATCCAAATGTCCATCAACAAATAAATGAATAAATACAATGTGGTATATACAAACAAAGGAATTATTATTCAGTCTTAAAAAAGAAAGAAATACTGACACATGCTACAACATGGATGAACCTTGAGAACATTATGCTAAGTGAAATAAGCCAGACGCTAAGGACAAATATTGTATGATACCATTTATAGGTAGTACCCAGAGTAGGCAAATTCATAGAGTTGGAAAGTATTAAAGAGGTGACCAGTGATGGGGGAAATGGGGAATGGGAAGTTATTGTTTAATGGGTATAGAATTTCTGTTTGGGATGATGAAAAAGTTCTGAAAATAGATAGTGGTGATGGTTATTCCACATTGTGAACATACTTAATATCTTTGAATTGTACATTTAAATACGGTTAAAATGGTAAATTTTACATCATGTATATTTTACCACAACAAAAAATTTTACCACAAAAAAATCTAGTAAAACGGACTCATTATTTTATCTAAAGAAATACGAAATATTTCTTTTGTTTGCTTTAAAATGTTTTTTTGAACCTTGTTGGCTGGTTTTTATTATGCAGTAAATACATTTAAAGGGTATTGCTTTTATATACTTTAAAATAGGGTTATAATTTAATGGCCTCAGGTATAAATTATTTGGATTTGTCCCATGGCCAGATGAAATTAAACTGAAGGCTGGAATTTTTCCACCCATCTTTTAGAGAAACAGCAATTTAAGGATTTTCTGCTTTTTTTTTTATTTATTTACCAGGTAGTTTTTGGTATAGAGGGTAAACTTAAAGATACTGTAAGTCAGCTATTGCCAACTGAATTAATAGTTCATTTTGATTCCTGGTTACTATGTCCAACTTTGATTATAATTAGAGAAAATAAGATGATTCTAAATAGAAGTCTAAATAAAAGCATATTAAAAATTGGTTTCCAAAATCGCCCCAGAGTGGAAAATACTGTTTTACTGCTATTGAAGTTTGAAGTTTTTTCAAACACAAAGGGTGTGTTATAACAGGGGAAACTGATGCTTCCCAGAGTTCGAATCAGGAGCTCTGAACTCCAATTTACAGGGCTTTGTGTGAGTCTAACTGTGCCCAGTATGGTGCCTGGGACATGGTAGGTGGGCAGCAAATACGTGTGGAATGAGTGGATGATAAATTAATGTCACTTCCTCTCTCTCAACCTCAGTTTTGTCATCTGAATAAGGAGGCAGGTGGGTCTCAGTTCTGGCTGCACGTTACAATCTCCTGGGGGCCTTTTAAAACTACTGATGCTGCAGAGTGGAAAAGGAATGAATTTGGATACCTGTTACAACATGGGTGAAACTTGAAAACATTATGCTAAGTGAACTAAGCCAGACACATGGACAAATATTGTATGATACCACTTACATTCAGTCTTATAATAACTAAGTAGAAAAATCCTCTTTGGGCTTGAACAGAGACTATTTCAAGAAGGAGGCGATGGCTGCACCTGTCTTCCCCAACCTATGGCCTGTGAGACCTGCTTCTCTATCTATGTTCTCTCATTTTGATTCCCATGATCACATTTACTCCCAGCAAAGTGGCCAACAACCTTTTGCAGAATGCCAATGTCATTCATTCCTCTGTAACACACCACCAAGTCTTGTCTAAGGAAAATTTTAAATGAATTAATTTCAGTAAATAGAAATTGTGCATATACAATATTATAGCATAATAATATTATATGTAATATGCATGTATGCATATATAAATACCATGTAATTACCATATAAGTAATATATATTACATTTAATATAAATATGTAAAAACAATATAAACAATATAAAGACCAAGGCAATCTAAAACGCATCTCCTAAAATCTAAATTTCTTCACATGGCATTCCAGGATCTTCATAATCTGTCCCCCAACTTTCTCTCCAGCCTTGTCCTTTGCTATTTCCCTTTGTATCTTTTGTGCTCCAACGGTGTCTAATTGCTCTCAGCATCCTAAATAGGTCAGTGCTTGCTCAGACCTGCACACCTTGGAACATGAGTCCCCTTGCTGGGGGATGGAATGCCTCCTGTCCTCATACCTCCTCTTCAGCTGTCACCTCCTTTCTGAAGCCATCCTTAACTCTTCCAGGCTGGGTAGACACCCCACCTTTGATCTCTCAAAGCATTTGGGCACATAAACTTTCCTGAATATAAGACTCAGCTGTGGTGTTTGTTAACTAATCCAGGATCTCAGCATTTCCATGGGAGAAGACTGGTAATCTGTATATTTAACAAGTCACCCACTTCCCATCTTCAGAAAAGTGTTGGAAACATCACTGTAACACTTCTCATGTTACCATTCTTTGAATTATCTGTCTTTCAATAGCCTCCGAATTGCATTTATTCATTACTGCATTCCCTGTCCCAAAATAGTGCCCAACTCATGGAAGGAAGCAAAATATGAATGGATAAAAAATCTAATGTATTTGTTTCTTATCATCAAAGTCTTAGAAACATTGGGAAAGCACTTTTCTGAGTTCTCTTATTCCACCATTACTATACTTTAGCCTTTGTTCAGTTGTTCTTAACTGGGTTTGTTCTTCCTTCCTAGCGCCTCAGCTAGTCACTTATTTCCCATTATTCTGATACTACACATCATCAAGGTCTTACTGATGCTATAATTAAGCCTCACTTTTCTCTGTATGAAGTGAGAATGTTAATAGTGCCTATCTCATAGGTTCTTGTGTGAGAAGTAAATGGAATAATATATGCAAAAAACTTAGCACAATGTCTAATATTAGGAAGTGTTAATAAATGAGGTAATAATAATGACAAAGACCAGTCAGACTCAGTAATTTTGGAGGTGTTATTGTCCTTGTGAAGCCCAAGTAAAAAAAAAAAAAAAAAAGGAATTCACAATGTGATATTTTGAGCCGTTTCCTTGAAGGGTATACTTGAAGACTTAAAAAATCCTTTCTCCTATTGCCATATTTCAACATCCTTTCCAATTCAGCCTTTTCCCCCTTATCACTACAATAACCCACATTTCATGGCAAAAGATAGTATTATCAAGAGAGAGAAAAGGGTCGGCATACAAACTTTCTCCCAATTTGGGAGTTTATCCTTGGAGATTTTCTCTAAATATTTGTCTTTCAAGTTCTTAGCATCTTGTAATGTCTAATACCTGCCCATGAGCACTGATTTCTAAAGAACCAGGACGTTAGTCATCATGTTGGCACCCCCTCACTTGGAGATGTCCAGTATCAATACATCAATACCAAAATGTCATCCATTATGGGCAACTACAAAGGGTAAGATGATGGCCAAATATTCAGGATCCAAAGAAACTTGTTTATCATCTGTTGATTTTGTTTAAAAGACAAAGAAACAGAATGACAGAAGTCCATGTTGTTGTTTAATCATGAACAACAAAGGAGAAGTAATACTAACCCAAGAGATTTGGCTGCATGCCCAGGCTACTTAAGTGATAATCCAGAATAACTCTCCGACTGGTTGTCTCATCTCCCTTTAAACCTCCTCACTCAGTATATTTTTCCCCCTGCTAAAAGACGTATCTCCTTTAAAATATAATCTTTGCCTACTTTAAACCTACAAGATCCTTTAGGAGCTTCCTAGTTAACCTTTTGAGGTTAACACTTGGATCACAATGAATTTGCAGTTTTTTAAAGCCATGGCATTTGCTCTACCTAACTCTGTACCTAAAATTCAGATCAAGGCAATCTAGAGGAAGGTGCAGCTCTAGGGGGAGTGGTCTCACCAAACCTACCCATTTTAGGTCTATAGTAAAATGATACTTGAACTATAGAATCTACAATAAGAGCGAAGATACAAAAACAAAAACCAAAAAACAAAACCCCTCAAAACTATTACATTTTTATAGGAAGTAACCATACTACTAACCCTAATCTCAATGCATTATGGCCCTTATTCCATCTTGAGACACACTCGGATGCTTTTTGTTGGAAATGCAACCTACTAGCGACGTTTCCTTTTTTCTGACTCACTTCTCAAGTAAATGAAACCTCCGATGTCAAATGACTTATTTATCTGGAATAAATTTGCATGTCACTGTGTGGTCTGGTCCATGAGACATCTTCAGGTTTACAAAGTATTTATTGAATACCTACTGTGTGCTGGACATGGTTCTGGGTATATTCTCAAACATATTATTATCTATCTCTTTTTATGGATAAGGAAACAAAAACTTAGTGAGGTTAAAGCCCTTGCCAAATTTTCAACATAATTCAAAGTCTAGTGCTATACCATTACTTCCTGTACCAAATTATAAAAATGCAAGATATCATTGTACAAAGAGGAATTGAGAAATAAAAACTTTTTCTTGTTTTTTACAATTTTTCCATTCAAAAAAATATTTATTGAGGAATATTCATTGAACTTACCATACACTAGATACTAATGTAGGCACTAAGAATGCAGTAGTGAACAAAACAGAAATTTGCAGAGCTTACATTTAAATGGGAAGAGATAGAAAATAAATGTTAATTGATAATATGTAAGATAGCAGGTAGTGCTAAAAGGTCCACATTGCTCAATCCAATGATATATTTCCTGCCCTCATTTTTCTTGCCCCAATGATCAGCACGATTTGCATGTACCTTTTACACAGCGATCCCTTCCTCCTTAAAGCATTTTCTTCACTATATACAAAAGCAGCTACTTCAACAGCTGTTCCTTCTCCACCTTCTTTACTGGTTCCTCCTTATCTCTCTGACCTCTAAACATGGGAATGTTCCAGGACTCAGCCCTCATATCTCTTCTCTGTCTATATTCAGGTTTCATTCAGTCTCACAGCTTTAAACAACATCTATGCACCGATGACTCCCAAATTTTAGATACATGTATATCTCCTAGGCCTATATATATCTCTCCTAGGCCTCTCCCCTGAATGTCTTAGTGTCAGATCTTGGATATCTAATAGGCATCCCAGACTTAATAAAAAAGGACTGCCATTTTACCTGAAACTTTCAGTTGCTCAGGCCACTAACCTTAGAGTCATGTTTGGCTCCTCTCTTTCTCCTTCCCACATCCAATTTGTGAGGAAATTCTGTCTGCTCTACTTCTAAAATATATCCCATCTCTGTCCACTGCTTTCCATTTCCACTGCTACCACCCTGCCCTAGCCACCCTCACCTTTCACCTGGACTCCTGATTGGATTCCCTGCTTCTGCCCTTGCCCCCTGCATTCAACAACCAAATGAACTCTTTTAAAATATGTTAACCCATGTCATTTCTTTTCTTAAAACCCTCCAATGGATTCCCACCCTACATTAAATAAAACTGCCAAGTTCCAATGGCTGCCAAGGGCCTAGACGGTTTGAACCTGCTACTTTTCTGAGCTCACCTGCTACCCCCACTTCCTTGCTCAGCAGCACCCCACAGCTTTGGCCTCATTGCTCTGCAAGCAGACACCTGCCTCAGGGCATCTGACCTTGCAGTTCGCTCTTTCTGGAGCCCTCCTACTGCTTATCTCGTGGCTCACTCCCTCCTCATATCTTTGGCTTCTGCGCAAAGTCACATATCATTAAGGCCTTTCTTGAGTACCCTGTAAAACTTCCTTCCTCTTACCCAGCTTTATTTTTCCCCCCACAAAACTTATCGCTAACTGATATGCGTCTACATATTGACTTTTTCCTTCTTCTTTTCTTCCCACAAGAATGTGAGTTCCAAATGTAAGTTGTAGGCCAACAGGGAGTTGCCTGTTTTATTCACTTCTATATTCCCACTGGAACAATTGGCACACTGAAGGTACTTAACCCTGACTGAATGAATGAATGACTATCAGGAGTTATGTTCGAGTGACCCAGCACAAATGATCTAAAACCCAGCACAAATGATCTAAAAGAAGAAAGAGGGACGTATTGGCTTGCGGAACTAAAAAGTCCAGTAATATACTGGTTTCAGGCATATCTGGAGTCAAGGGCTTCAATGATGTTATCAGGACCACAGCTGTCTTGATGTCTCTGCTTTTCCTCCCTCTGTGCTGGCTTTGTTCTCAGGCATACTTTCATTTCACAGGAGGAAAATGGTGACCAGCAGTGGTGGGCTAATGTCCTTATAGTTCCAAGCAGAAAAAGAGAAGGCTTCTCATTCCCATCAATATAAAGTCCATGGGCCTGACATGCACGGTCTGGATGGGTCCCAAACCAATCACTGTGGCTGAGAATGCAACACTATGGTTACCTAGGTGCCAGTAGTCACACAAAGCCCCTCCTGGAGCTGAGGGTGGAGCCAATTCCATGGAGGAAAATCATGATGCTGTTAGCTGACTAAAAGGCAGTGGATGCTGGGTCAGCAAATAATGACTATCCATTATATTGCCCATTGCCTACATCAGGCAGTCCCTGAAATAGCCATACAGCAAACGCGTGGTGGTAGCAAGATTGTGGGAGAGACCCAGTCTAACTATAGGTGTGGCAATCCCTAAGAAAGTCGCCATCTGGCTTGGCTGACATGGATCAGCTACAATGTGTCTGCAGTGTTGGCAGTGCAGTCTAAGGGCAATGTGTCAGGATCCTCACCAGGTGACTCACAACTACATGAATACTTTCAATGTGAGGACAAAGACTGAATATCCAGGTTGTGGCTGTGGGTGGAAAAGGGGTGCTGTAATAAATCAGAAATTCCTAACTGGTCAGGTCATGGTGGATAGTCACATCCCCAGCTTATAACTTCTTTAATGAAAGGTTTTAAGCCAGGCCTGTCCATTATCTCAGTGAATCTAGGTTAACACACCTTTGAAATAAGCGTAACCACCCTCAAGAGAGCACATAACCTTGTTAATTACCCTGTAACCCAAACTTCGCCTTGCTTTCTCCCACCTTCATGTAATCTTCCCTAAATTCCCTCCTTAATCTCAAATGCATAAAAGAAACTGCAAAACTGTTATTCCCTGGAGCATTTTGGATCTTGCTTCCCAGCAACTGACATCAGTTTTAGCTTAAATAAAAATGTATAATCTTATAAAAATTCTCTCTACAGGTTGGGACGTTTCTTACTTCGATGGGGCTAATAAGTTATTGTTACTTTGAGCATAAAATAATTCCCAGCCTTAGTTTCCTTCTCAGTAAAATGCAAATAGTAATACCTACCTCATAGGGTTACTGTGAAGATTAAAGGAGGTATCCCAAGAAAATAGCTATTATAGTGCCTGGCAGAGAACAGTCACCTGATAAAAGTTAGTTTCCTTCCCTTGGATTTATGTATGCCACTAAACACCACTGTATTTTTATATAACATATGCCAGTCTTGTGTCTATGATATGCTAAGCAGCTAATAGTGACAGAGCACTCACTAATTACGGGACAATGGTCTAAATACTTTACATACAATAATTCACTGAAGCCTCCCCACAGCCCTTTGAGGAAGGACATACTATCCCTAGTGTAAGAGATGGAGCACAGAAAGGTCAAATAACTCACCCAAGATCCCACAGCTAGTTGTGGTAGAAGTAGGTATTGAACACAGGCATTCTGACTCCAGGGTTGATGCTCTAAACCACCATTGTGTACAGCCTCTTCCTCAGAACTTCTATTTCACCCACGTGTAACTGTCTTATATCACCTACCAAAGGCTGCCACACAAATACTTCTAAATATGATGTGGTGACAGCCATGTAGCCCTTCCTATCTCCCTCCAAGAAAGAGCCTGCAGTTCAGCTACTAGGAGCATTTAGCTGAGAGCCTCCAGCTGCAGCACCTTCCTTCCACTTTCGACCAGCTGTCTCTGGTAGCCCCCAGCCAGTGTCAGCACAGCAGTGATGCTAGGACCTGGTCATTTCTGCTCAATGCAGGTCCCCTTTCACAGGTAATCTTTGCTCTGGAGCTCCCTGTTGGCTTGGCTGAGTCTTTGTCGGGTCTGCACAGTGTTCTGACACTCTCCCTGCCCAATCTTCCTTTTTCACTTTTATCTTTCACAGATATTATCTGTTCCACCAATAGCATCACTTGCGTTCCTAACTCCTTCGCAGCATCTGCTTCCAGGAGTGGGCTGAGATAGCAGGTGGTAGGATGAGGTTTGAAGAGTGGACCGCAAACCACTTGGCTGGCAAAAGGGACCCCATCGAGGATGGTATGTGGGACATGGAGAGTTGGTGGCCCACAGTGGCAGCCCAGTTGCTAAAGCTTTCACTGGTGGTGACTTGGGAGAATGTTTCAGAGGAGGGAAATGCCCTGGCAGGTACAATAGTTCAGACTTTGAAAAGTATAGGAGGTTGGCTAGGGAGGAGAATGGGACAATACATACAAGGACAGTAAATTGCTTGGTTATTAGTAAGTTGCACTGATGTTCTATAGGATAATTAAAAACTGAGGACCATGAAGAAACAATTGAAAACTAAGTATGAAGGCTAGGGGGCCTCTTTGATAGCTTACAAAGAGGCCCTTATTCCTGAAGGGAGAGAGCAGAAAAAGCTGAAGACCAAACTCCAGATTTAATAATTAGAGTTGCAGAACTTCAAACATGATTGACTGCTTGGCTAGGTCAGTCTATTATGCCATGGTGAGGACCCGGGTATGTGAAACCTGGTCTACTGAGACTAGTAGAAATAACAGCAAAGGGCAAGTAAATTTAGAATGGATCATGGAGTAGGGAGAGAATGAGTACCAATTGTGGCCCCAAGACCAACTGCAGTGATGAGGACTGTAGTTTATCCCACTAACCTCCCCCTTCTAAGTTTCTCTGCAAGAAGAAAGGTCCACCGGAACCCTCAAGAAGCTGCTCCCCAAATGTGATGAGGATGTACAAGAGGGTGAACTGTGGCAGCCAGTAAGATGCACCGCTTGGATATCCCTTCAAGAAAGTACTTCCATCAAGCTCCAAGGAGAGCAATTAGCTGAGAGCCCCCAGCGGCAACATCTTCAGAATATCCTTCAGTTTTTCAGCTGAGGCCACACTTTTTCTGAACAACCCCTAGACCATAATTAAACATGGTTATTTAACTAGGGTCACGCTATTTCTGCCCAACATGGATCTCCTCTCATTGGCCATCTTTGCTCTAGAGCTTCCCACTGAGTTGCCAAAACTTTGTCAGATCTGCACTGTGTTCTGAGTCACTGCTTGTTCAATCCTGTTTCCTCCCCACTTTTCTTTCACAAGTGTCAGAGCCTCATCACGGTCCAAATGCTTTCCCTGTCCAACTCTGTTTCCTCCTCTTCTTTCACAGGCATTTTACCGCAATCAACTCCATGCGCTCTTAACTCCATCTCAGTGTCTGCTTCCTGGAAGACACAGATGGTTACAAAAGATGATTTCCTCCCCTTGTGACTTTGGGCAAGTAACTTAAACTCTCTCAGCTTCAGTTTTCTCAGTATAAAATGAGGATATTATTTCCTCTCCTATGGAGTTGCTGGGAGGCTTAATATATAAAATACTTAAGATTTTTTAAATGAGAATTAAATGTGGGACTGCATATAAAATTTTAGCAACAAACCTTGCACTTTTGGTAAACATTAGCTGTTATGCTAATGGAAGAGATAAGGTAAGCTATGAATGGAAATTCTTTTGCTTTCTTGCATCCTGGTGGGTATGTTCCTTTGTCTCGCAGTGGAGAATTATTATTTTCTCCCCATTACATTAATATCTTCATCTGCAATAAGGAAAGAAGCATTGATTATGCCAAATTAAGAAAGCAGAAAACACCCTCCACAACTAAGATTGAAAGGACAACAACTTGGAAAAAAAAAAAAAAGGTCCTAGAAGTACACACTGTTCCCCAATAAAGTCCTGTTCCCCTTCCCCAATAAAATCTTAAAAAAAAAAAAAAAAGAAGAAAGCAGAAAAAAACCCAAAGTACAAATAATAATAATGGTTTCTAGAAAGCTGATATATATATATATATATATGTGACAATAAAAATTTGAGATGGAAATTGAACTGTGATTTTGTAACCAAATGTAAATCTACATGTTGAAACAAGAAAAACAGTAATTTTTCATGTCTAAAAACTCTATTACAAGGGTGGGTAATTAATTTATCCTCCTGCAACGAATTTCAAGGTAGCATTCACAGGTCTATTATCATGATACATTTCAGTTTTCCATAATATGTGGTTTCCTTTTTAAATCAAAATTTTTCTCATTCTCATGTATAAACATGCCCAAATCTATTGGGGCTAAAATTTTCACGAATATGGAAAGAAGAATACCATCAGGAACTTTATTAAAAAGGTCAGAAGAGTCTAACTCAGCAGAAACATAAAAAAATAAAATCAGCAGTCCAGTGGCTATAAACTACCTCTGATGAGGTTTGTGCTGATTTTAAGTCACATCTGAACACAATTTATAGTACAAGACATTTATTAAAGTACTTATTATTTTCTCTGGTGAGTCCTTCAGCTAGTGGAATTTTAAAAGACATGTAATCACATAACATTTACTTAATTATATTCTCCTTTGGATTTTAAAGGAGAAACCAATCATTACAGTACACTAAGCCATGAGATTGAAATAACCATCCTTTAGGAGAGAAACTGACACCTTTTTATGTTTACGTTGGTAATTTTCTGACAGCCATGCCATTTTCTGCATCTGTTGCTTTTTAAATTAATTTTGAAGAAATTTCCTTACTATAAGTGGACAGTGTAAGGATGAAAAATTCCCATTCCATGAAAACATCCAGAGTACTTTATTTAACCTTTCCACCAAGAACTCACCTCCCAACTCAGATGAATTAGTTCACAAATTTCAATACACATGCTCTTTCCGGGAAAATTTTTTTAAAAGTCTCTGCTGGTTTGTCAATTAGAACAAAAATGATTGCCTTTTCTGTGTCTTAGATATCATCCTAAATTTCTGTTTCAACCACAGTCTTAACAATCTCTTTGATGATTAGTTGAATATAAAATCATACAGATACACCTGGTCCAAAATAGCAATTAAACACATTGCTCCCACCCTGCTCCTTAAAAAATACATTAAAGCTTCACATTATATAGTCTACACATTCCAGACCTAGTTATTAGTTGATATTTCACAAAACTAAAGCGACTGTCATGTCATGTAATGCTTCTTCCTCTTCCCCTGCTCCTTTCTGCAACCGTTTAGAAGCTCTTCCTATCCCTTTTATTTGCTTCCAACATTGCACACATTTTCTTCTCATGCTTAAAAATAAACGTCAAGTTCCTGATCTTTTGTTAAAGATTCATTGCCAAAGATGGCTTCACAGCAGGAAACTTTCTAGGGAGAGAGTTGGCTCACATTCCTGCTAAGAACGTAACTTGGGAATGATGGAAAAATAATTATAATCAATGTCAGAGAGCATATGGGTTTTTGAGATGCCTGCCAAATAGGGCCTGCATTAATCCTTTCCAACCACTATCAGTCGGTTGACTTTAGCTGACAAATTCCTCACATTTGGATAAATGAAAGCCCAAATCTTACACATATTTCTCCCACATCTGAGAGGTTTCTAAGAAAAATAGGAAATGTGTTGTCTTTCTTAATCTTAGCTTCCATAAAATTAGTTATTGTGTTTTTGTATCTCTAAATGTGGAACTGCCTTATTTCTACTTTATCTGTTATCCTGACCCATTAAGGTTAGTCCACAGATAGTAAAAGAAATGAGACCATTTTAATATTATATACATTGGAGAAAAAAAAACACCCCACATTTTAAAAGTATTATGCTTTATGTTGATGTGTGTTTCAGCTTGATACACCCCAACAGTATGTGTCATTTCTAAAAGAATAATGCTGAACTGATTAAATGGAAGCAGAAACACCTGGTGCATATCGTGATGGAATAAGGTCCTGGGTGATTTAATTAAGGTCTTTCTTGTTACAAAGGGGCTTTCCAAGTATTTTTCCACTGAGCTTATATTTCACTTCACCATCCACCTGCTTTGCTTCTCTTGGAGTATGTGCCAGGTGGTATATAGTTCTTTTAATAGAGAACTTTCTGTCTGTGGAATCTCAGAATGCAGCAAAATCAGAAACAGATTTGAATTTTCTTTGAGGGCTTAGAGCAATTTGCCTTTTTTATACACAATGGAAGGATAAAAATCCAGCTTCTCTTAAACCGGCTTTCTAGTATTTTCTAAGCATAAATAAATCAATAAACGCCATAAACATATTGTATGCTTCTTATCACACAATGCAGAGAGTAGACAAAGGGGGACATTCTAATTAAATATTGGTAGTTCTTGTCTCCAATATTTAGAACATTTTAAACAAAGAGAAGAATGAATTGGAAGTGAGGTTGCTGTTTGCTACAATGGAGTTCCATTCAGAGAGCTAGCACTTCATCAACAAAGATACATAAAATGGGCAGCTGCCTTTCTGTCCTAAAAACCCTGTATCCTATTGAGATACTCAATGTAGCTTGTCTGAGGATTCAAGTCATACTCTGAAATAAAGAGTTTTAGAGAGTAGTTGTATTAATAATGTGATTCTCCCGGCCATGCAACCCAGCCCTAGCTCCTACTGTTACAGCTACAAAGATGAAATGGCCTTTTTGCTCCAAGCTGCATTATCAGCTTTTAGGAAGACTTGCATTTCACTTCTTATTTTACCCCAGCATATGTCTGTAGAACCTTACCCAAACTCCAAGATGACCAATATCCCTAAAATCAGCTGGCTGTAATTCTGTATGTGTAGAGTAAAATGAGTCAGAAATGGGCATTCTCACACAGCAACTGTTCAGAGCAGGAGGAAAACTGGAACTCAAAGACTTGAAGCCTTTTTGACTCAGGAAAAAAAAAAATCTAGCTGTATTTTCTCTTTAACTGGTTTGATAGAACTTAGAAATCTAATTTGACAAACACTGGTCTCATGTATTTTATGAGGATACTATGTATCATCAAAATGCTCCATAATTCAATTTATGAGGTGGTCAAATAAGATTATAGGAATTTTCTTTTCCTTAAGTAGGCCATGCTGTGCTCATTAATAATAAAAACACCTCACCCACTCGTTCACTCCAACGCGCTAGTGAATTGTGTTCTCGGGTTTATTAGTAAGTTGTTTAGAAATCCAAATTGTTTTACTTTAGGCACAAGGGTATAAATGGTAGGTAAGTTCCAAACATAAATCCCAAATCTGATGGACCTCTGAGTCCTAGGAGCAAGTTCCATAGGAGCCTGAACTTCAGCTGTTAGGAGTCACCATGTGTCCTGCTTACTCTCCTTTTATCAACTCCTCTGCGCTCTGGAAGGCGGGCTTCTTACAAAGAGATTTCATTCACCTGCAGTTGGCTTTAGCCAAGGAGGGGCATTGATCTAAGATGGGAGAGAAGATGAGGTATTTTTCTTCTGGCAGTGGCTGTGTCCTTCCAAGGCTACATCTCTAGCTGGGCAGCCCCTCCCCGACAGTGCCAGCTCTTACAGGGCTCAAGAGACACCACTCACTGCTCCTGGCCCTTAGTCTTAGGGGTATAACTGGCTCACTGCTCTTGCTGGTGTTTGGTATCTCAACATCCTATGTTGGTTCTGTTAATCCTGCCCCTACATCCATTAATAAGCCCTTCATTAAATTTTGTCATTCGTACCATCTAAGTGGAATTCCATCCATCCAGATCCTGAGCGAGTGAAGGAAGAAGAGGAAAAGAATTTCTTATTCCTTTCCAGCATGCAGAAGTCACTGGCAGAATTTCAGGCAGGATCATTCATGTATCTAACTATTAATTATGTTTCTCCTATATGCCACTCATTGTAAATAAACAGAGTTAATCCCTACCTTCAAGAAATTTACTTTCCTAGTTGGGAAGACAAACTTAGTAAATACACAGATTCACAAACATACTTGTTATATGTTCTGGGAAGTATTAATGGGAAATAAACAGGGTGTACTGATAAAGTGTCATTGGTGCTGGAGAGCAATTTTGGGTAGGGTGGTCAGGGAAGGCCTCTAAGAAGGTGACATTTAACTAAGACCTCAAGGTTGAGAATGAAACAGTCACCATGCGAAGAGCTGGCAAAGGGCAAGTGTCATGCGAGGCGGCCTGCAGGGTCTCAGCTCCCACTCCCCACATAAGAATGCAGGACATGGTGAGGCCAAAAAGGAACACCCATGGAGCCATAGATGGGGGAGTCATACCATTATATTCTCGCTGGCGGCATCTGCCTCTTGCAATCCGCGCTTGCTAGCTCAGCCGCCATCTTCTTGCTAGCCCCCATTTTTTGCTAGCATAGCCACAGCAGTTATATCAGTGGCCAATGGCTCACTGGTTACAGCTGATGGCCAACTAGCCACAGCTGATGACCATCCAATCACAGTTGATGGCCATTTACTACCTGAGCCAGCACCTTTCCATGTGAGGCCGAGAGCCTGGAAACGGCACTCCTGGCTCTGTCCCCACAACAAGGATAATGTGTTTCAGGCAGAAGGAGCTGAAAGTGAAAAAGGTTTAGAGTTGGGAAAAGAGATTGGTGGGAAAACCAAGACCTATGGCAGCTGTTTGACTTGGAGGAAATGAAAGACAGATATTTGCAAGATGTACAGAGAGGTGAAAGAAGAAAAGTGTAACTGGAGTAGGGGCCAGGTGGAGAGTCGTGCGAGATGAGGCTGGGTAGGGCCCTCTAGGCCAGGGTGATGAGCATGGGTTTTATTCCGAGAATAACGGGAAGCCATGAAGAGTTTTAAAGAGCAAAGGGATATGAATTGATCTATCTTTTTCAAAGATCACTCTAGTTGATCTATGGAGAAGGGCTTCAGGGAAAAACAAGTGGAATCAGGGGAAAGAGTTAGAATGCTGTTAAAATAATCCAGGCACAAAATGGCTACATTTTCTTCTAAAGTGACAGGAGTGGAAATGAAGAGAAGCAGACCACTTGGAGTTTTTTGCCGAAGGGAGAGCTGACAGGATTAAATATGGGGGAGGAATGGGAAAGGGAAGAATCAAGGGTGACTCCCAGGTTTCCAGCTTGGGCCACTGATTAGGTGGTGGAGCTATTTATGGGACGAGGAAGACTCGATGGAAAGAGTGACAAGATGAAGATGTCTACAAATCATCCACAGGAAAAGGTCAAGCAGGCCGATGGCTATTAGCGCCAGAGGTTCAGGGGACAGATTTGAGCTGAAGGCTCTTTCTTCTAGTCTCTTAGTGGTCAAGCTGGTTTCTCAGGCCAACCTGGCTTAGGCTGAAAAGGATCTCCACGAGGCCTGCGTGTACTCACGAGAACTCTACCTAGGGTTCAGCTGTGAAGCTCCAGTTAGTGAAAAATATTTCTATACGTCACTTTGTCATTAGTGCACATATTTTCTTTGAAGACCTCAAAGAAAAAAATGGCTAGTTGAAAGCAGGATTTGCAAATTCCTAGGTCCCTGACTAAATACCATCATAATCTTGCTTCTAGAGTCCCAATTTCCACATGACTTAATGGTATATTTAAAGCACAGCCACCAGGCGAGTCCAGTTTGGCTGGCATACAATAATGTCCTTATGGGGAGACTTATACCCATAGGAAGAGATAAGGTTCCAAGGCTTTTCATCTCAGTTGTCATGGCAACAGCAGCAGAGCTCTGGAGGTAGTAGGAAGGAGGCAGAGGGGGTAGAGAGGAGAAATCTGAAGCTGTGGTGGCTGTTAGTTTTTGGAAGATAATTAAAGACAGATATTTGCAAGCTGCATGAAGAACACACCCTGTCAATCCAGGGAAGTTATAAATACACAGTTTGTAAATGGACAATTTGTTCATTTTAACACCAGAGATACACATGACAGCTTTATCAGACTTGGGCACTAGGTGCACGCCATGCATTTGTTCTATTCATTGTGTCCGTTGCACTATCTGGGGCTCCAGGTACTTGAATGAATGAACTAAGAAGGTCTCAAAAGAAGAATCACTACTCTACTTCTTTGATATGTGTTCCGAAGTTGCTAGGTAAACACATCCTTTTGGGGGAAAATTCTACTTTACATCCAAATCACATTCATATTGTGGTCGGAGATTACAGGATGACAAACCTGAAAGGAAGACTCACCTCAAACCAAAAGACTTAAGTCAGGAAATCTCACTCTCTGAGGTTGATACTGACAATTACTCATGAACCATGGATGGGATGTTATACAACTATATACTTCCCATGAGGATACATTGTAATAATAGGCTTTGGGTTAGATACTTGAGGTGATTAAATATCCTCTACAAACTGAGGATACTTGATGTATTGAAAGTTGTGCAAGTGAGGAAAGGTGTATTAATAAATAGAAACCAACGGTCAGGGACTCTGTCAACCCCAAAACACAAGGAGACCTGGGAAATGAAAATTTGTTCAAGGGAGTGTAGTATATCTGGTTCTCATAAATATTCAGACATCCCAAAGGGAAAATCCCCAGTGATGTGGACCCTTCAGTAGCCTATGTAAAATATCCCTCCAGACCTTTTCATTTATCTTGGCTCTAATTCTATGTTCACCAAGCAGCCAATATATTAGTCACTAATTCTGTTTCCTTTCCATGCTGAAGAGAGTACCCTGGATAAGAAACATGTAAGTCTGATAACTGGAAAAGTATATTCCCCTTCCAAATTGCACCGGAAATCAAATTCAAACTCCTTACCAAAAATCCCTCAGCCCTCATGGTCTGGCCCCTGGTGATCTCTCTGACCTCAGGTCCTGTCACTCTCTGCCCTTGCTCTAGGCTGTAGTCAAACTGGCCTTCTTTTCATTCCAGGAACACCCCAAACTTTTTCCCATGTTACAATCTCCACAGTTCCAGTTTTACCTGCCAGCAATGCTCTTCCCCCAGACCTCTCCAGGGCTTGTTACTTGTTACCAGTCAGGTCTCAGCTGAAATGTCACCTCCCCACACAAGCCTTGCCCAATTTCTGTGCCTATTGTAGCAAGCCTTCTTTTTGTATGGAAACATTCTCCCCAGTCACTATATACCCCTTAGCCTGTTTTATCACTATCTAATAACTTATTTACTTGCTTATTATCTGCTCCCTAAATGGGAATAAAAATCTAGCACAGCTACAGCGCCAGCACTTATCACAGAGTCAATACTCAATATTTGTTAAATGAGTTGACTGTGGGGAAAATGAAGTATGAGTGGATCTAGACTCAAGAGAGGAGATACAAATAGGGAGAGCAGATATGAGGTAAGTGGAACCTTCCCTTATACCCACGCTGTTTCTCCTTCGAAGCACCATCACACTACCAGTCATTGCATATATTTCATTTTGGTTTTTGTATATTCCTTTGCCCCCACTTTAGACCATGACCAACTTGGGGACAAGGGCCTTGTTCCTGTTGGCATCCCCAATGTCCAAATAAAAGTTTATAGGATCCCTTAATACCCTGCTGATGGAAATGGGCAGCTCAGAGAAAAATGAGAGAGTTTCTGTTGGGTGAGCTTGGCTTAACTGGTTGGGTAACTGCCTGCCAGAAAAAGCAGTTTTTACAAGAAAACAAAAAAAGTGTGTGTGGGTAGTGGCAGGGCCAAAACATGGCCTAGAGTGAGTCCTCCCTCCTCTGTAGTCTCCATCAGCACCCACAAGTAACCCCCAAAAAGATTCCAGGTAATTCCTCAACAAGATTGCTGCCCTAAGGTCTTCCTGCCTAGAAATGCTAGCACCACCTCTGGACATGGAAGTCAGAGGGAAGGAAACAGCTCCCACTTGACAAAAGTCCAAAAAGGGACTTGTGAAAACAGCCCCGCTCAAAGTAAGGGTGCACCAAGGAGGCACCAGTAAGGACCAGCGTTCAACAGGGAGTGACGGGAAAGAACTGTTTAATGTTTTAAACATTGCCAAGCTGAATAACATGAGACAGAACTTGTTATTTAGCTCAACTATATATAGTTTGCATCCTGGAATTTGCTCATACTATATATAGTAGAGTTGTATTTATGCACTCAAACTGGTTATGTGTGCTGGACCGAAGTGTTCCAGGCGTGTCAGAAGTGAAGAGGAAATGGAAATCTTCCACGGACCTATGGACATATTCTTTTCGCCCACTGCCATTCTCACTAATCCGTGGTGGCGGCAGAAATCTAATTGAGACCAGCCACGGAATAAAAGTAGAACCTCGCCTGGAAAGAATGCCTCCTTTCAGTCTTTTCCTTGTGGAGTATTTATTTATTTAAACACTGGCTGTGGTCATGGTTCAGAAATAATACATATTAAAAGAGAGTTTAAAGCCCCAAATAATTATCCGGCTTTTTTGACAAAAGAATGACACAAAAATAGTTTATTGTCTAACTCAAGAAAAACAGTTCTATTAAACTACTCATCATTAAGTGGTTCATAAATTTCAGTCTTTGGGATATAAGCAGTTTTTATTTAACTTCTGCTCTTTCTTGACTCAAATAGCAATGTTTCTGACCTGCTTTGAAAAGAAAAATGTTCTCCTAGTAGCCTATTTCAGGCTGAGAAACTCATTTTGATTCAGGAGTCTCAAATCTCTTTTAAAAAGGTACTTTGGATCATCTCCCCCAAACTTGAGATATCTAGTGCGAATGAGCATTAATAGTAAAATCCCAATGGGATTGGGGTGTCTTTCAGAGGAGGTGGTGTGGTAAATACTTAGTGTTTTTACTGTCCATTCAGCATTGAACATCCCTTCCTGACAATGTAAGTCCCAGTGTCACTTTGGGGGGGTCATTCCTCTCCTTCTCTCTACCCTAAGCACTTCAGATAAACCTCACTTGACTGCCTGTTCCCTCAGTGGAGCATGTGACCTAGACTAAGCCAATGATGGCATGCTCTGTCTTTGGTTACAGTGATTGGTTGGGAGGTGAGCACATGATTCAAAACAGGCCAATAAAAACCCTTCAGACTTGATTCTGGGACTTTTATTGCAGCTAGTAGAGGAAAAGTGGGTCTTTCTTCTATAACTGGTTGGTGTGGTGTTGATAGCCTGTAGCTGCCAGGGACCACTGGCAACTACAGAACAGAAGTAACTCTGAGGAAGTAGAGTGGAGGACTGGATCCCAGTGTTCTCTAATTTAATGCCTGAGTCAAACTGTTCCTGAAAGTCTGTGCCTGGACTTTTTGGCTTATCTCAATCAATTCTTTTTTTTTTTTTTTTTCCCATAGGTCAGTTTGGGTTGGGTTTTCGGAAACCTACATCAAATGTAGGTAGAGCCTGCAGAAAATGCAGTACTTGAGCAAGACAGGGGAGCAAGTTTAGGATTTGTCAGGCTGGTGGAAGCAAGTAGAGAGAGGATCTACCTAGAAAGACTTAAAGATAACTTTACAGATCCCAACCTACTGACTGGGAATCCTGATCTGCCAAGTAATTTTTACTTTAATTTTGTATTTCATGATTCAAAAGTCAACACTAAATAAAAAGGTATACACAAATAGACTCTACTCCTTTCCTTGCCCTCACCCCCAGCTCTTTTACTTCATGGGAAACAATTTTTATTTTTTTGTTTGTTTACTCTTCCAGTGTTTCTTTATGCAAATATAATCAAATAGGAATATATATTTATTCTCCTTTTTTGTTACACAAAATATAGGATGCTTGGCTCTGTTCTACATGCATTTATTTCTTCAATCTATATTCATCTAAAGAGTGCCTGTCTTAGGAATTCTATAGTGCCTTTGCTTATTCCTGGTTGCTCTCCACATAATATTTGAAATGGCTCAGAGTCTTATTTAGTATATCCTATACTAAAGCAGACTTCTCTGCTTTGTTACCCTGGAGACATCTTGGTTGAATACTGGAGAATCCTATTTCACCAGAACAGGAGAATGCAAATCAAGGAGCTAAAATGAGGGTCCGACTCTAAAGAAACAAATCTGGAAAGTCTAATCTGAATACTGATAAGCAGAGACTATTGTAGAGAATAGCTATGAAAATAAAAATGCCAAGAAGTCTAAATTTTTAGGTGAAAAGGAAGTTAGCATTGACAGGTACATAGGTTAATACCCCAGAAAGAAAAGTGTATATTGCCACCAAACGATTCAGGGTTTTGAATAAATGTCAAACTCATCCTCAGGGTTGGGCAAAAATCTCTGATCAAAGTAACACACTGACCCATGTGCTCTTAACATTCACAGATATCTTACCAACTCTTTCAACAGACAGTGGCTCAAACAGAGCTTTGATGGAGGCCTGAGAGCTTCAAAACTCAGACCTGAAAACATGGGATAATTCACTTGGGGTGATGTGAAAGAGAACATTTTCAAACTGAGTCTATACAGTGGAGAACTAATACTAACTTTTTTCTAAAAAATTATATTTAGCCTTCACTATGAGAGAAAATGTCTAAAAAACATGGATTTTAAGGAAACAATGGGTTGAAAATGAAAGGCAACCTACAGATACATTTATAATTTCACTACAAAAATATCTGCTAACTCACCCAATTCTATTACTCATCTGGCACTTGGAAAGACTGAGCACAATGCTTGGCACATTCTGGCTGCTGAATAAATAACCCTGTCTGGGTGAGTGAACCAATGAACATCTCTGCACAATGTATCCATCATTGTTTTCCCCTAATACCGAGAGTCGAACCACCATGTGCAGATGTTAATTTAATTCATTTGAGTACTTATGCAAAGGTTTCTTAGCTGTATCTGGTGGGGAAAACTATTATGTAGAAAGATTACCACTGGATCTCCTTTATCACTGGAAAAGGTTTTGGGTTACTTTTTCTTTTCTTATATTACAAAACTGCATATTTACACACCCCGTGAGGACTGATGTTTTCTCCGGATTGGTTAGATTTTAAATGGGTTACATAAACACATTTTCATTTTTATGGTTTCATGCAGGTCTTAATTAGAAGTAAATGAGCCAGGCATTCTATTATTTTATGCCTTAAATAATTAACATTTATTGCTTACTTTTCTTTTGATCTTCTAAAATTCCAATTGGTGAATTAGAAGAGTCATGAGAAAATTTTTTTTAAAAATTTTTAGATAAATATATTGGCCATTTATGTCTTACCAAGCCACAAACCCCAAGGAATAAATTAAAATTCAAAGCTTATTTCACAAAGAAAATAAGCCTTATAACAATATACTATAGTTTCTGGAAAACATAGCCTTAATAATTAGGGGTTAAAGCTTCATTTTTCAGTCCTAAAAATGAAATATTTGTTTGCTGGTCAGGTGATGTTGTGAATGCATTTCCAGATGCTGCGATCTTAAAAAACAATCATTGAACACACTTTATTCTAAAATATGTGTTGTTATTAATTAAGGCAAATTTTTTACACTATTGCCAAATTTCAATTATTTTGTCTTAAGTGCCATAAAAGCAACCAAAGAACTTAGATACTGGAGCTAATGCTACTATTCTAAGAAAGCATATTTTATAAGAGCTAATTCAGCATTAAACTTATTCCAGTCATAAATTTTTAGACTCAGAATATGATTTAGTTCATAGATTTACACTTGTAAAATAAGCCAGGTTTCAATTAAAAGTCAATAGGTTATGCCTAAGCACCAATTAATTTTTGCCCTGGGGCACATGCTGTTTCTATATTAAATAGCCTAATAGAAAACACTTTATAGTTAAGATTTTATTTCTTCACTAACACACCATGTGTGTGAAAAATACATTCTTGGCACAATATATTGTACAATGGAGTTTGATTACTTACATATGTTTCTGACATTTACAAAACCTACATTGTCCTCACAAGGTAATACAGAGTATATGAGGCTACAGACTACAAACAGAAAAACAAATTGGTTCACAACATGAATAGATTGGAATGTGTAACCAAGGGACAATGGGAACATTCCTTGTTTGTGGCTTTTCTAGAATGTGGTAAACTACCATCTTTTAAGGATGGGTCACCAACCAAAAACTGTAACAAAACAAAATCTTAAGGAAGCAGTGCAGAAGAGAAACTAGTACATTAGATGATTAATCCAAAGGAAAAAAAAATAAAGGAGACAATGAAATCCACAAGAAGATATAGCCATCAAGAAATCTGAACTTACATACATTTACCTAATACTAAGGGCTTTTGATTCTGTTATGATGCAGATCTAGAGATCAGTGCAATTAAAAACAAGAACAACTATAATAATTATAATCTTCCCCTGTTTTGCTTCATTCTCCTAACAGCTAGCTACCCTATTACAAACCTTCCACTTCACCATTCTTTGCTCATCAAGAACCTTTGATTCACTTTTACTCTTTATAAATTTAATTGACAATAATGCTGTTATAAATATCAAATTACTCTTCATGAAATTATCTACTTTATAAATGACTAAATGTCACCATTAAATTCTAAATCCACTTCCCCTATAAAAATGCCTTTATGGAATGAGTCACTTTTTTTTTTCTTGGTGTTTCTCAGAGCTGAGAACATCTTATCAGTCATAATTTAAAAAAATAGTATCAGGGCACAGATCTTCTAGGTCTCAAATTATTTTATTTGGCATTTAAGTCTAATACATTTGTGCCTCTGTTGCATTTGTGTCAGGGCTGTTGCTTGCACTGGACCTGTTTACGAATTAGTCTATGAGGGATTAAATTTAATTTAGGTCAGGCTGTTAGTCACTGGTTATCATAATGATACATTTTCTACTATGTACATGTTTCTATCTATTTCCAGAACATCATGGTTTTGCTGTTTACTTTGTAGAATTTGCAACTCCTTAAATTATCTGAGAGGTTTTTTTAATCCTTAAAAAAGACTAAATTGCTTACATTTTAAAAATATAATACATATGTTTAAAAATAAATATATACGTTATGCCACCTTTAGAGAAAGAGGGAATAATTCCAAACTAAACTCAAGAAAATGTGGAAATTTCTTTGCCCTGGATTAATTCACTTACAACAGAGAACACTTTGTCCAGTTCTGGTGGCAAAACAGAAGTTCTAATGATCAATATTCCACAGTTTTCTATCCAACAAGCCTGAGTTGAGTTGCTTTTTTAAAATATTGTTTGCATAGTCTAGGCAAAAAAGGGAAATGTCTGAAAAGGCGGTATGGGGAAGGAAATAAATTCCTGTGATGTTTACTTCATATACGTATACTCTTACCATTTAAACATTATTCAATACACGTGCTAGTCAGCTCAAGTTGCTAACTAAATATAGGTCCCAGGAGATTAATAAATGTACCTATCACCTTTGGAGAACTTTAGTTACAAGTCAACCACTTCCTCTTCCTGTCCCTGCCTCTCAATAAGTGACTTCTGTTTTGCATTATCCAGAGTAGCCAAGTCAAACTTAAGTAAAACATCATGGTTCTTAATGAGAAGGGTTTCAAATGCATCTTGCACTTACGGTTAGCTTTCAGTGAACAACCAGGGCTAAACAGCTGCTGTTAAGAGAGCTGTATTTTCTTTATAGCCAGTTCTTGCCCGGAGACTAAAACATGTTTGGTTAAGGATACTAAATTGAGACAGGCTCCTTCATAAAAAAAAAAAAAAAAGAGAGAGAGAGAGAGAGAGAGAGAGAGAGAGAGAGAGAAGATTGAGAACAAGTTCTGCAATGTTTTAATAATAATTCAAACTGAAAGCAAATGAATGCTCCACTTTTTAGGCACACAAAAAAGAACAAGTGTATATTTCATTCTATTTATTTTTCAAGCTATTGCCAAGAAAATACAGTTCTTTAAATAACCTTATTTGGATTGAGTCTTAGAGGTAAAAAAAAAAAAAAAAAAAAAAAAATGGATTAAGTATTTGTCATGACAGAGATGAGGCTACAGACCCAAGAAGAGAGCACTGAGAGTGATTGGACAGAACTGTTAATTGCTCAGACTTGAAGGGACTGTCCCTAATCTGAGGTACTGTAGGTTATGTGGTATTTTAAAAATGGCTGTTTTAGTGGTGTTTACCTTTCATACTTTTCTTCTCTGAAACCTTGTACAACCAAATTAAATTATTTTTATTTTCACTCTTGAACAGATATTAGTGTCTCCCCCTACCCCCACCTTCCCTCCACTTCCCCTAATGTGTTCCCAGCTCTTTCTTTGTCTCCTTCTTTTACCCTCTCTTTGCTCTTACTTACCCTTCCTTCTGAAGACTCTTTATTTACTAAGCAGTGTTTACAGGCTGCCTGCCATATACCAAGCACTTTCCTCCTGATACTCTCAAGCTTTTCATCTCGTCATGAACAGCCCATGTACTTACTGCCAAGTCCTGTTATTCCTGAATCTCTCTTGTTCTAGTTGTCCCTTCTCAAGAGGTAGAGCAAGGAACTCTGATGCTGAGAACATATCCAACCAGAATGAAAATGAAAAGCAGCCAAAGCAAATGTCCCCATTTCCTTTTCTCATGTTTATGAGGAAATATATGATATGGGTCTACATCTGTGATATCTCACTTAGTTTACACAGTCCGTGAGAGGAAGAGATTTGATTCCTGGCTCTGCCACTTAATTGTCTGGGTGATTTTGGACAAGTTACTTAACCAGATGCTTGAAGTCATTTCTGGAATAAGACAACGGTATAAATAAATAAATGATCTTGCTCAGCTTAATTTCCTAATTATAGAGGAAAGATAGCTTAGAGGTTAAAAGCACAGGCTTTGAACCTGGGTGAGAGTCTGGGACTTTCCACTGCCTTGATATAAGACCTTAGTTTCCTTATTTGTGAAATAGAGCCAATAATAATATCAACCTCATAAGGTTGTGGTGAGCACTGAATGAGATAATGCGTAGAAAGCTTTTACACAGTGCCTAGTACTCCATAAATGTTAGCTATTATTATCACTGATGCTGTTATTTTGAATAAAATAGCATCCTGACAATTAAAATCTTGGAGGCTGTATCATGAAGTTAAAAGTAAGATCCCTAAAACTTCTACAAGAAAACAGGCAGTAAGCTCCTTGACAATAGGTCTTGGTGATCATTTTTTGAATCTGACACCAAAAGCAGAAGCAACAAAAGTGAAAATAAACTAGTGGGATTACATCAGACAAAAGAGAGTCTGCACAACAGAGAAAACCATCAAAAAAATGAAAAGACAATTTACTGAATGGGAGAAAATATTTGCAAATCACGTATCGGAGAAGAGGATAATATACAAAATATACAAAGAATTCATACAACTCAATAGTAAAAAACCCAAATAATCTGATTTAAAAATGGTCTAGATATATTTCCAAAGAGGACATACAGATGGCCAACAGATACATAAAAAGATGCTCAACATCATTAAATACCAAGGAAATACAAATCAAAACCACAGTGAGATATCACCTCACACTTGTTCAAATGGCAGTTATCAAAAAGACAAGAAATAATTGTTGTCAAGAATGTGGAGAAAAGGGAATACTTGTGCATTTTTGGTAGGATTGCAAATTGGTGCACCCGCTATGGAAAAATATATGGGTGTTCCTCAAAAATTTAAAAATAGAATTACCATATGATCCAGCAATTCTGAGTATTTCCAGAAATTCTGAGCAACTTCTGGGTATTAATCTGAAAAAACCAAAAACACTAATTTAAAAAGATATGTGCACCCCCATGTTTGTTGCAGTGTTATGTACAATAGCCAAGATATGGAAACAACCTAAGTGTTCATCAGTGGCTGAATGGATAAAGAAAAAAAATTTTTATACACACACACACACAAAGGGTGCCAAAAAAATGTATACACATTTTAAGAAAGGAAAAAAACTATTAAAATTGTAAACTCAATGTATACCGATAACAAAAGATGAATACAAGTCATGTTTGACTTCTGCGATGACAAGAGGTGCTCAAAGTGGTTACCATCAGCATCCTTCTGATTACAGCGGACTATTGCTTCAGCAACATTGACCAAAGTGTCCACTTCTATACATTTTTGGCACCCTCGATACATATATATATATATGTATACATATTTTAAGAAAGGAAAAAACTGTATTAAAATTGTAATACTCGGGCGGGCCCGGTGGCTCAGGCGGTTAGACTCCATGCTCCTAACTCCGAAGGCTGCCAGTTCGATTCCCACATGGGCCAGTGGGCTCTCAACCACAAGGTTGCCAGTTCAATTCCTCGAGTCCCGCAAGGGATGGTGGACTCTGCCCCCTGCAACTAAGATTGAACATGGCATCTTGAGCTGAGCTGCCTCCCAGATGGCTCAGTTGGTTGGAGCGCGTCCTCTCAACCACAAGGTTGCCGATTTCAACTCCCGCAAGGAATGGTGGCCTATGCCCCCTGCAACCAGCAACGGCAACTGGACCTGGAGCTGAGCTGCACCCTCCACAACTAAGACTGAAAGGACAACAACTTGAAGCTGAATGGCACCCTGCACAACTAAGATTAAAAGGACAACAACTTGACTTGGAAAAAAGTCCTGAAGTACACACTGTTCCCCAATAAAGTCCTGTTCCCCTTGCCCAATAAAATAAAATAAAAATTGTAATACTCAATATATACCAATCACAAAAGATGAATACAAGTCATGTGTATACATTTTTTTGGCACCCCGGTATATATATTATTCAGCCATAAAAAAGAATGAAATCTTGCCATTTTCAATAACATGAATCTTGAGGGCATTATGCTAAGTGAATAAGTCAGAAAAAGACAAATACCATATGATCTCTCTTATATGTGGAATCTAAAACAAAACAAAAACAACAACAAAAAAACAAGCTCATGGATTCAGACTAGATTGGTGGTTATAACAGGTGGGGGTAGGGGATGGTAGAAATGGGTGAACTGATTTAAATAAATTGAATTTAAAAAAATTTTTAAAGTGAGATACCATCTTATAGAAATAATAAGATACATACAGAGGGTACCAAAAAATGTATACACATTTTAAGAAAGGAAAACTGTATTAAAATAGCAATATTCAATATATACCAACACACACACACACACACACACACACACACACACACAAGATATATCTATATCTCTACCCCCAGTTCCAGGTACAAAGCTCCTAAAACCCTGTAAATAATGGCACTAAAAGAATCTTTTGTTGTAACATTTTGTCTTTGATCCAAGTTTCTGACACAGAGCTCCTAAGATCTTTATAATTTCCTGAATAATAGGAGCATCTGACACTGATCTCCCAAATCCTTTGGAATTTCCTGGGTGATAGGAATGTCATTTGTTCTAATGAGGTGTCTCTTGGTGGGCTCCTGGATGGAGGCTGGTCACCAGAGAGACTAAGCCATCATTAGAAGCTTGGAAGATTCCGCCTTCCCTTCAGTTCTCCAGAAAAGAGAGAGGAGCCAGACATGGAATTAGTGATTGATTATGCCTGTGTGATGAAACCTTCATAAAAATCCCAGTAATGTGGGGTTCAGAGAGCTTCTGGGTTAATGAACACATCTGCATGCCAGGAGGGTGGCATACCCAGTTCCCCAGGGACAGAAGCTCTTATGCTTAGGACACTTCTGGACCTTTCTATATGTGTCTCTGTATCAGGCTGTTCATTCATAGCTTTTAATATTTTCTTTATAATAAACCAGTAAATATAACAAAGTGTTTCCTTGAGTTCTGTGAGCCAGTCTAGCAAATTATCAAACCCAAGTAGAGGGGCATTGAAACTCTGATGTACGGCCTAAGTATTATAGATGTGTTTTGTAATGGGAAAAAAATATGTACACACACACACACACACACATATATGTATGTATACACACACAAACACGCACAAGATAAACATTATAAAATTGGTGGGGTTTTTTTTTGTTTTTTTTTTTTTAATGAAACCAAAATAAGCAAACACAATTTTTGAACTGGAGCCTAGGTTTACCTGGAGCATTTCTTTAAAATTCAAATTAATTTCCCTTAGGCCCATAGTCTCATCATATTGCTTAGGCAAAGAAGACATTAATCTTTCATTTCATTTAGCTCTACTCATTTCCAGCCTGAGAACAAAGCCCAAGCTCCAAATGTCAGTCTAGAAATGTACCCTAAGAGTACCAAACAGTGTTGCATAAAATAATAATTTTATTTATTTTTGTAGCAGTTTTGCCATGGAAAAACCTGGAATTTAATGCCAGTTTCCTTGATATTTACCTGCCCAGCCACTCTCATTGATATTTATGTACCCAAAAGAACAGAGTTCAGTGTTGCATATGGTAATTACTGAGTAAAAAGGCCTTTTCTTCAGAAAAGATGAAAAACCATGAAAAGAGTGTTTTAGTACCAACTCCAGTTAACCTGCAAAGGCATGAAGGGGATTGGAGGAAGGGGCGATTGGGATGTGGGACAGTCTGCTCTGCTTATGCCATGCCTGAATTTGAACCAACAAATTCCCTTAGACAATACAAGAACAGTGCCCAGCAGCTAGCAACAGTGCCTGAGCCAAATATTAATTGAAATAATTATGATGCTGTTTAAATAACAGATAGTGAAAATGGGATAAATAATATAAATATTTGCCTATTTGTTGTTATTGATTAGAAAATGCTAGAACTAGAAGGATTCTTAAAGGTGACATAAGCCTCTTTCTATACCTCAGTTCGTAAATGAAAATATGAACAGCCAAAAAGATTAATGACTTTTTTAGATACAACCTTCATGTTTTCAAAAAGTGAAAAACAATTTTATTATTTTGTATATTCTTAATTTTGGTTTTTATACTTGCCCAGTGTTTCAGTTACTATTCTGTAATAAATTGTCCCCCAAACTTAGTAAAAAACAACCATTTTATTTTGGTTGTGATTTTATGACTCAGGAACTTGAGGAGAGCTCTGGGTACTTTTATCTTGGGATCTCTCACAAGTCTGCAATTAGATGTTGGCTGGGGCTAGAGTCATCTGAAAACACAACTGGGCCAGACGTCCAAGTTGGATCACTCATGCGGCTGGCAGTTGATGCTGGCAGTTGGCTTAGCATTCAGCTTGGGCTGTCTCCTGAATTGTTTACAAGTGGTCTCTCTAGCAGGTGGTCTCAGGATTGTCAGACTTCTGACAAGGTGGCTGACTTCCCACAGAGCCTGCATCCCAAGAGAACCAGGAAGAAGCTGCAGCACCTTTTATGACCCAGCCTCAGAAGTTATATACCATCACTTCTTCTGAACTTTATGGAACAGAGCAAGCACAAGTTCATCCAGATTCAAAAGGCAGAGACCTGGAGCCCACTGCTTAATGGGAAAAGTGTCAAAGAATTTTTGGGCCATGTCTTTAAAATCACCACAACCAGGTTGATAATTTTTGGCATAGTCAGCTTACCCTTTATAAGACTTTTAATTTGGCTTTGGGTGTAATTATCTCTAGGTTACATTTTTTGACTTTCTATGATAGAGAATTTCAAACAAATATAAAAGCAAACAGAATGGTATAATAAACTCCTGTGTGCCCATTACCAAGCTTCAAAATTTATCAACTCATGGCCAATTTTGTTCCCTCTATATCTCCACCTTCCTCCCCATCTTCAACTCCTATAATGTTCTAAAGTAAGTCTAAGATATTATATTGACTTATCTGCAATTATTTTCATATGTATCTAAAAATAAGAATTTTTAAAAACAGTCTGATCAACCCAAACTATCAACAATAATCACTTAGTACCATCAAATATTTAGTTGGCATTTAAATTTCCAATGTCTCATAAATGTCATAATTTCATTTAATATGTTTGAATCAGGATCCAAATAAGGACCGCACATTGCAATTTGTCACTATGTCTTTATAAATTTTAAATTCCCCTGCCACCCCATTTTTTTCATCCTTAAAATTTATTAGTTGAATAAACTGGGATATTTGTCCTATAAAATGTCCCATAACATGAATTTTGCTGTCTCCACCCCGGCAGTACAATTTTAGTTTTTAAAAATCTGTATATCCTCTATATTGGTAGTTGGATATCAATGTTTAATCAGATTGATTTTTTTTTTTTTTTTTTTTGGCAACACACTTCATAGGTGGTATTGAGTTCTCTCATCAGGAGGCACATATCTGGTTGTCTCTCTTTATTTTGACATCAGCAATCATTGATGCTCAATGCCCAGATCCATTAATTTGCCAAGAATTACAAAATTGTGATATTTTTGTTTCAAAGTTTCTTTTTTGACTTATCTGGAACTGTTCCATAAAGAGAAATTTTTCTTTATCTGCCATCTGGTTACCCAAGGATACAGTTTGAAGAAGAAAAGCAAAATGGCAGAATAAATGCTTGGTTCATTCCATTCATTTTCCAGTTTTTAAATAGTGAGTTAGTAGATTACCTTTTAAAATTCAAGTAGAGATGTATTATGCAAGAAAGATAAACTTTAGAAGGTATAGTGTACAAGCATCAGTGGTTCCTTGCTTTGGTTTTTACATTTTAACGACACACAAAAATAAAAGGCTAGGAATTCCCAGATTGGCAGCTGTGTACAGCCCTAGAGAACATTCTGTCCAGACAGGAGCACAAAGGAAGATTCTGGGAGAGTTCTTGGAAAACTATAGAAATGGCATGTGTGACTATTTGGGAGACATTGGTGATATGTAGATGACAGGAATATTGAAATGCTTGGGGAAAAATTGGGTGGACAAATATACAAATGAAAAAACATGGCAATTTCTAACACTGCAACAATGAAAACTGTACAAGAAAGGAAGTGTGGTTGAGAATACTACTTGGCTTCTCTCTCAACAATATTTGCTTGGCCATAATAATGTAAACATTGATTTTTGATATAACAAAGAGTTATATCATGGGATATGACTTTTGCAGGGAACATGGGAGAAAGGAAAATGGGCAAAGTGGTATTATGGACAAGTGAAACCCTCACTACTGGAATTGCCTCTGGGGAGTAGAACTGGGAGGTATATACGGATCAGGCAGGGGCTGTAGTCGTCTGAAGTCACAACTGGGCCAGATGTCCAAGTTGGCTCAGTCATGTGCCTGGCAGTTGATGCTGGCAGTTGGCTGAGAGCTCAGCTTGGGCTGTCTAATAAAGATTTTATTGGAAATCTTTGGACAATACTACCTTTTCATACTATTATATACATTAATTACAAGTATAAAAACAGAAATTAACCTAAAACTAAAGGTATGGATTGTCCATGCAATATGAAAAATTAGCAAAAAAGAGAGCTACGAAGTTTACTCTAAGGTCAGAAAAAACAACACACAGAAATGTTTCAGCTTATATTTTACCTGTAGCTTTAACAATGATCTCTTTCACCCACTTGCAGTGGCTTTCTACTGCCTTAAAAAAAGTAAAATAAAAACAGGATCAATATACAGAGGGTGCCAAAAAAAATGTATACACATTTTAAGAAAGGAAAAAACTGTATTAAAATTATGCTGATGTTAACTACTTTGAGCACCTCTTGTAATTGCAGAAGTCAAACGTGACTTGTATTCATGTTTTGTTATTGGTATATATTGAGTATTACAATTTTAATACTTTCTTAAAATGTGTATACAATTTTTCCTTTCTTAAAATGTGTATACATTTTTTTTGGCACCATCTTTATTTTTTTCTACTAGTACACTCTCAATCATAATCACTGGCTTCCACTTCAGTCCTTTGCAGATTATTCAGTCACTTTATCTTACCATTTCATTCCCAACTCTAAATCTGATTTCAAGCTAAAGTCTCTTCTGGAAATGACCTATCAATGGCATTGTTCTCACTGGACTACCCCAGTCATTTTGGAATAGTGGTTAAGGGCTTGGAGCTCAGGAATACAACAGACCAGTCTCCATCCCTGCTGGGCCACCTGGGACGTAGACAACCTTGAGGAAGTTGCTCTCTTTGCCTCAAGTTCTTCATCTATTCATGGTCACAGTAAAAGTACCAATCTCGCAGGTGCAAAGGGTAAAAGAGATAATATTTGTAAACAGGGTCCGTCTTCCAAATAAATGTGAGTTACTATTATTAAAGAGCAGGCAGGCATGCAGTTAGAGGATTCTCTGCTAACTCTTATCTAAAGAAACTAAATGCAGTGGTGTTCCTGAGTAGATGAACTGGGTAGTTCATTTATAGAATGTCTGTGAGAGACTAGCACATAGTAGACACTGGAAGTACAAGATAAATAAGACACATCCCCTGCCTTCAAGAGGCCTGAGACTACAGGAGGAAGAAGCAGGCATATAATGTGGTAGGTGACAGAATAAAGGTAGAACAGGGAACATGTTTGCCATGACTCACTGAGTGGGGCCACCCTGTGTGGCAACACTTGTTTTGTGTACAGGTATTTAGAAGGAGACTGTGGACTCTTCCTCCAGTGCCACAAAGGAGAACTTTTCTATAAATCAGATTCCCTTCCCAACAAATGGATACAAACATGGAATCTGCTAGCACAGTGGTAGAGATAGTGGTTGCAGGGGTGAATCTTGCAACGGGTAAGATTTAAGCTCACCATAGATTGTATCAAGTATCTCTTTAGCGTCTTTCCAAACTTCAATGGACACATGAATGGTGACAGCCCTGGACCGACCAGGAAAGAGAGGACCAAGAATACAGCCAAACAGGAGAAGGAAATAAAGCAGATGTGTAATGAAGAATTAACCTGACCCAAGAGAAGTCTGGCTTTTGCCCTCTGCTATGGCGAGGTGATCTCTAGGTCTCTGGAATGTCCTGCCTAACAGGAGTGTTTTCATATGCCTAAGAGCTTTGGTCATTGAACAGTCTAACAATGTGATTTATGACAGGGTCTGGGCCCCGCCATATCAGTTCCAACCTCCAGAAGGGGCTGGAGACTAAAGGTCAGCCATACATGCAGTACGTGATCAACCCCCAGTAAAAACTCTGGACACCAAAGGTTTGGGTACGCTTCCCTTGTTGGCAGTTCTACGAGCACATTGTCACACACACATTGTGGTCAGGACTCCATGAAGAGAATACAATGGGCCGTTCCACGTTTGGCGCCCTCCTGGACTCTGCCCCTGCATCTCTTCCCTGATTTTAATGTGTATTCTTTGGCTGTAAGAAAACTATAATCATAAGTATAGCACTTCCTGAGTTCTGTGAGTTGTTCTAGCAAATTACAGAACTTGAGGGTGGTCGTGGGAACCTTTGAATTGGCAGCCAATTGGTCTGAAGTGAGGGTGGTCCTGGGAACCCACAAATTCGTAGCTGGTATCTGATTGAGGGCGGTCTTGTGGGGACTGTTCACTCAAAATGTAGTTAGCTAAACTCATTGCAGTAGCTAAACACTGGGGAGTTGCCAGGACAGGAAAGACCATGTGAAACCTGAAGGTCTTTATTGGTGAGTATCAAATGCTGCTTAATTCTCTAGGCTGTGCTGTGACCCTCTCCCTACACCTATAAGCACTGGGGACCTACCTCAGGTTCAGTACCTCTTTCCCGCAGCCCCAGTTCTCAGAGACCAATCCTGACCCCAGATTGTAGGGATTTAAGAGCACTGACCCAATACTGGGACTCAACACCGTCTCACTGGCTGGGACTGGGGAGAAGCATGGCATAGGAATTAAAGGCAAAACCTCCTGCAATAGACAGATCTGGTGTAGCAGTCAGGGTCTCACTAGAAAGAAGATCATTTAAAGAAGGACTGATTATAAAGGGTTTCCTACAAAAGAGCGGGTCCCAGACCACCACAAGGAATAGGGCAGTAGCCAAGAATAGCAACCCTGGACTCCAAGACACATGGGGAGGAAATGGAAGGAGAGAATTCTGTAGAGGCAGCCACTCTGAGGCAGAGCCAGCCAAAAGCGAGCTCTCCTTTCTTCCCCCTTATCTCTGGGTCTCTCCAGTAACAGACTCAGCTGGAGCTAGGGGACAAGGGAGGCTGTTGATGCAGCCCATGCAGGTCAGCCTCTGGGGTGGAGAAGAGCAGAAAGCAGACCTGGAGGGATAGATGGAAGGTGTCAGCACCTTGGTTCAAATCCTTGCTCTGTACCTAGCAGCTGTGTGATCTTCAACATGGCACCTAAGCTCAGTTTCTTCTTCGATCAAAGAGAGGGCTTTCGTAAGCAAGAACAGAAGGAGGCAATGCACATGAAGTGTTTGGTGTAGCACTCAGTTCATAGTAAGGGCTCACTTCCTGGCAGACAGTAGTCCTAAACAGGATCCTTGCTCTGCCTCTGCCTTTATGCTTCTGACTTGCTTTGGAGACCCAGTGGCCCCAGATTCCATTCTGATCATTGGATCCAGGTTATTTTCATCGTGCCAGAGGCCCTGTCTTGTTATTTGCTTTATGCTGGTGCCTCCTAGGAATGACACCTTGCTGCATGCTTGTAGGTAACCATGGAAACCTGCTGCCTTCATCAGGTGACTAAAGACAAGTTGGTAACAGCCTGATGATGGGGAGAGAGGCTGAGAACAAAGACTTTTAAGAGCAAGGTTAAGCAAAAGCCATGCTCCAGACTTTGGGGTTGAATATTTTGATCCCACAAGAGAGTTAGCACGCAGCTACTCTGGGAACGCCTTCTCATAAGCACAGTGCATATAGGACAGCGTGCCCTCATCGTACATGACAAGGCTGGAGGTCCCCACGATACTCTGCCTGCTGACTTCCAATGAGCTCTGCATATCTTGCAAGCTCTGCAGAAGCCATTTTGATTGAAAAGCTTCTTCGTAGCTTCACCTCCTCTGAGACCTGGTTTAGGAAACCAGGACTAGGTTTGCCAGAAGCAGAATGGAACAGGTCTACAATTTTAGAGAAAGAGAGTATATGAGTTTCCAAGGGCCACTGTAACAAAGCACAAACTGGGTGGCTTCAACACAGAAATGTATTATCTCACTGTTCTGGAAGCTAGAAGTCTGAGACCATCGGGTCGGCACCGTTGATTCCTTCTGAGAGCTGTGAGGAAGATTCTGATCCATGCCTCTCCCCCAGATTCTGGCGGTTTGTTGGCAATCTTTGGTATTCCTTGGCTTGTAGAAGCATCACCCTCATCTCTGCCTTTACCTTCACATGACATTTGCCCTCTGTATGTCTGTGTCAAATTACCTTTTTTTAAAAGGACACCAGCCATATTGGATTAGGGACCACCCTAATGACCTCATCTTAACTAAATACATCTGCAAGGACTTTACTTCCAAATAAGATCATATTCTGAACTATTGGGGCTTAAGATTCCAATATATAAATTTTGTGGAGACCCAATTCAACCCATAACAGGATGTATAAATGGGGAGAAGTCATCCCTTCTACCCAAATATTTTAAGTAGCTTTCCTGGCATGAGCAGGGAGGGAGTAACAGGTATCTTTTTCTTCCTCTCCAGGGAGAGGAAGAATTCTGTGGGTTCCTGAGATTTCAACAGTGGGCTAGAACCAGGTCCTCTGAGTGCTAACAATTATCCTATACACTTCCAAACTTAGCGGCAAAATACCCACATGCTTTCAGACAGGGTCAGTAGCACCTGATTATTTTGGAAAGATAATTTCCTGCGATGAAAAGTGAACCACGTAAGCAGTCATTATGTGCATCCCCTCCTGCCCCTCCACACAAGCTAAAGTGGGATGTAATTGATTTTAGGAACTAAAATTCGAAATGTGACTTTCCTGTGTCGAGAAAAATAATCTGTCGGAAAGCACTTAGGAAAAGGCACAGCAGACAGATTAAATATGTTCAATGATCTGTCCTTGGCCCTCTTTTCTGTTTTTCTCGAGAAAGTCATTCAAACTCCAGCTGGTGATGGAGGTCACACCCTGCCTCTGGCTGTAGCCTTACAGTCTCGGGAGGGCTGCAGGGTTTCTCTGCCTCTAGAACCACTGGAAAATCCACCCACGGCATCCTGAAAGTGAGATCTGAGAGGGCAGTGGTCATTTCTGCTCTCTTCCAACTAACTCCAGCTCCTTACTTCTTGCCCTAAAGCCCCTTCTGAATGTTACTACTATTCTGCTGCTCATCTAAGCCTGAAACTGCTACGTCAGTGACTCTTGGGCCTTTTTTGAAGTCTCGTACACCTTTGAGATTGAATGACCGTTATCAACTCCCTCCCCAGAAAAAGAAACATGGCTAGACACACAAATATTTACTTAAAATTTCAGGGGGTCTTCAGCTCCCCCATGTAAGTAATCTTGACAGTCGCTCCCCGCTGTCAATAAAATGTGTCCACATTCCTTAGCCTAACACTTAGAGCATACCAGGATCTGAATGCAGCCCATCTTTCTAAAATACATGAGTTAATACATGCAAAGAACCATACTTGTCACATTATGGTGAGCACTATGGAAGTGTTAGCTACTATTATTATTATTGTCCCTTATTTCAGTCCAACCAGTTTCTCAGTTGTCCCTTTATCCTTGCAGGTCCTGTGTTTCACTTCCTCTGTGTCTTTTTATTTTCTCCCTGATAATCAAGTACCTTCTACCGACCCCATCTTCTAGCCTTCTCAGATCACAGTTTCCTTCACTTGAACCACCATCCCATAGGAAATTCAATCTCTTCTTCAGTATTTCTGAATCCACCCAGGGCTATTTTACCTTCTCCCAGTTGGGGCTTATGACCTCCTGCCCTGAACCCCTGTCCTGGTTTTCTCTCCATAGGCTCTGGCTATTGCACAGATGTCACCATAAACAGGGCCACCGCCCCTCTTCTCCATGTCCCCACTAACACCATGTTGTTGCATATAACCCAGCATCCAGAGCAATCTTTTTAAAATGTAAGTCAGCTCTTGTCACTTGTCTAATCAAAACCCTTTAAGAGCTTCCCATTATACCTAGAAAATAATCTAAATCCCTCCCTTTGCCAACAAAGCCATACCAGGGACAGATTTAAGTTTCAAAGGGCTTGAAACTTATACAATTTATTTATTGGAAGGAATAGACTTGTAAAGACAAAAATACAAAATTACAAATAAAAATTAAATTAAAAGTGCCTGATTAATATGTCCATTCACTCACATTACTGAAAAATAATGTGTATTTACTCATGATCCTAATAAAAAAGTTATTTTAGCCATACTTCATTATTACAAATTATTTTATGAAAAATAATATATAATTATTCTTACATGACAAATAAATAACTTATGCTAGATCTATATCACTTTAATCTGGACTTAAATGTTCTTGTTAATCCATTTTACATAACACATACAAAAAGTTCTTTTTTCTTTCAAAAAAATTAAATTGAAAATGAATTTATTTAGGATCTGAGAAGAAAACACAATAAATTTCAAATTTACAAAAGCTCACAAATATTACAAAATATTATCAAGTTCAGAAAAAAACAGAGTATAATATTTTTATGCATTAACTGCTTAACAACTATTATACTTTTTCCTACATTTTTTTTGTTACAGATTCTTTGTCTTTTCATATGATAACAATTTTTAATATCATTTTAAATTTAATTTTCTAAGGAGAGGATAAAAAGATAATTCATCTTCCTCTATCATTATGTAAAATTTTAGGACTGTTGTCATAATGGCCAAACTTCTATCAAATTTCTATCACAGATGAGCTATAAGATTTCAGGGCATTTTACGTTTTCTTGTTAAAAATTAATCTTAAGTATTATTTTATTTGACAATAACCATTTAACTGGTTTGTTGTTGAGGTCCTTGTTTTAGTGGTAAATCTGAGTGTTATGTTACTTTCATCAACAACATTTCATGTCAAATCAACAAGAACTCAAATCTTTTTCTGATGGGTTCCCACAATTCCCTCATCTTCATTAACTGAGTTATAAAACAATCTAAGAGTTTATTATTTCTACTCAAGTTTTGTCTCTTCTTCTTAACACATTAGTACTTTCTATAGGATCTGAAAGTTTTGTTATTGTTTAATTCATTTCTCAATATCAGAGTATTTACTATTGAATTAATCACTAATCTTTATCACTTTTATTTCATAATCTATTAATTTTTAATCTGAATTTTTTTCAGTTTCTTAATAAATAAATGTAAAGATTTCAAAAGAAGGTACCATTCATATCCAAATGAGGAACCTATAACTTCTCACTTGTTTATTGAAATATTGCAAAATGTCATTCTGTGGTGGCTGGATGGTTCAGTTGGTTAGAACGGGAGCTCTCAACAAGGTTGCTGGTTCAATTCCCTCATGGGATGGTGGGCCGCACCCCTTGCAACTAAGATTGAAAACGTCGACTGGACTTGGAGCTGAGTTGCACTCTCCACAACTAGATTGAAGGACAATGACTTGGAGCTGACGGGCCCTGGAGAAACATACTGTTCCCCAATATTCCCCAATAAAATTTAAAAAATAATAATTAAAAAATTTTTCATTCCATTGGCTTGGCTTCACGGTAAGTCAACCTCTGACTACAGTGTGTGTTCCTCAGCCTCCCCCTCACTATGCTCCAGTCATTTGGCCATTTGGTTCTTTGAACAAGCCAATCCTGTTCCAGCCTCAGGACCTTTGCACTAGTTTTGCACTAGCTGAGTTCTCTCCCTAGGATGGTCTTTCCTCCAGTCTTCACTTGCCTGGTGCCTGGCTCCTGCTTGTCATTCAGACCTCAGCATCTCCTCAGAGACACCTTTGGCTCACCTGTGTTCAGTTGCCACCAACATTATCATATCCATCTGCATTAAAGCTTTACAAAGCAATTATTTATATTTAATCATTTACTTTTATCTGTTTTCCCCACTAGATTGCAAACCCATGAGAGCAGAAACCTGTCTTGTTCACCGTAGATACTTGTTGAAAAATCAATAACTTGTACTGCAGTTTTGGAGATAATGGAGGTGTTTCATAGGCACTGCCATGGCTAAAGTTAGCTGGCCCCTCCTGCTATAGGGAATTTATTTACTGGCCATTTTTTTCATGACCCACCACCTGCTGCCCTATTGCTGACTGCTCTCTTTTCATAGAATCTCATTACCTTCTTACTTTTTTGAGTTCTAAGCCCCTCAGAACTCCTGTCCTAGAGCCTATCCTGTGACCTGCCCAAAGGAAGTAAATATTATTTTATACTGGAACAACCTCTTTATCTCAGGAAGACACCAGTTTATCAAATTTTGCTGGGGAATTCAACTTCCTCTTGACTTCTACTTTCCCTCTTTGCCCTAGGCCTTGCTTTCCATAACCAAAAGGCCTATCACTGATTTTTTCCTAAAACAAAGAGGAAATCTGTAGCATTTCCCATGATGTGTAAATTGTTGCCATCATACTAATAGTAATTTTAAATACTAATAGTAATTTTCCTTTCGCATGAAACTCATTTCTGTATGTCTAATTTTCCCCCATCTTTTGAGGCCCAAGTATGAGGGCCAGTCTGAAGGTTACCTTTTCTACAAGGCCTTTCCTAACTTTCCCAGTCGGAAATAAATCTCTTCCTGAATTTCAATTGTATTTTTTCTGTATTTGTCTTATGATACTGTCTTAGTCCATTCAGGCTGTTATAACAAAAATACTGTAGTCTGGGTGGCTTAGAAAACAGAAATTGATTTCTCCCAATTCTAGAGGCTGGTCAGTCCAAGATCAAAGAGCCAGCAGATGTGGTGTCTGGTGAGAGCCTGCTTCCTGGTTCACAGACGGCCACCTTCTTGCTGTGTCCTCACATGGCAAAAGGGGCAAGAGAGCTCTCTGGGGTTCCTTCTCTAAGGGCACTGATCCCATTTATGAGGGCTCTACCCTCACGACCTAATCACCTCCCAAAGGCCCCACCTTCTCATACCAGCACTTTGGGGTTAGGATTTCAACATATGAATTTTACGGGGACACAAACATTTAGTCTATAATAGACATTTACTGCTTTCTATCTTGTTTTATATTTCTCTGTATACAACTTACATTTCTATCTTTTATATTTCTCTATATACATCTTATCTTCCCTATAGCACAATGATCTTCTCAGCTGACATAGTTTCTACTTACTGGAGAAACAAAACAGATGATCTTTGAAAACAGTTTTATGGTGAATGGACTAAGTGGTTTGAAACAAGTAAAACACTGTTGACTTAATGTTAAAGAACACAACACCCCTTAGAACTGGGATCAGCTATAGAGAAGACTACCTAGTGAAGATGCTTTTACAGTGACACTAAAATTTGTTAACAAAGAGGCCTCACTTTATTGTCAAATTACTATCAGAGGTGGGAACATCAGAAAAGGGATATTGGATGAGAACACCGTTAAATATTAAGCAAAACATCAATGTGCTGGAAAATAAACTAATAATGTGGATTATTAGAGCAGGAGTTGGAAAGTGAAAACACAGTATTTTTTCCGGTGCTCAGATAGGGAAACACAGAATAAGTAATAATGAGAAGGAAAAGAAGAAGAAGAAATATTATTTAGCAATTTGTATATGCTGAGAACTTCAGGTACATGATCTCATTAATCCAGTGAGGTAGGTAATATTATCTTAATTACACTGGTCACGAAATAGAGGTCACTGAGAGCATAAATTGTGGAGCTGGGATTCAAACCCAGTCCTGTCTGTTTCTAGAGCCCAAGTTTTTTTTATTTTTTTATACAACAATAGAGATTTAAAAAGAAGGCAAGCAGAATCTTATAAAGGGTGAATATTTTATGATCAAGGCATTGTTTGTACTTTCTGGTGATCTGCTTAGAAAATTTTGCATGGATCAACTCTAAGTTTGGTTAAATACACATAAAACAATAATATGTGCAGTTTTCCATGAATATTCTCACGTAATCAATGATGAAATTTGGCAGACAGCATACCTTACGATTCTCTAACCTTCCCCAAACCCATTTCTATTCCAGAACTCCTAGGAATGGCTGAAATTTAGAACACTAATTCCCACCATTTAGTTATTGTAGTGGATTCTGTGGTATGCTGCCTACCTCAAATCCTCTTTCAGGACTGAGGCATTCATTTCCCCACTTGCTGGGAGAGGTGGCTGACAGCTCTCAAGTGAGTGTCTCCTCAAGAATTGCCCGCCCTTGGCTGAAGAAAGCCGCCTTTCTCAAGGTTGTGCTGCTCTCCTTGGTGGCAGGCTGGCAGCCACTTCTAATGACTGGCCAATGATGGGCGGCTGGGAGTGGGGGAAAGAGCCCAAGTTCTCAACTGCTCAGTGGGCAGACTGTGCTACAGATGAGTGGGCTCCAGGTTCCAAAGAAGCTAAAGATGCCAGGACCAGTCAAGCCCTCTCCCCACCAGTGGCACCACCGGAAGCTGCAGGCATTTCAGCTGCTTTGCTTAGCCTCTCCTAAACAAGACACTGTGACTGAGGATGTGGGAGCCTGGTGTGGGCGTCACCACCAAGCTTGAGAGGGAGGAAGAGGACCTCACTGACTTCACAGCATCAGGTGATGTTGGCTGGAGTTGTTTACCTTCACCTCTAGCTGGAAAAATAGAAACTGCAGGCAGAGATATTTTATGACATGTAGCTGGGTGCCAGGGACAGTACTACTGCGGTATTTAGGCATTGGAAGGCGAAACAGCACAGTTTTACAGGTTTTCTTTTCCTTGTGGCTTCCTTACGAACTACCAGACACCGTGCCACTGTTATACATGCATTATCTCATTTAATGTTTATAACAGCCCTTTGACACCAGGGTTGTAAAAAACTGAAGTTTACAGAGATGAAGGAATTGCTTCCGGGATCCACCCCTAGTATAAAACATCTATCAGTGGAAGCCAGGTCTATTAGGGATGTCGGTTTTGACTACTGCTCTCTGCTGACTCCCCATGGAGACGTAGCCCACCATAACCTTTCTCCAAAGAGCTCTTGTGACCAGCTTAAAAAGCTCCAGCTACCACCTCCCTGTCAGCAGTGCCTAGCACAGTGTTTTATACATAGAAACTGAATTGAATTAAGAGGTGCTGACAGATCTCTTTAATAATAGATGTCAACATGATAGACCACAGGCATAATACTGCAAAAGGTAGAGCTGACTTTTTATTTCACACTGTGGAAAAGAACTAAAGTCCCATCGTCATTCATCAGAGCCTTCTACTTCCCATTACAAAGCAGAACTCACAAAATTAGGATCCCAAAGTGATGTGTTTTTCTCTAAAAGTACAAATGAGTCAAATGCTGTCATTGCTGCTTGAGATAAGTGGTGAGGTAGGCACTGCGTGAACAGCCTCCTTCTGGACATTTTCCCTACTGTAAAGGCGGGGGGGGGGAGAGCTTCAGCTGCCTGCTTTGGCTCCTTGCTGTATCCCCAGCTGCTGACACAGTTGCTGGCACACAGGAGGCTCCGGGGAAATCTGTGCTGAAGGTCAATGCACTGTTCTGAGGGAAGTCTCAGGGTACTGGGACTGGGAAAGAGAATGAACCTTTATTGAACACCCACTGAGCATCAATACTGCGCTAAGCTCTGCAGGTACAAAGGTGGCTTCAGGACAGCTACAAATTCTGCAGGGCTCAGTGCAAGATCAAAATGACCTGCACCTTGTTCAAAAGGTAAGACTTTCAAGACAGTGACAGCAGAGCATTGATCCAAATGTGGGGCCCTTCTGAGTCTGGGGTCTTGTGTGACTGTACATGTTGCATGGCCAGGAAGCTGGTCCTGGGTCAGTTAGAATGTTTCTGTTATTAAAGGGCTCGCAGCTCACGGGCAAGACAAAGGCCTACATGATGATGATTTTGTGTGATAAAGAGTGGGTGCTGGGGAGGGGAGTGTGGGGTGTGATGAGAGCAAAGACTCATTGAGACCTCACATATAGATATTATAATCTCCTTTTTTAACCTAAAATATTTTAATGTTTTACCTTTTTAGCTTTTTTGAGATTTATTCACATACCGTACAATTTGATTCACCCATTGGAAGTGTGCAATTCAAGTTTTTAGTATATTTATAAAGTTGTGCAACCATCACCATAATCAATTTTAGGACAATTTCATCATCCAAAAAGAAACCCCATTCTCAATAGCAGTCATTCCTCACTGTCCTCCATCCTTCCCAGCCCTAGGCAATTACTGATCTTCTTTCTATCTCTTTCCCATTTGCCTATTTCTAGAATTGGAATTGCTGGGTAACTGTATGTTACTAAATTTTTCAAATAACAACTTTATTGAGATATAATTCATATACCATAAAATTTACCCTCTTAAAATGTACAAGCCAGTGGTTTTTAGTATAGTCACAGAGTTGTGCAACCACTATTATCTAATTCTAGAACATTTCATCAACCCAAAAAGAAATCCATAGCACTTAGAAGTCATTCCCCATTTCCCTTCCCTTCAGGCCCTGGCAACCACTAATCAGCTTTCTGTCTCTACGGATTTGCCCATGCCGGACACTTCATATAAGTAGAATCATTTATATACTGTGTGGCTTTTGTGTTTGGCTTCTTTCACTTAGCATAATGTTTTCAAAGTTCATCCACATTGAAGTATGTGGAGAATCTCCTTTTTACAGATGAGGAAACCAAGCTAAATGATTTGCACAAGGTCACGTACTAACCCATCTTACCACTGGTGAGATCTCTCCATGGTAAAGATAAATTTTCCCTTTGGAATTATTAATTGAGCATCAATTAATATGGGATGCTACTTTGAAACCATATGACTGTCTTGTTCCCAAACATCCTTTCACTTAATGGCTTTAGCATCCATTAATGATGCTACCCTGAGTCAGTTATTAGATTGGCAGCTGCAAACTCTAATTCTATCATTTGTCTACTCATACATTTATTAGCTGGCATGCTTGCGAATCACTGAGAACTAATAAATTTTTTACATTTCATTTAATGTGTTATAAAATTCATTACAATCATTAACTTCTTTGAAGCTCAAATTGTCCTAAATTTGGCAACTGGGAGCTTTTAACATCTAAAATTTGAACAGTCTTTATAATAACCTAATATATATGTCACAAAATATGATGATTTTGGGGCCATGAAACTCTAGAATGTAGTCTATATTCATATATTTTTAAATACTTTCTGGGTAGTTTGTTGGAATAAAATGTTTTCCACCTAAAAAAAGTTCAGAAAGAATCTGTTGACAGTATATTAGAAGCTATACTGTAGAACATTTGCTTTGAACTTGATGTTGATATATTGTAATAGAACTTCTTCCTAAGAATACCAGTGAATTTTGATCTTTAGATAGTATTTGAGTTTGCAACAAAATTTTAAATGTCGTTAACCCAACTTTTTATAGTGGCAAACAAGAGTTGGAGAATTAATAAAACTGCATTGGATACCAGAAATTTTATTTCCTGAGCAATGTTGAGGAATGTGAGAATAGAAGGAAACTAAATAGCCCCAAATTAATAGGATTGTGTTGGGTTGCATGTAATAGAAAACCAGATAATAATGACTTTACCTCACAGGGACTAAATTTTTTCTCTTGTAATAAAAAAACGAAAGGTGGTTAGTCCAGGGCTAGTGGAACTATTCAAAGACATCCTCAAGTTTTCCTTTTTCTCTAGACTCTACCATCTTCAATCTGTTGCTCTTGTCCTCATGGTTACAAAATGCTACCGAACCTCTAAGATATTGCACCTGTGTTCTAGGCCAGGAAGAAGAGAGAAAGAATAAGACGTCACAATGAATCAGTCCCTATTAGGAAACATTCTTAGAAGTCCCAGGCAGATACTTGTGCTTATATTTTGCTGGCCAAAATTGGAACACGTGGTGCCCTTATTTGCAAGGGAGTCTATATTAGAAGAAAACAAAGGAGAAGGGGGCCACACATAGCTTTTGGTACCCAATACACAGTATCGACAGCCATGTAAATAGCTAGGCATCCTTAGTTGCTATTTCATGAAAGTTACATCTAAAGAAGTTAACATGGCCATAGTCTATGCCTTCCATTCATAAAGCAAAAAATTTTTGAGCATCTTCTATATACTATTACTTCATTGAGAATATAAAGATGAAAGTGATATATTGCTTTGTTTGTTCTCTTTAGAACATATTTTTGAGCGTTTCAAATACTAAGTCTTAGGACTCAGGAGACAAACAGGTGTACTCAGCTTTATGTTGCCTCTTCACAACAGTTTCAAATCCAATCGAAACAGGAACTGAATCACTCCATTGAGATAACTATCTCAGTCAAATATTTAATGTTTTCCTGTATAAATGGTTCCCTTTGTGAAATTACCCTAAATTAAATTTATATTCAGACCGCCTTGCAAAACTAACTTCCGTAGCTAGGTAGAACCGGCATTTTTTCCAATGTTTATAGTAACTTGTTTATGTTTACAGGATAGTTATGATATATTGTATTATACTAAATAATTATAGGGAGTTATTTTTGGTATCCTACTTACAAATATAACTTTAAAATCATAGTGATATCACCCTAATTCCTTGTCTTTATAAGCAAAGCATAAACATGTAGGTTTCCTTACAGAAAACTGTTGCATTTAGGCTGCAAGTTCTCATAGATCTTCTACACAAGGGGGGTGGCAAATGATGGCCCATTGGCCAAATCTGGTTTACTGTCTGTTGTAAGTAAGGTTTTATTGAAACACAGCCATACTCATTTGTTTATACATTGTCTAAGGCTGCTTTGCAACTACAATTGACAGAACCGAGTTGTTACAATCGAGACTGTATGGCCCTCAAAGCCTAAAATATTTACTATCTGGCCTTTTACAGAAAAATTTTATTTATCATTACTTAGCACCTATTAGATGCTCAATAATTGTTTCTGGATTCATTGAATGAGTGCATTCAAGGCTTTCCAGCTGGATATGAAAAATTGACAAATTAAAAAATCTAAACACAAAACATTTTACTTCCCCAATTTATCTGGTATTTGCTTATATGATGGTAGTTTGCTACCATTGACACATGCCTCAAAAGAATCATGTTAGTACTTTGAGATTCTAGAATGCAAATTGCTCTAGATCTAAGTCTTCAAAGAGTTAGCCTCTGGGCTAAATATGTCTCATTGATAAGTGTTGACCTTAAACCAACAGACACTAGATATTTCTCCAGCAAAATGGGTTTATTTGGGAACCAAAAAAAATTGCAATTCAGGACATGCTGTCTAATAGCAAACCACATGCGAGTCCAGAGAACAAAGGAGGGGAAAGTTCTTTTATAGAGGAAAGGGGGGGGGGTTTCAGAGGGGCTGTTGTAAACAAAGAGTCTATTGGAGGAAACTGGGAGTTCAAAATGTAATGGCTTTTCATTGGCTGAGTTGTAACAGTCTTTTATTGGCCAGGCCCTCCCAACTCCAATTTAATTGAGGTTTCTATTTATTAACCTTCACACATATTTCATTTGATCCACACAATGTTACTGGGCTTTTTATATATATATACTGTTGCTTGTTTTTAAAGCAGCATTAGCTGCCAACATTTAAAACTAGGAGACTTAAGAAAAGAAAATAAATTTAAAAATAAAAATAAGGAGACTTCACATAATAATCCAAATTTTCATCTTCTCTTGAAAATTTGAAAGATCAGGTAGTGTGCGTACACAATTTGGTTAGGGCCATAACTACCTGAGGCTGAATAGCTGTTGCCTCCTTAGATTGGATTGATGCTCTCCAGTTCATCACAGTTCCCACAACTCCCTACAGTCTTACCCCTGGTACCCCCACCCAGGTACCTTATCTACCGGGCCCTCCTGCAGACAGTTGCATTTAAGATCCTTACTTTAGAGAGTATCATTTGCCACACAGCCTCCTGAACTACAACAGCAGTTGATAGCCATATATTTGCTTCATTTTCCTGGCTTGAAAACAGACTGGTATATCTGAAGACAAAACAGGAAAGAATGACAATGCTATTAACACCATTACCTTCATTTCAACTACTAGTATGCAACCTTATTCTCCCACCTCTTTCCTCTTTCCTTTTTCAAATAAGCTTGAGGACTCAGCCTGCTTTCCTTTCAGCTATTTGGCTCCCTCCACCCACTCCATCTCCTGGAGTTGTTTACCTAAAACCCTGGCATACTGTCTCCCCAATTCCCTGCTGCCCTTGAAAACAAACACCTTGGCCCTTTTTGTTTTTAAGAGTTCTACTGCTAACCACTACAAGGAAACAGACAGGAAATAACAGTAAGGAGGAAATTACAAAGTTTACAAAAACCTTATAGTTCTTACAGTCATAGTCCCCAATTCCCTTAATGAGGTGGCACCTGGATGTATCCTATTTTTATTCTCCTCTGTTAGATGCTCATAGCGGATGGATTCTGTATAAAGGGGCTAAAAATTCTATCCTATGCAACTGGTGCTGAAGAATCACCTTGATGGAATAGGAACCATTAGGTGGCAGCACAGGGCATATCTTTTCTAGTCTTTCTACACTAGGCTGGCGGATGTGAGGCACCAAACTGTCTAGGAAGGGATAACTTAGTACCACAGCAGGGCAAGCACTTGGGCTGAGACCAGACAGAGGATAAGAGCCAGCCAAGAGGCTTCCAGTCACATTGTGCTGTCAAGTAGCCTGGTGTGGAATTCTTGTCTCCTTCTGTACCTTTCCCTGATGTGTTGATTAGAAGCAGACTGTTAGGGCTGATAAGAATCTTCCCATCTAACACCTTGATGTGACAGACAAATAAACGAAGTCTGAAGTCCGGACAGACTTGACTCATCCCCCTGTTGGCGCCATGCCACCAGTCCAGTCACATAGATGTCTTTGCAGAAATCTACTTATTATACTTAAAGATTAATTTTTCTATTTTTGAAGGTGAAATTAAGAGGGTTGTCTTTTTTTTTTTTTTTGCCTCTGACTGAGCAGGACTTTAGCGGGAAACAGTTACTGAACACGGGTAAACAAAAGTAAGCTTTATTTCTGCCCCCACCTACCTAACTTACCATGGAGAAAACTGAGGGCCTCTAATCCAGAAGAGGAGTTATGGCTCTCAGCACTCTATGCAGGCTTCAGTGTGCTCCCATTTATGGGCCCAACTAGTATTACTGTGGCTCTTATTAAGTAAGAATGGCCTAGGATGACAGGGCTGGGCCATGCACACTTAAGTAAGTTACCAATCCTCTCAAAGCACGTTAGTAAAACCACTCATATTTCTAGAATTGAAACACAAATTCAAACAATTGCACTATAACATAATCATGTCCACAGGCTTCAAATCGTTTAGAGAGTAGTCTAATGATCAAAGGGAAAAGTCATTATACTGAGGTAGTATTTGTGGAAGGGGTCAGGCCTCAGAAGAGAAACTTCCCTGGGAACAGCTAGTAATATAAAGTCTTACTTGTTTATATCAAAGCATCATATGTGTTATGGGGCCTTGCTACTCAAATTGTGGTATTCCAACCAGCAGCAATATCTGACTGGTTGGTTAAGAATGCAGAATCTCAGGTCCAACCCGTTCCTACTGAATCAGCATCTCCATTTTAGCATGGTCCCCTGTTGATTCCTGTGCCCATTAAATTTTGAGAAGCACTGCTTTAGGGCACCCTGGAGAAAAGGCCAAAACCAACAACAAACAAACAACACGGCTTCCCCCAAACAGTTCCTACCTCAAGGAGCTTATAGACTGGTTTAGGAGCACAAACCACACATGTGAAAAATGTCATGAAAAGGACCATTAAGGAATGTGTAATTAATGCCATGCATGCTGCCCCAGGACAAATAGAACGTACATATTTTGAGAGAGTACAAAAGGATGATTACAGTTCAGAGGGATCAGTCTGGACATTCTTCCCACAGGTGGTGAGAATTTGATAAGCATGGCTAAACGGAGAGGGGAAGGACAGGGAAGAGCATTTCAAGTGGACAGGAAACAAGTTGTAAATTCCAGGCAGTGGCCTACAGATATTTTATTATCTTATGTACGTCCCCAGACTTTCATTGGATCCTTCCAGTGCATCAGATGTTGCTGTGGCTGCAACATGCATATAACGTCATCTCATGCTACGTATTTTGATTTAGTCAGTGTTTCTCCTGGGAATTCTTCAAACGTACTCACCAATATGCAAACTTTTTTCTTTCGATTCAAGCAGGTCCTCACCCTTCCCTTTCTTGTGCACTTGGCTGTGATTTCTAATTCTTTTATAATCAGGTGAAAAGAAATTCTTCACATGTGGACTCCCCTAAATTGCTAGAGCCTTTCTAATGTAGTACAAATCTTCTCTGTAAAGCTCTTAGTCAGATTTCATAAAAGCTTAGTCCAAATGTGTTTTCAGTTTCCAGATAAAGTTAATCATCCTTGAGGGCCAGGAATTAACATGAAAATGGGGAACTTGCTTGTTCCCTGTCTTTATGTCTAGATTTAGATTGCAAAACAAAAGTGATTGCACAGAAGATGAACCCCAGAGTTTCAGTGTTTATTTTCCAGATGAGCTGGTGAGATTGTAACCCTCTCCTCTGCATAAACATGTCTAATAACCGGAAGGGTTGTCCCACGATGTAGTGGGTATGAAATGGAGAGTGTAAGAGCGCCCCCACTGAATGCCTGAGGGACAGCACAGAAGGAGAGCCGGTCCCCCCAGCTTCCTGAAGCAGCACAAGTAAACTGGAGACTCCAGAAGAGAAATAAGATCATTTTGAGGAGATAATATCCTTTCTATAATTCTTTAGAATAGTTCCACCATAAGCTCAGGGAGTCTTCCCCTTCTCTGAGCCCTACCGCGCGGGTCGCTGAAATCAAGATGGAGCCCTGAGTGTTTCCAGGTGGTTATCTGTCCCTCGGTTTCAGGGCTGCCAATTCCTTTGCCCAGCAACACACTGGCAGGGAGGGCCTCGACTGCCCAGGAGCAGCTGACTGCTCATCTCTGTCAGAGCCTGTCAGCAAACAGCTTGTCACCAACTGCCTAGTGCACCTGGAGAAAATGGTTCCTGAGTTCACAGAGATAATCTGGGTTGATAGGAATAGCATCAGGGAAAGACAATGGCATCACCAAATCAATACCTGAGCTTCACAAACTAATGTCTTGGCTCTGGATCTGAGTTTATATTCAGGAGGACCTTGCTCCCAAACGGAGACACTAAATGGAACAGACATTTTGTTCCCAACAACAGCAAATTCCCTTTTCTTAATGAGGAGTCAAGTAGAGACTTGATACGTTAAAGACAATTCATCAAGAACATTCATTAACTGTGAATTTTACAATGTTTATTGTGGCACGCCTCTAGGAAATAATGTGAAGAAGCCAAGAGAGAGAGGAACTGCATGCTTGGCATGAATGCCAGTTATAAGAATAAACCTTTCTATACCCATGTTCACAGCAGCATTTCTCACAATAGCTAAACCACAGAAGCAACTCAAGTGTCCATTGACAAACGAATGGTAAACAAAATGTGATACATATATGCATATATGAATATTACTCAGCTTTAGAAAAGGGAGGAAATTCTGATATGAGCTACAACATAGATGAAGACATTATGCTAACTGAAATAAGCCAGTCACAAAAGGACAAATACTGTACGATTCCACTTATGTGAAGTACCTAAAGTAGTCAAGTTCATAGAGACAGAAAGTAGAATGGTGCTTTCCAGAGTCTGTGGGGAGGAGGCGATGGGAGTTATTGTTTTATGGCTACAGAGTTTCAATTTGAGATGATGAAAATTTTCTGGAGAGGGATGGTAGTGATCGTTTCACAACAATGTGAATGTACTTACTGCTACTGAATTGTATAGTTGAAATTGGTTCAAATGGTAAATTTATGTTATGTATATTTTGCTACAATAGGAGAAAAGAAAAAGAATTTTTCATCCATCAGCCAGAGATCAAGCCCTTTATTTAAAGGGATCTCAACATCATTTGCTTCAAGGAGATTTCTTAGAAATACTCAGTAGGGTACAAAAGGTTTAACCCCTGATGGAGTTTACTTTTGTACATAAATTTATCATCATAGAGGCTGACAAACTGATTACATATCAATCAGTCATGATTGCAACATGGTGACATAAGATTTACCAGCTAAGCAGTTTTCCTATCTTATAGATCAGGGCTTTTCAATCTTGAATGTGTATGGGAATCACTCAGGCATCTTGTTAAAAATAGCGATTCTGATTCAGTAGTTTTGGGGTGGGGCTTGAGCTTCTCTGTCTCTAACCAGCTCCCAGGTGTTGCTGATTACCAGTCCAGGGTTTCCATCTTAAGCGCCAAGAGTGTAGACCTCTCTTCAGTTGAAACTCCTGTCCACACCTTAGAAGTAAAAGCCTCCTCATTGAAACTGAATACAGGCATCTCTGGGTTTCAGTGGAAGGAGAGTCTCAGGGTGATATGAATTATTTCTGGGATCCTCTCACTTTGCTTCTTACTGCCATCAAAAGTCAGGTTTTAGGGATCTGCAATGCCTTCTTTTTCTCCAGCCCAAGCATGGACAAACCATAAATAAATCCCTCGTCCTTTAGGTATAGGCCAGATCAGACGCATTTTCCAAAGTCATGCTTACAAGCAAGAAGGAATGAAGGAAGGAATCGAGGGAGGGAGGGAGGGAAGGAGAGAGGGAAGGAAAAGGCAGGTAGTAAAAATAGAGAGAATGGGAAATAAGAGAAAAATCAAAAGCAAAAGACTTCTCTTGAATTCTTCTGTAAGAATCCGTCAGTGGCCATTGCTTCCAGGCTAAAAATTTAGACTCCATAGGGAATCCCTGGCCACCTCTCCCAGGTCATCTCTCGCCATTCCCCTCCTGGTCGGCCATAGTGAATTCTGTTCTTCCTTGCCTGTACAGTTGCTCTCCCCTTGATCTGGACCCACATCCTCTCATTGTTTCACCTGGATCAGGCATTGTCTCTTCTGGAAAGACTTCTCTAACCACGTTGCCACCCTCATTTCCTCCCCTCTGTATAACATTGTTCTTCTTTGTTTTCAGTTGCACACAGGGCTTACCTCTAACATAGCACTTCACAGTATGTTTTAATTGTATCCCCTTGTTTATGTTTCCTACTAGAGTGTAAGCTCTTTGAGGATGAGACGATGTCTTTTGTCCCTACCACAGTGTCTAGAAAATATGAAGCGCTCAGACAATGCTTGTTGAAAGAATGAGCAAATGCAAAATGTAAGTGAATGACATTTGAAGAAGACATCGCTTAGTTCCTAAAACACCATGAAGTTGTCCTCAGAATGACTTTTCTAAAGGTCAAATACATTGACGCCAATTTCTGTGTTCCAGCAACTGAACTCCTCCATTCTGATAAGCTGTATTTCCCCAGCTTCCTCGTTTTATAGGAACTTCCCTGTAAGACCCAATGCAAAGAAATACACAAGGCGATAACAGTAGTTTTTAAATAAAATTTAGCAGAAGGCTAGAGTTTCTTTGAATATCAGTACGTTAGTTGTACTCTTCTTATTGTCAATTTGACCCTAAAATAAGTCTTTAAAGTTGCAGGGGTTCCAAATTGGAGGTCTTGGGGTATTTAGCTGTTACTAGCAATCTCCACATTGGTTCATCTGTATGTGTATCTGAAGATTTTTACTTTATCATTTTTACATAAAGTAAAAATATTTACTGCCTGCTTTATGAAAACTAGTGGGCCAGGGCCTATGGGGATTATCAAACGCTCACTGTCAAAAGCTTTGCCCTTTAGTTGTCTGGTCTGTGCCATTTAATTCCATGACCTCAGTACCTACCTAACCCTGAGTCAATCTCTAGCCTCTATCTCTCTCAACAACTCTAGACAGATATTTCTAACAGCCAGTGGGGCTTGCCCACGTGAATGTCATACAAGCATCTTAAATGCAATATGTCATTATTTTTCCTCCCTAACCTGTTGTTCTATTTCCTACTGTAGTTAATGGAGCCCTTATTTCCTCAGCTGTGCAGGCTAGCGATTTCTTAGTCATTATTAAATTCTTCCTTTCCCACAGCTTCTCCCATCAGTCATCCAGTCTTGTTCATTCAATCTCTCAATTCTTCCTTGAGCCCATTCTGTTCCCTCTGTTTCAACTATCAAGACCTTATAACTTCTCACCCAGATTATTGAAATAGCCTTCCTGTTGATTTCTTTGCCTCCAGTGCCTCTCCAGGATAATTGTGCCTTCAGACTGACTGCTGTCAGAATGTTTTTCTAAAGCTCAAACCCAATAGTGCTCCTCCTTTACCTAAAGTCCTTCAACAAATCCATTTTATTTATACAATAAAGTCAAAGCCCGTAGCAGGATCTATAAGACTCTGCGTGACATACCTTTTACCCCAGTTATCTTTTCAGCCTCCTCTTTGGACATTCTCCCTACATACCTTACCTCTACCATTTCCTCAGCACATCGTGCTGGCTCCTCCTTCAGCGACTTTTCAGCCTGGAAATTTCAGCCTGGAAAAGTCCTATTTATCTCCAAACTCCACTCAAATGTCATCTCCCTTGTAAAGACTTCACCTCCAGGCACTCAGTGCATGCTTCTATTACAACATTTCTTATTTTCTAATCATCTTTGTATGCCTCCTTCCCTCCTGGACTGAGTTCCTAGAATGTAAGAACCATGTCTCCTCTGTTTTATATGTTGGCCTTTGGCTCTGTACTTGGTGCACCTCAAGCCTGCCATAAATGTTCAATGAGTGACTAACCGAATAATTGAATGAATAAATAATTGACAGTGATACAAGTGAAAATAAGAGCAGTAAGAAAAGTGCAAATAAACTGCTGCTGTAGGGTGTGGAGGGAACTGAGTCATATTTATTTGGGAGACCAAAAAAGACTCTGTAATTGATTAGTCTTTCAGTTTAACCCTATATATTTGCTCATGCTTTAATGCAAGATTCACTCAGATCCAGGCCTGGCCCACTCCTCCAGTTTCCACCCCAACATGAAATTAGTTTTGCTTCTGCCTCTGGTGTAATAGTAGTTCTTTAGTTCATTTTAGCTTTGCATGTACTAATTTGGTTTCTTGTAATAATTTACCTACTTGTAAATGAAGATCCTTTCGTTTTTCTAAAAAGGATTTAAGTGGCAGCCTTATAACTGATAATATGTTCCTGCTATACCTTCTTATATAGAAGGCACCCAATAAATGTTTATTGAATAAAGAAGTCAAGGATTTCTCAGGACCCACTGGTACTTTTGAGTTGCTTGGAAAGCACTCATACCTCTTGAGAACTAGCTGTGGTACTTAGCTGAAGCACTCTTCCTACCCTGCAGGTTTGACTGCATTTCTGTCCATTTTTAGTTCATTTTGTTATATCTTGTTTCACACAGGTCTTTGAACTTAGAACACTGACTGCCTGTGTATCTTCACAGCTCACAGCTTCTGTAGTGCTGATGTAGTGTGATTAATGTTTACCTCCTAAATCACTGGCTGAATGGCCTTAAGTCTGGAAGAATAACAAACACACACCAATAGACAGCTTGGGTTTGTTTCGTGACAGGTGCTTTGTGCATATCACCTTAGTGATCCTTTTAGTGTCCCTCTCAGGCACAGTGTTATCTCCTTTCCAAAAAGAGAAAAGAGACCACAGAGCTGGAAAATCCAACCCTAGGGTAGTTCCTGAGGGGCCCAATCAAGGAGCAAAGTCTATTCACCTCCAAAACTTTGGGCCTGTAGTATATAGGAGGCCTGCACAGAATTTGGAATCCGAATTTCTGGATTCCCAGGCCCGGGCCTGACTTACCAGGTGATAACAGGATGTCTGTGTTTTCTGCAGGTTGAATTGTTCCCTCAGAGCAGAATTCTCATCTCATTTATCATCGTTTCCCTCTATCATAGAAAGTTATCTGTTGCTGCCCTTCCCACTTCCTAATAGATTCCCACATGGCTATGTGGGAAGGACCCAACTTTCCTCCATCCTGCTGAGGCCCCTGCATTTGAGGCATTCAGTGTATCCTGACACACTGAGCCCAATCATTGCTTCAGGGATGGCTTGTGACCTAAAATGCTCTCATCAGAGTGGACCTCAGGAGTTTGCAGGGAATGTTGGGACTTGGACACTTCTTAGCCTGGGCAATGGCACATATTTTTGCCGCAGCCATAGTGGAAAGCTTGAAACAGCCAGGAGAGAGGAAGGGGTTGTATCATGTGGCGACAAAAGAATGAATCTACCCAGAGGAAGCAGAGCCAAGAAATGGATCTCTGTTGTTTGAGTCCTGGGTCACATTGTGTCTGGATCCCCCCATGAGCCAATATATTCTCCTTATTGCTTACACCTATTTGAGATTGTTTTATTTCACTTGGAACATTAAACTTTCTAACTGATACACCCTAGTGAGTGTGTGACAGCAGAGACTGTGCCTACCTTGATCACTATTGTATCTATCCCTTGGCACACAGTAGGCATTCAATAAATCTGTTCTCAATGGATACATTTCAGCTGGAAGGAACACCTTCTATAAACTCCCCTTTACTCATGTGACCATTGAGGAACCTGGTGTTCCACAGGAAAGTATTGATGTGGATCGAGAGGCAGGATCTCACCCAAATATTAAGCTTTTTCTAACCACCAGGAAGCCTCCCAGGAAATATGTTGGGGTCTTTGAGGAGGCCCCAAAACAGCAGTCCCCCTTCTCTGTGAGTTTTCAATTGAATTAGAAGATAGCAATAAGCTAGATGAGGACCAAAGATTACCTTTATTACTAATGAAGCTGATATTAAAGGATGTGGCTTATATTATCAGGTTAATGAGCATCCCAATATGCAACTTCAGAATTAGACTAGGCCAGAAGCCAGAATAGGCCTCCCTTCCCCACCCTGAGGGAGTAGCGTTGACTCCCAAGAAGAAAGGGAAGATGGTATGAGAAACAGTTTTTCCTTACAAATGTACCAGTCATAGTAAACCTCTTCTCCTTTTCAGGGAAGAATGAGGGGGATGGAGAGAAGCCAGGAGTGTTATGATAACTGAGCTCCTTTCACAAGGAAGAAAACAACCAGAGTGAGAAGATGAGGTCTCCCGAACAGCATCAAGGGTAATTGGGTCAAGTCAGTTGATGCTGCTTTGTTTTCACTCAAAATGGGTTATTTTTCAACAGGGTGGAATTGGTTCGCTATCTAAATTATCATTCTCTATGGAATAACTCACACACCACAGTAGTATCAATCTCCCAAAGGAGCTAGAGATCATTTAAAATCATGTGAAATTCAAAGGAAGAGACAAGGATTCACAATAAAATTACACAACCAGGGGCACTAGGTGACTATAATCCTTGTGCTCCCATCAAAGGCATTTGGAGGGCACAGACATCTCACACACTTCCCACACCTGTCAGTTTCTTTCTGGATGATCTCAGAGCCACACTGTGCCTGTTAGTCACAATGAGAGCACAGCCAAAATTCAACTCCTTGGTGGCACAGGGGAAATGGCACTTCAAATTGGATTCCAGGAAATCTAGGGAAATACTAGACAGGAAGTCTGTTATAATATTCCCAATTTCCCCAATGTCAAGGCTGGGGCTGAGAACATGTTTCAAAACAAATGGTCAGTCTAGAATGTGACTGTCTGCCACATGCTTTCGGTTTTACTTATCAGAGAAATTTTTCCTGCTTCAGCTCTTTTTTTGTTTTTTTAATTTCTTTCTTTCTTTAAAGTAAACATTTACCATCCAGACTTCAAGAGGCTTTCCCAAAAAACCATTGTTTGTAAATCTGATATTTGTTTGACAAATGAATTACCAGATCAACTGGGCAAGAAAAAAAAAAACCCAGTTAGCCAACAAGACATTTAAAACTCAGTGGGTTTTCCTGAAAACTGTGGTGTTGGCCGTTGAATGTGACTCTAAGCACAGTGAGAACCAGGATGCCCTAAACCCAGCGTGGATCTCCTCTGGTCTGGCCGCTGTGCAGCTCCCTGGTGGACTTTTTGCTGGAGGTTTTTCTGGCCAGTCCTGGGAGAGAACCCAAGCTAACAATGGAAACCCACAACACAGCAGATTGAGACAATATGTACTCATCCTCTCTTCTCAAATGCAAGGCTATTTTCTCTCCTATTACCTGCCCCTATTTTTTTTTACCATCAGAAGTTCTCCGATGCCACTTTAGTTATCGATAATTGGCAATGAGTTTTCCAATAAAACTGCCCAGAATCCATTCCAAGAAGCTGCACAGAAACCACTTCCAAAAAAGTAGATTTGGGGATTACTCAGCTGCTTACCTATCTTCCAATCCTTTTCTTGCCCTACACGTCATCTGCTGGAAGAACCTGAAACTTGAACCATGTGTCTAAATGCCCAGTTGTGATTGATTGATGTGTACCGAGAGGAAGGGAATGGGCAGCTCCACAAGGAATTGTGTAATTCATAATGAAGAGCGATTTTCCTGCTGAATCATAAAATCCTTCCTAATTTCAAATCAAAGACCCCGGGGAAAGATTTGGGTAAGAAACTTGGCCTTAGGGACAAGCCACTGAAGCCTAATCTTTCCCAGAAGAGAAGTAATAGGGAATTGCTAACGAGATGGGCACACATCTCAGTCTTTGCTGGTTTATCTCACTCATCAAAAGTACCAACGAGGAGGCTTCTGGGAAGCTGATCTTCCCACCTCCCCCAACCCAATTGGTGAGGCTTTGGTTGGTTTCACAGCTTCTGTTCACACGAGGCATGGAGGAAGCCAGTCTTCTCACCATGACCTCTAAATGACACTTGCCAATCCTGAAGACTGTGGGACCTCCAATCACTTGAGAACTAGGAGGCATATATTTTTAGAGGCATTCTCTCATCTGGGCAGCCTGGAGTGGATGTTTTTTCTGTCTTTCCTCAGCTCCTAATCTTGTGGGTTTGGGGCAAGAAACCCTCCAAGGGCAGCAACCTTGGAGAAGTACTTGTTAATGTAAGAGGGAGGGTGGGGGAACAGCCAGCTGGAGCCTAGAGCTGCTCAATCTCCTGGAACCCTCAGCATGCTCCATAGAGATTTATGGGCCTGCCTTTCCTTCAGGATTCCATATTGCGCTTCTTTAAATCAGCGTCAGCCAAGCAGCTATCATGGGACCTGGTGTTTACAGCAGAGACCGAGATAAAAAGAATCATGGAGATGCCGCCCCTGTTTGTATCCTGACCCAATGGTCAGGGAATCATTCCCTGGGCCTGAAGGCAACTTTCGTTCTGTTTCCTCTGTGCAAAATGCCAGAATGCCTCTGCCTGGAAGAGGTCGAGTCTGTTGTCAGCTGTGGGAAAAAACAGCCAGAGTTGCTATTTACACTCTGAACTGCAAGCTGGGTAAAAATAGTGCAGGCAGCTTGGTCCAGCTTCAAACCCCACTGCAGAAAGAGATCATTTTTAGAAGAGAAGATTTTCCTCCCCACCTACAGATTTGCATACGGTCACTTCCCTAGAGGAGAAGAGGAGAGACAATCCCATGCAAAGGTGAAACCTATCCCCTTCTCCACCCCTCGGCCCAGGAAAGCACACCAAAACCCAGGTTAGAAATGCCTTCCCCTGACTGCCAGGTCAGGCTCCATCACAGACCTGCAGGTGACCTAGCTCAATGTACAATGGGAATTAACTAACTTTGACTACAGTGAGAGGAGGTGACTAGCTCAACCTGGATGCTGCCATCATCCTATTTATTATTGCTGTTAAGCTATTTGTTGGCCTTTCAAGACAGGAAGAAAAAAGAATTGACCAAAAGAGTACATAAGACCCCAAAACAATAGCTTAGATTATCTACTGTCTGAGAGCTTGGAAATTACTCTCCAGCCCTCTTGGGATGAGCCATACTATGGCTATAAAATGATGAACAAATTCCCATAAGCCTGGCCTGGTCCCACCTCTGTATTTGGAGCCTCGTGACAGATAGAGGGGTTGAAACTCTTCCTTCAAGTACTTGCTAGAGCTTAGAAACTGGTGTCTGGGGTCCTGGGATTGCTTTCAGGTTCAGGAAGTGACCCACGTGACCATCAATAAAAGGAAAGCCTCTTCTTTCTTTTCCATGAAAAGGTATTTTAGAAATACATGTATGTACATAGATGATGATACCTGTGTCACTCTAAAGAGATATATACATATAGATATTTCCTATGATATGTGAAGAACAGTAGAGAAGAATACCAAATTAACAATGTTATTCAATTGTTCTATAGTCTGAAAGTGCCCAGGGCACCCAGAGCTGAGCCCAATAGGTGCTTAATAAATATTTTAAGAAAGAAAGGGGAAAATCTCCCAAATCTAATCTCCATCTGTACTTCCTTCGTCAAAGATCCAGGAACCAAAACGAATCTTCCAGTTTTAGGAAACATACCTAGGCCCACCTAACCGACTAACAGAAAGATGAGAAGATGACAACCTATCACTCACCCAACTTCTCAGCACCTCCCATCAACACACACCGACCTTCATCACCCTGACCTCAGTGTGAGCGCTGGAATAGCCACAGAGGAACGGACAACTGGGTCTCGGTAGAAGAAACGGAAAAGATGGGGACATACCTCGGGTACAAAGACTTCTCATTGCAGCCTGGCTTTTCCTCTGGCCTCAGGCAGACCTAGGTTTTAGTTCTATCTTTGTCACCTACTAGCTGCGTGACTGTCACTTCACCTTTTGAAATCTCACTTTTCCCTCCAGTTAGAGGGGTGATAACAGCCACCTGTGAGGGTTGGTGAGGACTAATAGAGAACATGTATTCAGTGGCTCGTACAGGGTAAGAGCTACTATGCACTCAGCATCCAGGAGCAGTTCTGTTTTCCCTCTGGCATACCTTGGGCCAGATTTTGGAATCTATCCTGCTTCTAGTTGCCAGACGATGGTAAGTCCACTGAACGGCTAAAGTCTTAACTCTGTGAGAAATGCATTACATTTACAAAACTTACTGAAAACTTTCTCCCAGATTATTAGGACTTTCTGCACTAGGGCCTCCGTTCGCTGGGGACCTTCACCTCTCTGCTTCCTCCCACTTCCCCAAGCCTTATCAAGATGCCAGAAATAGAGTCTTCCTACTCAGACATCACTGCCAACAGGAGCTGTGGCCAGCTAAGGGCTGGGTCAGCACTGGCTGGCTTCTCGGTTCGGGGAGGCCACAGAAATGCAGCCCCAGCACGCTTTTCCAAGTTTCATTAACTGATGACATCATCAGGGAAGAGTTGCTGCTCTGCTGTGTCATAGCTATTTAAGCTATTTGTTCTCAGGGCTATGAGACTCCCTAAGGACCTGGGAAAGACGTCTATATATCCCTTCGATCAGGACTGCTTTGGGTTTCTATTTCCAAAGTTGAGAAATAAAGATAGCACTGACTCCAGCCCAAGAACAGAATGAGCTCAGGTCTCCATCTCCCTCACTGACCTCTTGCCGAGGATTATAGGCCAAGGGGGCCAGGTTCTGCTCTCCAGCCTAAGTCAGCTCCCTCCTGAGTCAGCTTTCTTCACCTTCCTATTATTAGCCACTGCTTTGGCTGGCTTCACTCACAGTATGATTACAGTTTAATAATACATCTCAAACAAGGAGGCAGCAAACTTCCTGGAGCTGGGTTTCCAAGGGCCTATAGAGCTCATGCTCCATCCAGAAGGCAGAGGCTGGGGCTCGTTTTCTGCAGAAGGAGCAATTGGATAGAGGAGTCACTGACCTCTGACATAAGTCACTGCTTTGGGGATTCTCTCTTGCTGAGCTGCCCCTTGTTTAGGGCAGGAGACAAGCATGCAGGCTAACTTTTATTTTATTGGAGCTTTTATTCCCATAGATATTCCTGTGCAGGGCTGAAAAACTGTGTTTTTTGTTTCGTTTTGGTTTTCATCCAATAATGCAGATCCTTCAACTACCCGCTGGGCCAAGCTGGGGTTAGTTTTTACCAAGGTGACCTTTCCTCTGACACTACAGTAACAAGGTGGCCTACTCAGAGAGGCTTGAGTTGTCTGGATGGCACCGGGTTCCAACAGCTGATTGAACTCCAGCACACAAAAAATTTTCAGGCCACCTCCCCGTCTCTCCCAGTAAAAGCAGACATGCTAAACAATATTTGGGGTTAGATTTATACTGATAAGCAATGTATGGAATCACCCTGTAATTTGTTCCAGCATTCTTGTTCTTTGTGGGCCCTGGGTGGGAAGAACACTCAAGTTTAGGAACCAGACACCCTGGGTTCAAATTCTGACTCAGTCTGACTCACCTGAAATGGCTTAACAAATTTTTTCTACTTTTCTGAACCTCCATCTTCTCATGTATATGAAATAAATGATAGCCTCTCCTGAAATGGTCTTAATAAAAATGAAATGACACAGCTTTGGAAAATATGTCTAGTACAATGCCTGGAATATAGTAGGTGATCAATAAACTGTCTTAATTTTCTTTCCAGAAAATGAAAGGCAGGGAAACAGACAAACCAAGGCCATCCAAGCCCTTCATACTAGAAATGACCAGCATTTCTAAATGTGCAGACCCATGACATAAACGTCTCTGATATGAAGGCTCATGGGAACAAGAACTTTGTTTCCCTTCTCTAGATTCATTCCATTTAGAAGTCCCACAGAGAGGCCTAATCTGGATAGTGATATGTCTTGCTGAGGCCACAATGAGTCTTCTGGCTCCATTTACTGTCCCTAATGACATTTATCAGAGGTCTCAGTTCATAAACAAAGGAAGGCATCAAGAAGAGTGGGTAGGTGAAGGGTAGAGAAGGGTATCTGGCTGTTCCACCACTGTGTGCTTATCTACATTTCAAAGTCTCCTGAAATGTAGAACCAGGTTGACCTGACCTTAGGGTGAACCCTGCTATCAGCAAGGCGAAAGGAGAAACAAAATAGCATGCATGCCCTGTTTTTCAACCTGCTGAGAAATAATCGGTTCCCCAAACACCTGCTTATTAGATGGCAAATAACTGGGTCTCTTTAACCCAGTACAAACTGGCTTCCTTCAGCTGACTACTTCAACTCTGGTTGGGGTGTTGGGAGAGGGTGGTGGGGTGGACTTTGTTCTTGCTACGGCTTGCTTCCTTCTTGGTTGCCAACAGCAGTCATATATCTGATGGGAGCCAGCCAGAGCTCCTGGCAGAACAAGTGGGGCAAGCCCCAGCATGACCTGCCCCCAGCTGGGCACTGACTGGGGGCCAGTTTGGGGGAGGAGAAAGCTGGGGCTAAATTGACTTAGGCTCATTTATGTAAAAGCAGCCCAGAATTCCCCTCACCTCAGCAGGCAAAGGAGCAGGACTTCCCGTGACACCTCTTGGGGAATGTCCTTATTTCTCTTGTGGACCTATTCTTAGTATTAACCCTAACATGATTTTATCTATATGCAAGTGTTGAGGGGGGGTGAGCACACTGTAATTTACGTACATGCCACAAAGACCACCCAATTTAAGGATCAGCCACCTGGACACCATTCACTCCTTCAGTCACTCAACAAATAGTTTTTGAGCATTTACCTCACACCAGCCCTGGTCTAGGTTCTGAATACGCATTGGTGAATAAAACAAAGACAGTCTTTGCCCTAGGAGAGCCAGACAATAAATATGAAAATTAATGAATATGTAATTACATATTGTGAGAAATGCTACTGTGAGAGAAGTACTCAGGTACAACAGTAGAGAAAAGTGGTGGTGAGTGGAGTGTGTGAGTCTGATTTAGACAAGAAGGTCATGAAGGCCTTTCTGAAGATGTGATATTTAAGGACTTGGGGGGATTTCAGTGGCAATTGCCCATAAACGTTTCCTCTCTCTACTCAGCTAAGTTCCCTTCTCTCTTAATGCCAGCCTCTATGAACCCTGAGAATCTGCCAAGAAGGACTTCTCATGGTTTACTGGGCTCAAATTCATAACCAGAGTCTAGCGGCCATTGCTAACAGAAGTCTCTCACACCCTCTGCCACAGACTGAGATTTCAACTTCTTGTACTATGCTCCTTCCAGCTCAATCAACTATTATAAGGAAGTTCCTGTTTTCATCTTTCAACCAATGAAGTGAGACCTGCCCCGTCCAATCAGAACTGTACAATTATATTCTCATTTGCATCTAAAATGACCAATCAGAACTGCTCTATAATGACCAATCAGAATGCACAACACTGACCAGTACTGTACTAATTAGAAAACCTCATTTGCATAAAAGTAGACCAATCAGCAACCTGGGTGGGAACTTTCTCTATAGAAGGTGGCCTCCCTTTGGCTGCATTTCCTTGGTTTGCAAACTGTTCATCTGAATAAAGCTTTTCCTTTTCCATGCCTTGGATTGGGAATTTTTGTTGACAGCTCTATGAAGGAAAGAGTACCTCAGCCAGGGATACAGTAAAGAATATTTTGGGAGAACAGAGGGGGCTACAAAACCCTCCTTCCAAGTTTCTTGCTGGAAGACTTCTCTTCCCTTTCTCCCCCAACCCCCACACCCATCTGTCCTCTGTCCAGGGCCTTTCTGGCACACTTGTTTCCTCACAAGTGTTTCCTTGTTCCTGTCCCCCAACATGTTCTCATCACTGTGAGGACATTGCCCTTCCTGGCTCAGCCTAGAGAAGCCCTTATGGGCTCATTGTCTTTGAAAACAGTTTTCTCCAAAGTCCCCACAATCCTGCGCTTGAATCTCCAGAAGCCAAATAGCTCTAACCTGCAGTAGATAAAACTCACCATTCCTGCTGGGCCGGCAGGCTAATTATAGAGTCTTCTTTCTATCACTCTTTATCTCAGGATTGTTTTCCTAAATTAGCATTAGTTAGATTGATATCAATGCCATCTAGCCCCTGCTCTAAGGAGTTGGCCTTCTAACTGTTTGGAACCAACCCAGACATTAGAGATAGACAGACCTGGGTTTGAATCCCAGCTCCCCCACCCCACCCCCACCCCTTATCAACTTTATGACCTTGGGCAAGTCAAGAGTCTTCTCTGGGCCTCAGGTTCCTTATGTGCAAGATGAGGAGGAGGATAATTTCTACTCTGTGGAAGTCTGTATAAGAATTAGCCAAGAGGTAGGCAAGATGGATGGAATGTAGTAGATGCCTTACAAATGGGAACCTTTGTTATTGTATCAGCTATAAAATAACCTGACTAGCATTTTGGCAGTGCCTCTTGGGAAAACGATTGATTGCACTGTTAAGGATGGTGGCCAGGTCTCCATTTCACCATCCATTTGGCTACAATAGCTCTTTAATCTGTATATTGCTAAGAACCAGGTGAAAGGAGGACACTTCAGGACATGGTAAAGGGCATGGATCCCAGAATCTCGGATTGGAAGGAATCCTGAGAAAACTCTAGTCCAAGTTTTTGCTATCGGGCAGGACTGCATTTAAATCTCAGACAGATGGAAATCTTCTCCAGTACATAGTTCAGCAGCCACCACCAATGCTGCCCCAGTGGTACTACTCCTGGGATCACGCACACTTCACTGTATTTACATCACTTATTCAATCATTACTTTAAAAAATATTTATGGAATACCTACTATGTGCTGAGTACTATTCAAGGCACCTGGGACATGGAGGCAAAAAGACAAAATTTTACCCTTTGTGAAGACCAGCTACAAGTGAAAATTTAAAAAGAAAGAAAGAAGGGTGGCGGGTTAGCTCAGTTGGTTAGAGCATGGTGCTAATAACACCAAGGTTGCCGGTTCAATCCCTGCACTGCGAGCTGCACCCTCCTTAAAAAAAAGAAAAAGAAAAGAGAGGAAAGAAGGGAGGGAGGGGAGATGGGGGAGAGAGAAAGAAACAAAGAAGAGTGATATAAGAAAATAAAACAAGGGAACAGTATAGAAATTGGTGGGGGGTAAAAGGGTTATGTGATATGGTGGCCAGAGAAGTCCTCGTCGAAGAGATGACATCTGAGCAGAGACCTGATGGGTGAGAAGGAGCCAGACATGAAAGGATCAGGGACAGAGCAGAGACCTCAGTGAAAAGTCTCCAGGAAGAAACAAGCTTGATGTGTTTGAAGGAACTGAAAGAATTTCCATGTGGTTGTGGGTATTGAAAATGTAGGTGCCAGAGTATGTAGATCTTGAAAAGTTGAATTTTATTCTAATTGCAGCATTTTAAGCGGAGTCCCAGCAAGGTCTGATTTATGCTTTGAAACGATCCTTGCAGCTTTTCTTGGAAATGTGCTGTAAGTGGCATGAGTGAAAGTAGGGATTGTTGCAGGAGGGCAGGCAAGGGCAGATGGTGGCTTGAACCAGATTGTAGCATTGAAGATGGTGAAAATTGGCCAGATTTAAGATATATTTGGGGGGTGGAGCTAAAAGACTTGCCTGTGAGTTAGATGTGTGTGTGTTTGTGTGTGTGTGTGTGTGTGTGGTGATAGAAAAAGAGGGATCAAAGATAACTTCTAGAGTTTGAACCTAATAAACTAGGAGGATAGTAGAATTGTTCAATAAGATGGGATTGTTTGGGAGAAATTACTTATTCCACATCTTTCTCCTCCTCAAAATATAAGTTCCATGACAGCTAGCCCCCTAACTCTCATTCACTGCTATGTGCTCAGTGTCTGGTGCAACACCTGGATTGCAGAATAATAAAATAAAATACCAATAATTGAGTGTTTAATGCATGCCCGGCACTCTCCTTCATACTTTATATTCTTTCTCATTTAATCCTCACAGGAGACCTGTGAGGAGAGACTTGCTTGAATCCTCATTTTACAAACAGGGAATTGGGTTCAGAAAGGTTATATGACAGCCTCAAAATTGCATAGTTATTAAGTGGTAAAGCTTAATAAGCTTTAAGTTAAGTGGTGTGTCTGGCTCCAATTTCTATGCTCTTCACCACTTTACTACATGGTCAAATAGTCTGAATGGATAGATGGATGGATGGGTGGGTGTGTGGATAGGTGGCTCAAAGGATGGATGAATCGATGAATTGGCAGATGGCAACATCACATGCTAAAAATCACTGGTACCAAAATGTCTCTCTGAAAGTGGCAGATTTTCAAACTGGAAAGATCTTCTCCTGAAAAGAAAAAAAATAAAAGAGCCAAATGTAAATTCCCACTAGGGTTATTCCCAGGAATTCAAAGGAGATAGAATTCACTTGAGAGAAAAAAAATATATAGAAAGCTCTAAAAAGCTTTATTTAAAAAAAAAACCACAAAAAAACACAAAAAACAGAAATTTGAAAAAAATTATCTTTTCAGGAAGCATTTCCTAGTATTTTTGTTTTCAATGATCTGGGATTACTTTAAGAGCCTCAGGAGCACATGAAATATGTTTGATGTTTGAAAAATATCTTTTGAGAACTTTGATCAGAACAAAGGCAGAAAATATTGCTGTGAGTCAGGCCGCCCAGAATTTGGAGCTACTCAGGAATGTCGTTTATTACTTCCACGGCTAAACAAGTCCATCCAATCTTTGTCATGGCCCATTAGGATCAGTTTCACAATGTTTTTAGTGGGTGCTCTATTAGACTGCAGCCTTCTTAAGGAAGGAACCCCGCTCCTAGTTCATATCGACAAGGTGACTCAGGTCAGAAAGCTGGGAACCAGCCTAGATCAATCCCCTTTTCTCACTAAAATGGCATAAATAGAACATCTGTTGAGCACTTACTGTGCTGGGCACTGTTCTAGGCGCATGGGTCTCATTTGATCTGTACCACAACCCTATATCGTAAGTACTTATCATCCTCATTTTATATGAGGATGTTGAGGCCAAGCGTTCAAGTAACTCAGCCAAGTCACACTGCTAGTAAGTGTATGGAACCAACGCAGTCTGGAACCACAGCTTGTGTGGTTAATCACTTTACTGCCTCATGGGGAAACCATCCTCAGATCCCAGGGATTCTGGCTTCTTAATCATACTCATCTGTCTCCTCTTCTTTATCCCCATGGACACAGTCCGAGGTTAGGCATTTCATCTTTTTTTCATCTGCAATATTGCTACATATTCCTTAGTTACCTCCCTGTCCTCATCTAGCCTCTCTCTAATCTTCCTTCCCATAACTGGCCAAGTTAGAATTTGATGTCCATCTGACCATGTGAGGCTTCCGCTCAAAGTCCTTTATTGGTTGCCTGGGAGTTAAAACCCACACTCCCGACAAATCCCTTCAACCTGGCCCTGACCTCCTTGTGCAGCCTCATCCTCCTCTCCTGTTGTTTTCCTTGAGCCCTGTGTTCCAGGAATTACCAAATGTGCTCTCTCAGGTTTGAATGCTGGGGCTGGGCTGTGCCCAGAGAGCTTCTCCCTTTTCTCCTCTGTTCAAAACCCCCACCCCATATACATGAGCACACGTGCACATGCGCACACATACACGCAAGCATTTGCCTGCACCCTATCCATTCTGTGATTCCTCTTTATTCTTTGAGACTCAACTCTTAAGATGCCTCCTCTGTGAAGCCTTTTCTCACCTCGCACAATCAGATTTAGGCACCTCTTCCTCCTCTTTGGCATTGCCCCTTCATACTTCTGATGAAATGCATCATTTTTTAGTTATAATTTTCTCTTTACAGTCTCTCTTTAAGATTTTAAGGTCCATGAGGGGGGAACCATAGTTACTTTATTCCTGTTGTATCCCCAGCATCTGTACCTATTGATAAATCTCTGTTAAATTAATGATTTGTTGAAATTAATTTGTTTTTTGAAGTAGAGTTTGAAACCTAGAAATCATTTTGTCCTCACATTTTCCCACTGGTAGACTTATCTGCCTGGGGATTTTTGTTGCAATGGAGCTCTAGTTGTAGGTAGAATATACAGAGGGTGTCAAAAAAATGTATACACATTTTAAGAAAGGAAAACTGTATTGAAATTGTAATACTCAATATATACTGATAACAAAAGATGAATACAAGTCACGTTTGACTTCTGCAATTACAAGAGGTGCTCAAAGTGGTTACCATCAGCATCCAGACACTTCTGATAACGGCAAAGTACTGCCTGAGCAATGTTGACAAAAGTGTCCACTTGTATACATTTTTTTGGCACCCCTGGTATAGTGGTTCAGAATGAAGACTCCAGAGACACATTACTTTGGTTCAAAACTCGACTCTACCATCTAGCTAGGTGTGGACCCTTAGGAGTTGCCATCTCACTAAGACTCTTTACTATAAAACAGGATTGGTAATAGGACCTACTTTCTAGGGTTAATCTGAAGGCTAATGAAAAAAAGAACAGGTGGAGCATTTGGTGGTTGGCACAGCGCCAGTGCTCAGTACATATGAGCTATTATTAGTACCTGTTTTCCTAACAGCTTCACTTGACCCCATTGTGTCACCATCACTTTTTGAACCAAATGTGGTTTTTGAACATGGATGTTCAATTTCAGCAGGCCCTGCATTTGCCATAATATTGGGTCACCCTGGATACAAGGCCTTGGGGAATATGGATGCAGATAGTGGCTGAAACCAGGGGTAGCCTTTTGCTTGTGAGTCATGATTTATTGTCTAGAAACCAAAAGTAGGCATTGCCAACCAGTCCTCAGATTACTTGAATTCTTCAAAATCTTCACATCTCTGACCCTTGTTCCCCTTTGTATTTGGTAAAAGAGAAGTGACTGGTATACAAATCTTGGATACAAGCAGCAATTTCTCCTTGGAGGAAAAGAAATGGGACATACAGACTTTCCAGGTAGGCTGTGGAGTGTTTTGTTCCTCCTTTTGGCTGTGCAAAGGTGAACAAGAAGTAACCCTGGGTAAAGAGAGCCACCAGTGTGTGCTCCACAAACCACTGGAAGAAATGCCTTCCTTTCAATTCTCATGCACAAGGAGGGGTTTTAGTCTCTTTTTCATATCTGACTTTTCTAGATCTTTATCCAAGCAGCTTCTTTTCAAGGTCGCAATAGTCTCAAACGAGTTTTGAACTAAATGGCCAAGATTATAAATTGCAAGATTATCCTGCAAATGTGTGTGCCAATGGAGTGAATGAGGAGTGACAAGCAAAAGAACAAGATGATTCCTCAAAAGGACTCAAAGACTCTTCATGTCAAATTACTTTCTAAAGAACTCCGAAATAACACAGTTTTGGGTCAAGGGTGATGTTTTCCTTTAAATGTGCAATTTTTTTTATAATCATTTTGTATGTGGCTATTTTAACAATGCTATTATCCCAGCCATCTTTCTGCGAGAACTGGCATTTCTGGTTTAAAGGAAACTTGGTTGGAAAACAGGAGTTAACAAAAAATGGTTGTTTTTATCATCTATGCCAAGAGCAGAATGGGTTTTTCCAAATGGATTAATCAGAAAATTTAGCCAAAGGGTATATTTCCTACCTAAATGGATGGAAAAATCTAATCATTGGAAAGATTATGAGATCCCACACCTGGGTCCCTCTTCCAACACCTGCTCTTTTACTTCTTAGTTTTTTCATTCTCGTCTTTATGTTTTCTTATGAAACAAAAGATATTTTTTGCTTATTATGTAAAGTTTCTCTTAAATGCCCTGTCTTTTTATCTTGTTTGGTCAGATAGGATTTTCTGTGCATTTATCCCTAGGTAGGAATGTGGCAGTAGAAACCAGAAAGGAAAAATAATGAGTATCCACATCTATTAGAATGACTAAATTGACAGACAGACAGACAATTCCAAGTGCTGACAAGAATGTGGAGCAACTGGAACTCTCACACATCGCTGGTGGGAATGCAAAATGGTACAACTACTTTGGTCATGTGACCCAGCAATCTCACATCTAAAAACTTACCCAAGAGAAGTGAAAATATATACACAATATACACATAAACCTGTCCATAAATGTTTGTAGAAGCTTTTTCATGATAGCCAGAAACTGGAAACAACACAAATGTCCACCAACTGGTGAACATATTGCAGTATATCCATACAGTGGAATACTATTCAGCAATAAAAACTAATGACCTACTGATCCATGCAACAACATGGGTGAATCTCTAAAGCATTATGTTAAAGCATTATGAAAGAAGCCAGACCCAAAAGGCGACATAACGTATGGCGTTCTGGAAAAGGCCAAACTACAGGAACAGAACACATATCAGTGATTGCTGAGGTCTGGGGATGAGAGCAGGGGGTTCATTATACAAGGGACACGAAGGAACTTTGTGAGATAATGAAAATATTGAATATCTTGATTATGGTGATGGTTAGTTACGTGACTGTATACATTTGTCAAACCTTACAGAGCGACATAACTGAATTTTGCTATCTGTAAATTATATCTAATTTGAAAATATTTGTTATTTCTTTGGGTTTGGAGTTTCAAATTCCTAGGCCATCAAGGGTAAGAAAAGAAGTCTCTAGGCAAGAACAAAGTATTTGGTAGAAAACATTATAAATGAATGCTATGTTTCTCCACCTCCATCTCTTACCTGAAAGGGATTCCCTAGACCGAAGAGTTTAGGAAAGAGAGAGGAAAAGAAAATGATCAGAGAGACCTATGGGGCCTGGAGATAAAAAGGCTGAACCAAAAATGGCCCCACAGAAAGGGTTAGAGTCCATGTTCACCAGTAGCCCAGCTTACAACTGAGTGAGCCTATACACTGCCTGCATCCAGGCCATACTGGTAAGACCTTTTCTTGGGCAGCAGATAGCACATCACTTTCTGATGAGCCAGATGAAATGACTTGTTTGTGCCACCCCAAGACTTTGCTCACCTCTCTGTCCAACATACCCCATGTAGGAAAATCCTCCTCCTTGTTAATACATGAGTGACTGCCAGGCACCCCAGGCTCCCCAGTACTTGTACTTAGGTTGGACTGAATAAAACCATTTGAGACCTGTTTAAGAGTCTGGGCCCCTGCCCTGAAAGGAGACCTAGGGAAGGAGACAGACAATATAACCTGGTAAGGACCATGGCAGAGGCCTGGTACATGTGCTATAGGGGCCCAGAGGAAGATGGGCAGCAAGGGACCCCTGGGAAGCCTTATCAGAATTATATTTTCGAGTCCAAACCAGTAACTCTGTGGTAACTCTGACTTTTGTGTGTGTGTGTGTGGGCAACTACCCACTCCCACTTTTTAAATAAGCACTCCCTGAAAGGCTTGAGAACTCTCCCTGAGGGCAGGAACTTTGTCTGTTTATCCCTAACATAATGCCTGGCTCATAAAGATTTTTTGAAAGAATGTGTAAGTTATTGTTTTGGAGAATATTTAATATTTGCCAAATTCCTTGGGAAGAAATATAAAACATGTTTAGAAAGTGCATGCCAAATTACAAGCCATCCTACTAATAATCCAGTAGGATTTGTCTAGGGAGTTGCATATATTTTTCAACTTTGAAAAACATACATCCATGCCTTGCCTTCACCACTCCTGAAGCAACAGCAATCCACATTTCTCCAGCTCTAGAGAGCCAGGCATTATCTCACTTACTGCTTACAACCCTCTTTTACAGATGAGTCAACTGAATCTCAGAAGGCTAACTGACCTACCCTAGGTCACAAGCTAACTAGAGCCTGGAGATCTGCTTTTTAAATTCCCACATGCCTGTTAGACTGTCCACAGGCAAAAAGGATCTTTACAGGCATTCTCAGGTTGAGTTCTCCTGCCTTATAGCACTGCTTTTTCAGGCAAGTCTCCCTTAGACTAAACCTAGGTCTACCCAAGGCAAGTTGAAATATCCGATGCACTGGATACAACAGGTGCAAACCAATGAACTCTGTGGTTATTCTGACCTTTTCTTTGCAGGATGAATACCCATTCCCCTTGTTAAACAGAAACTCCCAGAGGTCCCTCCTACAGCTAGGGCCCCAGAAGGTCAGTGGCGCTCCCTTTCCTCAATCTTCTTCCTTCAGATGGCTGACATTCTCACTGGTACTATTTCTTTGTAATATCATTGAGATTTAAAACATAAAATGAAATGTGAATCTTGGGTGGGTCTTGTCACCATGTAAACAACTTAAAGCTTGTGTGCCTCCAGGAGATGTGGATAGTTTCCCAAAGGCTATGGAAATAAGGGACTGGGGACTGGACAAAGCTAAAACAAACTCTTACTGGATTAGTGGCAGTTTGGGTAATAAACATGGCATGTTTAACAGAGGATTATGTTCATATTATGATCAGCAGCATTGTCAACCAATATTCTCAATTTTCAACATTGTACAGAACATGCCAGCCCAGTAAATGACAACTGAAATAATCCTACTTTTGTAAAGGGACATTTTAAACTTTATTAAGGTGGTTCAAAGAATGTGGTATGAAAAAAAAACATATGCAGTAATAAATTTCAAAAACATTCTGTAGATGCATTTTTGTTTCTGGGAACGGGACACCAAAATTTTCTCGAGATTCCATTATTAAAGCCATAAATAAAATATCCTTTTGCAACTGCTCGGTTGCTATGCTTACCTGGCATTGCTCTGGAGAAGTGGCTTGGAATTGGTGGCAAGCAGTCCAGGGGAGGCTAAGGAAGTGAGCAAATCTGAGAGCATTCCGCTTCCTCTCCCACATGTGGCCTGCCCATCAGACCAGGAAAGGTGCAAGGATAACGAGTAAATTTTGCTTTATTGAAGACCACCAAAGGTGGTTACTATAAAAATTTCAAAAACAGGGTCCTAAAATGTTTTTCTAGCTGATGCCGTTCCTCTCCCCCACCCCCCAATAAATGTACACATTCTCCTCTAGAAGTAAAAGCAAGCAGCATGGTGCAGAGACCACTGGCCTGATTGATGGCCTATGTGCTCGGGGTTCCTGTTCCAGTTCCAGTTCCACTACTTACCAGGCCCATGACCAAGTGTTGGCTTTCTAACCTCACTGGGTGTCAGTCTCCTTTGTGGAGGTAAATCAGAGGGGTGAATGTTGAATCTAAATATCCTATGTACTAGCAATGCCCATCACAGTGACTTCCAGTCACTAAAAAAAACACAAAACACAAAAACAAACAAAAACAAAACAAGACAAGTGACACTTGCTAAAGCATCTTCGATCTGGGCAACGTGCTGGTCTACTTTATGGCTGTTCTGTGATCCTCACAATAACTTATATGTGGGTGCTGATATCCCCTCGATTTACAGACGAGGGGAACTAGTCCTGAGAATTACAGTGACTTCCTCAAAGTGACCAATGTATAAGCATGCAGTCAGGCTTCAAATCCCCATCTGTCCAACACCAGAGCCAACCTTCTTTCCACTTGACCCTGCTCATTTCTGAACTTGGGATAAATCAATTAACATATTTTAATTTAAAATACACACAAGAGTTTTGTCAGAGTTTTCAAATAACTTGCTAATACCTTGAAAAATCCAGTGTCTCTAGCCATTCTATCTCTCATTAACATGATCCCACATCACCTGGGAATTAGAAGTGTCTTCATGTGACATGAACTTTTAATCCTTGTCTTGTTCCTAGCTTTCCTGAAGAGTTAGTTCCAAATGGCCCCAGAGAGATGTTGTCATATGTTAGGATACTTTAGTTCTGCGTGGGCAAGTTTTGGGATGTTTGTCTTTTAAAGCCGTCTAAACAACTGAAGGCAACACTTTTTTCCCTGCAATCAACAGGCCTGATAGCCTGTAAAATAAAGGTATAACACGACTCCACTCTTTCTCAGTTCTAAGCTCTTGGCTCCCACTGGAAAAGCCAGGATTTCCATTTCATGAAAAAAGAATAAAACATAAGAGAACAAAATAGCCATGAAATTTTGGGTGTGTGCTTAGATCTGCTAGATAGTTTCCTATTTTGTAGTTATTCCTGTTTCCTGAGTGGCAAGCCAGGGCCACAGGTAGGGTGTAGGCTTCAGAATCAGAACAAGAGTTTAAAAAATCCCAGCTCTTCCATGGGCACGTTATTTACACTCTCTGAGCCTTAGTTTCTCCTCATAAACAGGGGATATTCGCTTTATAAGATTGTTGTGAAATTAAACAAATAACGTACGTAAAGAGCAAATACAATACTCCTCTTTATTCCACTCCCAATTAAAAGTAGACTTGAGCAGTCTGCAATAATAACAATTATTTCATTATTGACTTCTTACCTTTTTACTAAGGGACATAAGTATTTGAGACCAGGTGCTTTAACTTCAGAGTTTGCCCTGTGCCCTGCTCTAGGACATGAGCCATTTATTAAGTTCAGGTGAAAGAATTTGTGACCAATTGCCTTTGCAGGAAACAGCTGCCTGTGAGGGTCATGGCTGATGTGGCTGGCTATTTGGGCGACAGTAGGGAGGGTCATGAATAATCCTTTGTTCTCCCACTCTGCACAACTAGTACCACTGACTTTCTGTTCCCTGAGGTTAGTTTCCTGACTAGATTAGGCACATTATTAAGTAAAACAACAACAACACAAAAAACGCTTGTTGAATAAATAAACGCAAATAATAAAGTGATCACTCACAGTGTAATCATTTACTTCACGCCAGAAACATTTAATGCTAACCTCATCTCTATTCTCCTCTTAGGGACGCTAACACATTAAACAGATTTTTTAAAGCTGTTAATTCTCCACCATCCTCCACCATCACATTAATTCAATGTTCACCAAAGCATTTATTAAGTACCTACTATTAATCAAGGGGCCAAGGATTACATATGTTATCCATTACTGACAATTAAACAACAAAGCCCAGCTTATATTCAGCTATGGAATAGACAGTATTTTTCAGGTAGCACTGACTTTTGTGGCGTCAATTTTCTAATTTGCATTTCCTGAACGCTTACTTACATACTAGGCAGTCATGTGGGCAGACTGGGACAGTGTCCTGTGAAGCCACCCTAGAATTGACAAGGCTGGAGGAAGAGAGAGGATGACATTTGGAACACGGTACAGGGAAAGAGCACAGGCCTGTGAAGTCAGACAGGCCGGGTCTTGACTGTGTCACTGGTAAGGAAACCTTGCAAAACCTCAATTTCATCATCTATACAATGAGGATAGTCAGCATTTAACTGTGAATCAGCTTTTCCACAGGGTGGTGGGGATGCCTAGGACGATGTGAGAAAGTACCTCATTGCAAGGATCCTATGTAAAGTTACGCAACACAGGGTCTGGCACAAAGCAGGCCCTCAATGAACACTAATGTGCTCCCTTCTCTTTCTCCCAGCTTCATCTCCTAGACAGTCACAGTGGGGAGTAAGAGCTTGGAAGAGTGAGGACCCAAGGATTGCCGGTTTGAGACTGGTTATCTCCTGCACATGTTATGTTTTCTCTCTGCCCTATCTGCCAAAGGCAAACAAGAATGAAATGATAACAGGCACATCCACTGAAGCAAAACAGGTCACAGGAAGAAGATAACACACTCAAGGACAAAGAAAAGTCAACGGTAGCTGGGCCCAAATGGGTAGGTGAAAATTCATGGGAAGTAGAGAAAGGATTTCTATTTTATAGGAATAGGCTTTTAAAATATTATCACCAATATGAAAACACACAAACATATATACCCTTGTGTGGTTTTAATATTTTCTTTCTTTGCGATTTAGGTTGCCTTTACAAGGTGTGAACTCCGTAGGTTATGGAGGCAAGCTTTGGAAAAAGTTATTTAAAATATAGTATAAATTAATGATATTTAGGCAAAAATGTTTAGCCTGTTAAATGAAGGCACCAGAATACAAAGCTGTGCTTACAACAACTGGCTATTCAAGGCTGTGTGTGCATATGGACAAGACTGCAGAAAAGATACTAGGAAAACAAAAATAGCAGATTTATTAGGACGGTTGAATTGCCTCACCCTGTGCCTGGAATCTAACAGATGTTTAATAAATATTTGTTCAATGATTAATGAGAAGACTTGATTTTCCATATATTATAACTGTGAAAATTTATCTCCCTTTGTTAGGCAATTATTCAGAGATAATGCTGTCTCTTTTTGACATAATTTTTGCTGTTTTACTTTTTTCCCTTCACCTAATGCATTCCTAGCTCCGCCAAAGCAATTTGTGTAAGCAGAAAAGCTTGCAGACTCTAAGAAAAAGGGGCTTAGTAGACAGAAATGATAAAGGTCACTCACATATTTCTGATATTTAAAGCCAGGAGAAGCATTTGTAGACAAGCAGGATATTGAGTTTTATTCATTAATTGGCCAACTATCCTTGGAAAAAATAACCCCTTAGGGTCTCAGTTGACAGATCTGTGAATGGGGTTAGACAGATGACTTCCTACAGGCCTTTCAGTTACTTAAATGTTAAATGTCAAGATAAAACTTGCTAGATCAATTAAGACAGATGTGCCCTGAGATTTAAGATTCTCCAGGGATCCAAGATGACGGAATAAACACCCGTGCCTGCTTCCTTCCATGAACAAATTAAAATTACAACTAGGGCAGCCAGTTGGCTCAGTGGTTAGAGTGCAGTGCTCATAACACCAAGATCACCAGTTCGATTCCTACATGGGCCAGTGAGCGGCACCCTCCACAACTAAATTGAAAACAGCGGCTTAACCTGGAGAAGATGGGTCCTGGAAAAACACACTGTTCCCCAATATTCCCCAATTAAAAAAAAGAAAAAGAAAGAACTAAGTCTTAAAAAAAAAAATTACAACTAAATTACGGAACAATCAACCTGGAGAACCATTAGAAGTTTTATAACTAAGGATAAGAAGAAGCCACATCAAGACTGGTAGGAGGGATGGAGACGCAAACCAAGTTGGTCCCAAACCTCAATGTGGCAGTTGAAAATACAGAGGGATACCTTGGCTGAGGAGGTGCACCCCTGGAGGAGCAAAGGACCCCAGCCCCACTCCAGGCTCCCCAGCCCAGAGTACTGGTTCCGGGAAGAGAAGCCCCCACAATATCTGGCTGTGAAAAACAGCAGGGATTGCAACCATCTGGCTGGGACGGAAGGCTGCAGGAGAAACCCAGACGTCCTCTTATTAAACAGCCTGCACACAGACTCACTCACTTGTAGGCACTCACCTTGGGCTCCAGCGGAGGGATGGTGACTTGGGGGTTGTCAGAGGCATACGCAGAGCAGAATGGGGTGTGAGGCTTCGAGGCCAGGGCTGAAGACAGTTGCCGTTTTCTTGTCCTACTCCTGTGCAGCTAGCTAGGCAGGCAGCTGCCATCTTTAATGTGTTGAGCCCTCCCCCTACGCTTACGGCCAAATGTGAATCTGATTGGTCTGGTGTGCTCTGGGGCTCCACCCTGCTGACTCACTGGGACCCCACCCCCCACAACTCCTCCAGCACCCGTAGCAAGTACTCAGGTGAGAAGCCAGCCCTGCCCACATTGAACTTTTCCTTGGAAAACTATAGGAGTCCACGGGATCCAGGTGGGCAACTATTGGCTTCAGTGGGCTCTGAGACTTTTTGTGAGTAGCTCTAGGCTCAGAACTTGCACAAAACCAGACTCTACATTAACCTGGTGAACACAACTCTTCCCACACTAGTGACTCTGAGACCCTGCCTCACCCAACTCACATACTGCATGAGGCTTTATCAGCTTTTGAACTTTAAGGGAGCCAGCAGGGGGCAGCAGGCCTCGGAGTGTCCTGGCTTTTTGCGGAGCTACCCCAGGCCCAGTATTGGTGGCAGACATCCTTGGTTTGCAGTGTGGCCTCTCCCACATGCCTCCAGATTTACCATAGGCAGTGAAAACTTGCCATTGCTTTGTAGATCCTACCAAGTAGTCCCCAGCTGGTCACAGGCAGTGGGTGACTTAGGCCTACACCAGAGCCCTTCCCAAAAGGACCCAGAACCAACATACATGGTGGTTGGCTTCAGACCACTGCCCAATTTAGCCCCACAAGCAGCATACACAAAGGACAGTCTCAACAAGCACCAGAGCCCACTGGGGAAAATCCCACTCATTGGGGTAAACCCCACACACAGCAGCCCATAAGCTGTGGTCATGACCAAACCCCACAACCAATTAGCCTGAGGGTCAATCCCACTCACTGATATGCCAATAGCAACCAAGGCTCAACTATAATAGGAGGGCACATACAACCCACACAAGGGACACTCCTGTAGCACCCAAAGCACGTGACCAGGGAGAGTGCCAAAGCCCTATAGGGCACAAACTACATAAGGCCACCTGGCCAAGACTGGGAGACAGAGCAGATCTACCTCATGCATAGAAACAAACACAGGGAGGCAGCCAAAATGAGGAAACAAAGAAATACGTCCCAATTAAATGAACAGGAGAAAACCTCAGGAAAAGAACTAAATGAAATGGAGGCAAGCAATCTGTCAGAGACAGAGTTTAAAACAGTGGTTATAAGGATGCTCAAGGAACTTAGTGAGAAGTTCAACAAAGAGATAGCAAGCAGAAAGAAGAACATAGAAACCATAAAAAAAAGAACCACTCAGAAATGAAGAATACAATAATTGAAATGAAGAATGCACTAGAAGGAATCACCAGCAGACTAGATGAAGCAGAGGACTGAACCAATGATTTGGAAGACAAGGTAACAAAACAAAACAAAACAAAAACCAACTGGAAGAGCAAAGAGAAAAAAGAATCCAAAAAAAATGAGGATTGTTTAAAAGACCTGTGAGACAACATCAAGCATAACAACATTTGCTCATAGGGGTACCAGAAGAAGAGCGAAAGCAAGGGATTGAGAACCTATTTGAAGAAATGATGACTGAAAACTTTCCTAACCTGGTGAAGGAAATAGATGTACAAGTCCAGGAAGTGCAGAGAGGTCCAAACAAGATGAACCCAAACAGGTCCATACCAAGACACATTATAATTAGAATGGCAAAGGTTAAAGACAAACAGAGAATCCTAAAAGCAGCAAGAGAAAGGCAACGTGTAACCTATAAGGGAGCTCCCTTAAGATTGTCAGCTGATTTCTCAACCAAATCTTTGCAGGCCAGAAGGGATTGGCACAAAATGTTCAACTTAATGAACAGTAAGGACCTACAACCAAGATTACTCTACCCTTTTTTTCACTCACACCTCCAACCCCCTTCCCATCTGGCAACCATCAATATGTTCTCCATATCTATGAGAGTGCTACCCAGAAAAGCTATAATTTAGAATCAAAGGACAGCTAAAGAGACTCCCAGACAAGAAAAAGCTAAAGGAGTTCATCATCACCAAACCAGGAATGTTATAGGGCTTTAAGATGGAAAAAAAAAATCAAAATTATGAATAAAATGGCAATAGCTACATATCTATCAATAATTATTTTCAATGTAAATGGATTAAATGCTCCAATCAAAAGACATAGGAGGGATGAATGGATAAGAAAACAAAACCCTTACATATGCTGCCCACAACAGACCCACTTCAGATTGAAAGACACACACAGAGGGAAAGAGATGGAAAAAGGTACTTCATGGAAATGGAAACCAACAAAAAAGCTGGGGTAGCAATACTTACACCAGACAAAATAGACTTTAAAACAGGCTATAACAAGACACAAAGAAGGACCCAGTAATACCATTTCTGGGTATTTTCCAAAGAAACCCAAAATGCTACTTTGAGGTGACATGTGCATCCATATGTTCATTGCAGCACTGTTTACAATGGCCAAGATGTGGAGGCAGCCTGGGTGTCTGTCAATGGAAGAATGGATAAAGAGGTGGTGGTGTATATATACAATGGAATATTGCTCGGTCATGGAAGGAAATGGGTTCTTGTCATCCACAGTGGCATGAATAGATCTAGAAGGTATTAATATTGTGCTGAGTGGAGTATGTCAGACAGAGAAAGACAGAAGCAATGTGATTTCACTTATATGTGGAATCTAAAGAACAAAATAAACAGATCAAAAACACTCTCATAGATACAGAGAAGATATTGATGGTTGCCAGATGGGAAGGGGGTTAGGGGTGTGAGTGAAAAAAAGGGAAGGGATTAAGAAGTACAAATTGATTGTTACAAAGTAGTCATGAGGATGTAGGATATAGCATAAGGAATATAGTCAATAATATTGTAATAACTATGTGTGATGTCAGATGGGTACTAGATTTGTTGGGGTGATAGATGGGAGGGGGTAAGGGGGCAAGGCAAAAAAGGTGAAGGGATTAAGAAATACAAATTGGCAGTTACAAAATAGTCATGGGGGATGTAAAGTACAACATAGGAAATACAGTCAATAATATGGTAATAACTATGTATAGTGCTAGGTGGGTACTAGACTAGTCACGGGGATCACTTCTTAAATTATATAAATGTCTAACCACTAGGCTGTACTCCTGAAATTAATATAAAATAATATTGAATATCAACTGTCAGTGGAAAATTAAATTTTTTGCGGGAAACGAGTAAACTCGTCATATCGCTTCTAGTTGGAACTGGCAAAAATTTTGCAAAGTAAATAAATAGAGACCTCTTTTTAAACTAAAACACTGAAAGTTTCATAGAAAAATATCAAATAGATCGAAAGATATGAATATTTTACGGAAAGTCTAATTTTGGCGAGAAAATGTCAAAAAAGCCCTGCGCTACGACGCGATTTGGCGGGAAAATGCCCGCTTACAAAGTGTTAAAAAGGGGGTTAAGGTGAAGGGGAATAAGAGGTTCAAATTTCCAGGTATAAAACAAATAAGTCATGGGGATGTAATGTACAGCATGAGGAATATAGTCAATGTTGTTTTTTTCTTTTTTTTAAAGATTTTATTGGAGAAGGGGAACAGGACTTTATTGGGGAACAGTGTGTACTTGCGGGACTTTTTCCAAGTCAAGTTGTCCTTTCAATCTTAGTTGTGGAGGGCGCAGCTCAGCTCCAGATCCAGTTGCCTTTAGTTGTAGGGGGCGCAGCCCACCATCCCTTAGATCAAACCAGCAACCTTGTGGTTGAGAGGATGTGCTCCAACCAACTGAGCCATCTGGGAGCTCAAGGTGTCATGTTCAATCTTAGTTGCAGGGGGTGCAGCCCACCATCCCTTGTGGGAGTCAAGGAGTGGAACTGGCGTGGTTTGCACTCCAACCAACCGAGCCATCTGGCCACCTGGGAGCTGAGTGGCAGCTCATTGACTTCATTCTAGTTGTGGAGGGTTCAGCTGGCTGGCCCATGTGGGAATTGAACCAGCAGCCCATTGCGCCGAGTTCACATTCTGAACTGAGCCACCTGTCCACCCCTATAGTCAATAATATTGTGATAGTATAGTACGATGTCAGATGGTTGCTGGACTTATCATAGTGATCACTTCTTTAAGTGTATAATGTTGAACTATGGTGCACCCCTGAAACTCATGTAATATTGTATGTTAGCTTTTTGTTTTTAATAAAAATCTTTAAATAAATAAAAAATGAGCCCTCCAAAGAATTAATATTTGAAAACTTTATTTTCTCAAATGAGCACCAACACAGATTGGAAATAGGAGAGAAACAATGCACTTTTTTCTAATACTGAGTCACTATGTACAAATACAGGAAAAGGTGAAGACAAATTATTTGAAAATAATTATCTTTGTTATTGAAGCAAAGTGACCTGAAAAATGCCACCAACAACAAAAAGACAAACAATAGAAAGTAACAAAACCCAAACCCAACAAATACACTTTGTAAACACAAGCATAAATTCTGTATTGAAAGATAGTCTCTGCAGGTTGGAAAAGGGAACTAACTCTCACTTTCACCAAAATGTTATACAAAAACATATGGGCAGATAGAATTTGGTAAAATGAGAATAACTTGTCTCACCTTGGCTTTGCCTTTCATTACTGGCAGATTTCATGGTTGTATTTTAATTTTAAAAATTAATCATCTCTTTCCTCTACCTAGAACACTAGCATGGTTTCTCATTTGAGGTGGATTCTTTTTTAAAATATATAAGTTGATTGTGTTCAACATTTGATTTCTCAGCCTCTTACTGAACCTGAGGCAGTTTGACCTTAAAAAAAGAAATAGCTGTTTACCAATAAAGTATGTATATTATTTGATTTATGTTCTCTTGACCCAAGCCAGTCCGTGTTTTACATGATGTGGCTTCTACAACAACTGGCGCCCTGGCATATGTGATGAGTACACCACACACATCTCAGAAACACAGATTTGACTCTGCTTGATCTTTACAAACAACAGTTTTCCTTTACAGTCTGTAGAAGTTGATCACACAAAGAAAGAAGAACAAGCTGGCAACAGCTCCATGCTCAGGAAAACAAAATCCTCGTGGTTTGTGCTGTTGGTCCACTCAGAAACAAAACCACTACCAGAGAAAAAGTGAAGAAAAACCTATGTGACCAAGGTGTAAACTGTAGGTGTAGTGTCCCCAATAAAAAAGAAAACAGGAGGCACAATCCAAAGTGCTTTTTGCACACGCACACACTCTCTCTCTCTCTCTCTCTCTCTCTCTCTCTCTCTCTCTCTCTCTCTCTCTCAAGATTCTAATTTGTTGGAAAGTCTTCCAACAAGATCATTCACTCTAAGTTGTTACTAAATTTATTTGATTTTGTTTATTTTCTTTTCTAGCAAGTACTGGTGCAAGAAAACATTTCAGTTCTCAACCTGGTAATGAGTCTGCTCCTTTGGGAAAAATACAGAGGCATTGCTCTATTGCCTCCATCCAGACAAAAGTGAGGAAATCTATTTTTAAAAAAGAGTTCATTGGTGATCACTGTTTCCCTTAAAATATACTTCAAGAAATGCAGAGGAAACCATAGAATTTAAAAATGAAAATAAAAAGTGCTCTCAGGGGATCTGAGAAAACAGCACCAAATATATTATTTAAAAAATTAAATATTATTTACAAAAGTATATTTCACAAGCAACTGTTTCTTTTATATATATCCACTTGAAAATCTTTTTATAAAGGGGACACTTCTTTTTCACCGATCCACCAGTAAAGTTTCATTCTATCCTATTTCCATGATCTTACTGTCACAGGAGTTGGGGCAGTTCTCGGTCAGGTCCAGCTGACAGTCTGTGAGCATCAACTTTGGCTGTATTTGATTCATGTCAAATCAGCCCATCAGCAGCCTGAGACCAATACCAAGGGTGGGATGGGGGATGGGGTGTAATCCAGAGCCACCAAGGCCACACGACATTGGGTGGCACAGGGGAGATGGAACTAGAGAGCCTGCGGCTGGACTTCAGTGGAAAATGAAGACAGCTGCTGGCTGAGGTATAAACTCCATGCCTTTCTCACTTCTCCCTTTCCCCTTTCCTATTCCCTGTACCTCGCCTAAGTTTTACATCAAATTCCAATTCCCTGAACCTACGGAGGGTAAATGGATGAGGTCTTTGGTTATGCTCTGAGTCAATAATTTGGTGAGGAAATTAAAAAATGAACTGACTGAGGCCATAAGTTGATGCATCTCCATTGCTCAGTTGTGGTCTCTCCAATACTACTAGACATTAGATAGACAAGCCATGAATGGAGTTAAAAGTTGTAAGAAGCACTTTTGGTTTCATTGACACAAAGGGAAATCTAATGAGTTGGGTTTTTTCCCCCTGTAGTTATGGTAAAACCGATATTTTACTCAGATCTCTCGCATCAAGTATGGCACCACGCACCCACTGGATGCTCAATGGATAGTAACTGAAAAAAAAATCCAAAATCAGGGTCTCATTGGAGCCTGCTCTGGTCCGTGCAACAGAGACCCCATCCCCAAGGGACACATCGGTCCCTTCTGCCCACTGAAAATCCTAGGGCACCCCATGTCTGGTTTCTAGGTCACCACATTCCATTTTTAGACAGAACACCTACCTGTGTTTAATAATCCCCATTTTCTTTTTATGGAAAGGAGTATCAATAGCCAGGACAGTCCCTGAGCAAAGGGGCTAATCAAAATCCATAAACAAAGGCCACTACCCTCAGGAGGGATAGAGAGGGAAACCTATGACTTCTGTGCTGGCAAGCCAGCTTAGGAATGTGAAAGTTGAAAACATTTTTTATTTAGATCTTGGGCCTGGGAGTGCCTGGGAGCCAGAGGAGCTGTTTCTCTGGGAGCAGAAATGAAATACTTTTTCTGAACCTCAGTCTACTTTTTAGTTATATGGGGAGAAAAACTTAATTTCCCAGGACTACCTAGTAAAGCACCGAAAGATGTGGGCAAGAAGCCTTTGGGAACGCAATTCAACTTCTAAGAATCCTTCCGTTTTACAGAGGCAGTCTACTGCTGAATCTGGAGCTACCCTGCCTCCTGTCAGTGCTGCTATCCACCATTCCACTGCCAGGCCAGGACCATGCCCATCTCAGGTCCCCCAGTCTGCAATCAGCACACAGAGACACAAAAAGACATCTCCACATGGACTCATTCCCTATGGGAATTTGGTTCAATTCTGAAAATGTCCTGGGTTGGCTGCTTGAATCTTGGTTAATCAATTTTACAGATTCTTATCTCCAAGACTTTTGTGACTTTTAAGGTGAATATTCCTCTAGGGTCAGCCTACTTGGAGAGTGAGATACTGAGAATTACCTTACATAACCTACTCATATCTGAACAATAATATTTTCCGTCTCAGCAATGAAATTAACTCACTTAGATGAGTTTCGGTTGTGCACCGCGTACTGGCTGAATCGCTGTAGAACAGGCTTCACAGTGTTGATTAAATGTAACGAACTCTTCTCTCTCATGAGCCTTACAAGGGTTTGTTCTCCACTTCCCCAAATATAACAAACTTTGGGTCGGGAAGTGGGGATTCCAGGGGTAATATTAGAATTTGTAACTTGAGGTGTGACATCAAATTAAGCCCTCCCCACTGCTGGACCACTCGGATCGTTTTTCCCCTCCATGCATAACATTCAAGTCCAAGGAAAACAGCGAGGGGCATGAGGAAGCTACCAGCCAACCTCGGGACTTTGTCTTCCACAATCTACAATGATAGAACTGGAGAAAAACACCCAAAACTCTACGTACAAATAATTGCTGATCTCACTGAAGCTATTGCATACCAAAGAGGAACGATGCAACTAACCTGTAATGGTTCAAATCTAAACTACTCCTGCCATTCCCCCACCCCCACCCCTACCTTGCCACAATGCTCATTTCTTAGTGAGGGTCAGGGGGAAAGGTCAGACAGTCAGAAACGCTAACTGGTTCTACTTGTTTTCTTCTGGCCCAATATTGGAGCCATTTCTGCAGGAGCTCCCAAACTGCAGCCCCCTTTGTTCCCTTTCTCCCCAATTACTGATTTTACTTGGTTCCTAGTCAAAGCCTTTGGGGTGTTTGGATCTTGCACTCATTGCAAACGGCAGTCCCCTCTCCTCTCACCTACAGGGGCTGAACAGACAAAGAAGGTGATGAGAGGAGCAGTGAGGCATCAGAGTCATCAAAACCCATCTGGGCTCTTCCCCAAGTTACTCACTGCTGCCAAGATAAGCCCCCAACTCAGCCCAGGAGAACCAGGCTACTGCCCTGCCAGCTAGAATTAGGGCCACTTCTTGTGCTCACATGCTAGCCTGGCACATTTGGTGTCAGGAACAGAGAAGCTTCTGATCAGAGAGAATGCAGTCATGAGGTATTTTTTTTCTCTTTGTCCTTTTAGACAAGTTGGTTATTTCAAGCCTAAAGTTCCCAGGTCTTCCAGGAGCAGCACAATTTTGTTCCTACCTCTACCCTCCCATCCCCTGCCCACCCCCAGCACCCTCGAGGTCCCCCCCTTTCCCTCTTCCTCACACCCCTGTGCTGTGCCACTGCTCTCCTGACAAGAGGCCATCAGGCAGCTCTTGCTCATCAAGGTGGGCTGCCGCCATGCGGTGAGTCGTCTGTTCTTTTTGTTGTTTTCTTTCCAGCCAACACTAGAACAGAGAGAGAAGCCAGGATCAACTCACAAACAGATACAAAGCAAAGAGACAGAGGGACAGCGATTTAGAGGCCGGTCACCAGAGAGACGGCGTCAGGGTGGGAGAATGCCCCAGATGGCAAGGCCCCTAAATGGATGGAACCAAGTGTTCAGTCACTCTCTCACGCTTGGGTAGAATGTTCAGTTGGATGGCATTCACGTGGACACTGGGTTGGGTGGCTATTCTCCGATCAGTCCCAGCCATTGTCCTTGATCATGTGTGCTAGCTCAATGATGTATTTTCCTTCTTTATATTTCTGGCTGCTTTCAAAGGCATGTTCCTAGGAAACACAAGGAAGAGAGAAGACACTGAATGACCAAAAAACAAGCAGGTGACTTTGGTAGCAAATGAGCAAAAGTGGGGCCAATGACAGGCACCAGGACCACGGAAGCACTGAGAGAATTCCCACCACACAAGCACACGCTGTCCCTTTCAATTCACTATAGCACTCAGGCAACACTAGAACTTTCTCAGTATGTACAGAATTTAAGTATTGTGAATTTAAATATTCTAAACATTTTCTCAATATTTCCAGTAGAGTTTCTTTAGGGTCTTTGCTCATTCAAGTCTTTGTCCAAATGTCACTATCTCAGTGAAGTCTTTCCCAATTACTCTACTTAAAATCATAACTGCAGCAATCCCTCTCCCCTTTTCCTGCTTTGTCTCCACAGCACTTACAGCTTTCAGACATACAATATAACTTGGTTATCTATTTTGTGTACTGTGTCTCCCACTACTACAGTATAAATTTCATGGAAGGCAGAGATTTTCATTTGTTTTGCTCATTGCGGTATCCCTAATGCCTAGAAGACCACTTGGCACAAAATAGGTCTTCAACTGCTGAAAGAATGAATGCACATATATAGCTTTTGTCCTAGGGGAACTCGGTTTCTGACACTTACCAGAAATCTGTCCTATGGTGTATCCATAAAATCTCTGAGTCATAATTTTAAACTGTACTTTGGTAAGTTTAGAGAAAAAGACACTCAGGGAGCAAAAGTACTGTGGTGCCCGACAGGTCTTCTTTTAATTTCTTATCTTGCTGTTTCTCTGTCAAATGTGTGAAGTCTGTTTTTCCTTCACTGCCTTTCTCTAGGGAGGCAGGAGCTATTTGCACTCCAGGCTGAAGAATCTGGCAGCCCTCGAGCCCCAGCCCGCTGCCAGGCCTCCAGAGGGAAAGCTCAATACAAAGCACCTGGCAGGTGACCATCCTAAACTTGCATTGTGGGGGACCTTCCCAGCTTATAATGAGCTTCACAGAAAGAAGTCCTGTGTAGGTGTAGGATAAAAGGGCTATTTTACTAGCAGACAGATACATCAAAACATCTTGGTGCATTATCAGAATCATTAGATGGCTAAGCTGGTTGTACAGAAGCAGTGGACATCAGCTCTTCCTCCTGAGTCCCCATATAAGTAACTAAATCCTATAGTCGATAGGTTCTGGGCAGCATTTATATGAACTATATCTTCTGTACTAGAGCTCAGGGGCTTTGGGTTTCAGAACAGGAGTTCAGATTTGAGTCTCTTGTTGAGAGAAGAATCGTTACACACGATGGAGTTACACACAGTGGAGAAGGGAGCGGCAGGCACCAAAGAGAGAATGAGCAAATACACCACAGACACACAAGAGCTGAGGACTCAGCAGTAATTTCCCTGACACTTCATTATTCCCCAGTGAGTGGGTGTTGTATGTGTGTATAAGAGGTGTGTATACAGCAGAGAATGTGGGTCAGGAATAAGACCCATTGTTCCATAGTAGTTGTGTTCAGGGTAGGAGAGAGGAAATAAAAACAAAACTAAGAAAGTGAGACTGTATCTCTATTCAACAACAAAAAGAAGAAAAGAAAACAAAAGAAAAAAATCAACAGCCCTCAAGCCACAGGGCATTTGCAAAACGTCACAACTGGACTCCAGTGGACAGAGTACTACCATCTGGAGTTTACAACACCCCAGAGTGAATCCCACTTCTGCTTCCTAGTATCAGAAGCATCACTTAACCATTTACAATTTACAAAATTATAAACTTTCCAAATTGGGTTAATTATAGACACTTCGCAGGCTTATTGTGAGGGTCAGAAGAAATCATGCAATGAAAGATCTGAGCACTGGGCGTGGCCCATAAGAGGTGAGCAATAAATAAACATTTGGGGAGATAGATGTCTCTCCATTGTCCCATTATTATCACTATACTTGTCAAACTGTTTTGTCTGTTTACCTGTGTCTTTTCCTCCTTGGTGTCATGACTGTACACACCCTGAGGGCAAGGACTGGATCTCTTCGCTTTTGTATCCAGCACAAAGGCTTTCAATAAAGCTTTGTCAAAGGAATGAATTATTTTAAGGAGTAAAACCAATCAACTCAGATTTATCTTCTGTCTGTAATCCAACACATCCTCAAAGGAGTAAGATAACCAAGAGGTTAGGAAACAGAAGGGGCAGGACATTTCTGGATCATCAACACCAGAACTGTGGCCCCCAGATCACCCAGAGGGGACCAGTGGCCGTACAGAAGGAACAGAATGGCCAAGGCCAGTTTCTCCCACGAGGAACAGCCAAGGCCGCCACAGGGAGCGCTGGCTAAACCACGCTCGCATCATGAATCACAATGTCTAGGTTTTTCTTCTTTCTCATCCTGAACACGTCAAGGGAGACGTACAAGATGGACTCTAAAGGCAGTGCTGCTGCTCCACTGCAGACTCCACCTGCGGCAGTTTTTCAGATCTGCACTATTTTGAACTTTATTTAAATGGAAGCATATTTTTATGCCTGGCTTCCATTGCTCAACATCATTTTAAAAATAGATTTCATATTTTTAGAGCAGTTTTAGATCACATCAAAAAGGAGCAGAAGGCACAGAGGTTTCCCCTACACTCCCTGCTCCCACATAAACAACCTCCCCCACTATCAAAGTCCTGCAGAATGGTGCATTTGTGACAGTCAACAAACCTACACTGACACAGCATTATCACTCCGCCAGCAGTTTCGACTACTCCTTCAGGCTCCTTCTGAAGCGAACTAATGCAGGTCTATATGAGCCAGCCCCACACTGACCCTAGGCAACTGACAGGACAGGGAATTTGAGGCTCTCTAAAATATTTCTTTTATATTGGGGAAGGGGAACAGGACTTTATTGGGGAACAGTGTGTACTTCCAGGACTTTTTCCAAGTCAAGTTGTTGTCCTTTCAATCTTAGTTGTGGAGGGCGCAGCTCAGCTCCAGGTCCAGTTTCCGTTGTTAGTGGCAGGGGGCGGAGCCCACCATCCCTTGCGGGAATCGAGGAGTCCAACCGGCAACCTTGGGGTTGAGAGCCCACTGGCCCATGTGGGAATCGAACCAGCAGCCTTCGGTGTTAGGAGCACGGAGCTCTAACCGCCTGAGCCACTGGGCCGGCCGTGAGGCTTTTTATATGAAATAAAATGCCCTCCCAGAGACGGGAAGGTTCATTTTTCAATATTCCCATAATGACAGAGAGGGCAAAGACAAGCACTGTGGAAAGAGCTTCCAATAATAATAACAGCAGTAACAATAGTACGAGTTTATTTTCAGTGAACATGTATACCTCCTCCTACCCTGGCAGAGGACGCACTCTCCTAGGTACCAAGATGTGATAAATATTTGTTGAGCTAAGCAATGAAGGTATGACCGTCCAGTTGGGAAAGTCCAGCCATGACTATGTCTGACAGTGGACAGTAATTAACAATGTTTGAGGACGCCTAGCACAGTGCCAGGGACCTGAAATGTTCTGGGGACATTTATGGGAGCATTACAGGGCATGGGCTCTGCAGCCAGACCATTCCCTGGACTCTATCCTGGTTTAGCCACATAATGGCTAGATAGCATTAGACATACTACCATGTTTCCCCGAAAATAAGACTGTTCTTATACTGTATTTCCCCGAAAATAAGACCAGGTCTTATATTAATTTTTGCTTCAAAAGACGCATTAGGGCGTATTTTCAGGGGATGTCTGATTTTTTCATGTATAACAATCTACATTTATTCCAATACAGTCATGTCATCTTCTTCTGGAACATCATCATAACGTACTAAATGCGTCTGTCTGGCTGATGATCTTCACTGGGACTTATTTTCAGGGTAGGTCTTATTTTCGGGGAAACATGGTATTAACCTCCCTAATCCTCAATTTCCTCATCCATAAAATAAGGATTAAAATATGACCGATTCTCTAGGGATGCCGTGAAGAGCAAATAAAATAACGCATGTCTAGAATATGGTAAGCTGTCAGGAAATGCTATGTGCTATTACTATGATTTACTACATTAAAAGGTAAAAAGGGTATGTATCTCAGGGGTGGGTGTGAAGGAATGAGTAGGAAGAGGGAACTATCAGTGAAAGGGGAAGAATGAGTGTGGCAAACAGAGTGTGCCAGGAAGTGCCCTTTGAGCTCAGTTTCCCGTCCTGGTCTAAGACAATCCCCCCAGGCCACAGAAAGCTTTCTTCTACTGTGAGGCTCTCAGCTGTCCCCTTCATGGCCTGCTCTCCATCAACCAGATTCCTCAGTACTTACATATTTCCAGCCCAGAGTGGTTTTGCAGTTTTCACAGTAAATGTCTGCGACTGCATGCAGTCCTGTTAGCAACACTCGCTCTTCTGCAGGCCCGCAGCCCACATTAACTCTATGCCAAGGGACAGAGAGAGAGAGAGAGAGAGAGAGAGTAGTTAGTCACATGTTCATCAGTTGTTCAAGCTGAGCTTCCAGCAGAAAATTAACCGAGCATGGCTGCCTCAAGGGAAGCCAACACCGAGGAGGGCATCCTCTACCACTGAAATCAGTTACAATCCCCAAAAGGTGGGAAATCTCTACTGAAGTGAATTTCAGGTCTGATTTAATGAGTCTACTAAACATAGTCGTTATGGTTGAGACTCTGGTTGGAATTTTTCTAAAAAATGCTTTTAAGCTTGTGATATAAGGGAACAAACTGACAACCACACTGTGAAGTCCAGCCACGAGCCCATCCAGCCTCAGAGCTTACTGAAGACTGGATGCCGCCGGAGATGGCAAACATGGCGGGCCAGGCTCGTCCTGATCAAGGCTGAGTGAGCCCTGGGTATCAAATACACTATCCTCCTCCACAGAGCAGGCACTGTCTCAAGCCAAACGTGCCAGATTGTTATTTTCACAGGTCATCAGGCTTGTGTGAGCTTCACCTTCCTTTCCCAGAGAAGAGGCTATACATGATGTGCCCACGTAACGACTGAGGGCTGTGGTAGCATGTGCGTCTGCAGGAAGGGATGAAGACTCTCCCCTTACTGGGCCTTCCCTCCAGCCTTAGGTCCTTCAGCAGATGTTGGTATCTTCTGTTCACCCGCTGTCTCTATCCCAACAACATATTGCACACCTGGTTAGAAGACCTCATGTTTGGCTCTCAGAAGCACATCAGCCTCTTCCCTATGAGACCACAGCCCTCTGATATACCTACTGGGGGTAATGAATATATTAATTTTGAGCCAAAGATGCTTCCAAAAAAAAAAAAAAAATTCCCCAAAGGTAACCAGCTACCATTTGTACAGAGTAATGCTCTATGCTTTTTGTTTTTTGTTTTTTATTTCTTGTGGCACAGAGGACAGGGTCCATTGTTGAATTATCTTTGAGGGTTATTTTTTCCCCCACCCCTTAATATTTGCACCAAACAGTGGATGTACTATTCAGAGACACTCACACTGAGTTAAAGAGGTATGCTCGTCCTTGACTTCCTTGGAACGACTGAAATGCAAGAAAACAAATCGATAGTTAGATGTCCATTTCACTCACCCACTCGGGAAACCAGCCCCAAATCACAACAATCATGATCTTCCAGGACTGACACAACAAAAAGAAAACAGTAAGCCAGTTAATAGTCCAGCTGGCAGTTGGCATAGCGGGAGGAGAAGGCAGAATAAACAGAGCTACAGCGTCAGGGCCAGCCCACACTTGGGACTGTTTTCACCAGCCCAGGTGAGAAGATATGAAAAGCCCAAACCCCACAGCATCATTAAAAATTTCTTCCCTCCTTACATGGTCTGATATAATGAATCCACCTGAGATCATTAATCCACATTGGCCTTTCCTAGACCCACTTGATTTCGGTTATCTGTGCTGGCCATAGCTTTCCTTGAGTTGTCTAAGGTATGGAAACCACTGCCAGCACCTTTGCTTGCCCTGCAGGGTCCAATCCTGCAGAAGACAGCAAAGAATCCCCGAGGTAAGAATAAACCACCAAACCCACCTTCTCACTTGTCTTGCCTTGTAGATCTTAACTGCCATGACAGTTACAACCCTCCTAAATGGGAGCTCTCCTTTGAGGTGTAAGCAACTTGATCGCTAGATCACAGGAATGCTCATTAAGCAGCAATCCCATTTTAACTTCAAGCTTAAATATGAGCTTCTTTCTTCCGGCTGGAGGGTGGCAGGGAAGAGGAGAAACAGGAGCCAGAGCTTGCCATGCAATTTGGCATCTACTTCCATTAACACAGCCCCTATCCGTGGTTTCCTCCTCTGGTTACACTGAAATGTCTGGCTGACATGAGCCAGCCGTGTTCTGCATTGCTGCCTGCATTTTTAATGTGATCTGACAATTGTACCCTGAATGAAAAATCCTAGTCTGCTCTGAAAACCACTCTGAAAAACAAACAAACAAATAAAGGGCTCTCCCATGACCTCTGTTATTCAATAGCTGGAGAAATCCGGGGGTGATTGGTTAACAGATGACCAGAGGGTAGGAGAGAACCAGACGGGACACAGATCACTGCACACAAGACAGTCATTGTGAGAAGCACAGGACTTTAGGTATCAGTGTCACCAGCCGAAGAGAAAGGCAAAATTCTTGACTTGAGGAAAAACTGCCTTTGGGGCAGCTAGAATGTTGGTTGCCTCCAACATACATATGCACCAGAAGCCTTCGCGCCAGGTGTGGCTCCAGATGTTCCCCAGTTGCTGCTCAATCCTAAACCAGCACTTTCTCTTTCCCTTTGGGTCTTGAAACATCCCTTGGGAACATGGGAGCTCCCAGACTAAAATTGAGCATGAATACGAGTGTCACAGCTTCAAAACTTGGGACCTGGAAGTCCCTGCCAAGTGTTTGGATAAGACAATGTCCCAGCGACGCAAATCATAGATTTGGCCAACCTGACAGCTCAACCTGGGAGCACAAAGACACCCAAGCACTGCCAGTGTAGCAGAAGCTTCACCATCTGGCCCCACCAACCTCTGCAGTCTCTTCTCTTGCTACTTTCCCACTGTGTCCTTTGCTCTAGTCAGGCCAAACCACATGCAGTTCCTGCATTTCACCAACTTTGCCCACTATGTTCACTCAGATGGGGAGGATCTTTCACTGGACCAATCCTAAGTCTCAGCTCAGCTTCTTCTCCATCGTAAGGCTTTCCCTGACCTTCCCAGGAAGGGGTACCCATTGGCACTTGGGTTCTGGACTCCTCTCACTCCCTGTCTGTTCATTTCTGTTCTTTGATTTTAAGAAGGAATTTGGACCAGCTGACTTCCAAGTCCCCTTCCAGCTCCAAAACTATATTCTCTTCTGATTCCATGGTCCTAAATTATGGCTAATTGGGAGTGTCATCCTGTAAGAAACTTTTATCAAGACCTTTAAATTCAGAGCTTAGAAGAAGATGGCTACGGGAAAACAAATTCTAGAAGAAAGCGGACAGGAAAATGACAACATAAAGCAACCCACTTATTTCTCAGATACTCACAGGCCATCTATTATCTGCTAGGCACAACTGCGAATGCAGGGAGAGAGGCAGCACTGGAAGATTTTCCAGGGCAGCAGTATCCCCAGAAGATAAACAAGGCAATCCTCCAGGGTAGGAAAAAATACTAGAAATTTTATCTAACAGTCATACTACATGGACTGCCACTGGGATCTTTCCTGAGCTAGTCTGTGTCATGTGTGTACAGGTATCTAGAAGGAAGTATGGGGCCCTCACTGTGTGTGTGTGGGGGGACCCTTCTGCCTTTGCTTTTAGCACATCATGTATCCTGTTGTTTCTATGCTATAGGATGTCAGTAATGACACTGATCTTATAAAAACAGGATCTTTAAACAGTAGGATCCTTGTAGTTGTTTGTATTGGGATCAAGTACCACAAAGAGGTTCACTTACATCAAAGTACTTAAAGATGGCAAGATAAATTATGCATTTGTCTTTTGCAAAAAGATGAGCAATCTCAAGTAGCTGGCCTTTGTGGTAAAAAGTAGCAGATAGCAGGCTACTTTGCAGTATTTTCCAATAAATAAATAAAACATACTAAATCTGTCCCTTCAAAGTAAAGATGACACTTTAACAGGGAATGGGAATATAATTCCTTTTCAAAAGAAACTTATGCTATGGAGAGAACTGGAATTTGGTATTATTTTCATTTTATATGATCTTTGCAGTTTAAAATGGATATGCCTGTACAAAAATTAATTCAAAATAGATGACAGAAGAAAATGCAGGATAAAAATCTTTGTGACCTTATATTAGAAAAGATTTCTTAAAAACACTAATTTGAAAAAATATATATACCCCTATGTTTATTGCAGCATTATTCACAATGGAAACAACCGAAATGCCCATCAGTAGACGACTGGATAAACAAAGTGTGGTACATTTACACAATGGAGTATTACTCTGTCATAAAAAAGAATGAAATCTTACCATTTGCAATGATATGGATGGACCTAGAGAACATTATGCTAAGCGAAATAAGTCAGATTGTGAAAGACAAATACCATGCAATCTCATTATATGTGGAATCTAAAGAACAGAATAAATGAGCGAACAAAACAGAAACAGTCTCAGAGATGCAGAGAAAAAACTGATGGTTGCTAGATAGGAGGGGGTTTGGGGGATGGGGGAGGAAAAAAAAAAGATTTCTTAGACACAGGCCCATGAAAAGATGCTTAATATTGCTAGTCATTAGAGGAAATGCAAATCAAAAACACAATAAGATAGCGCTACACACGTATTAGAATCATTAATTTTTTTTCTTTTAACTGACAAAACTAAGTGCTGGAATTAGCAACTGGAATTCTCCTACATTACAGAACAGCACAGCCACTTTGGACAAGAGTTTGGCAGTTTCATTTTGCCAAGGGAAATGAAAACAAAAATCTATGTTTACACAAAACCTGTATGAGAATGTTTTTTAGCAGCTTTAGTCATAATTGTCCAAAACTGGAAACAACCTAAATGTTTCTCAATTGGTGACTGGATAAATAAACTGGTACATCCATATAGCAGTACTCTGTAATAAAAATGAACAAACTATCAATACACATAACAACATGGATGAGTCTGAATGAAATACATGAAGCTAACAAGATCAGTGGTTGCCACAGGTTATGGGTGTGGGGGGAATTTGACTACAAAGGGGTAACAGGGGCAATAGAACTGTTCCGTTATCTTGATTGAAGGGGTGGTTACAAGACCAGGTATTTGTCAAAACTCACAGGACCCTATACCAAAGAGTGAATTTTACTGTGTAAAATTAGAAATGATTTTTTTTTAATCCAATAAAATTTTTAAAAATAAGCCATCTCTAAAATTTCCCATGTCTGTACACTGTACCCCTATATTTGTACAATTAGGAGTTGTAAATAATTTCCTAATCTATTTAAAAGAATTCCAAACAAAGAGTTTCAGGGGGATTTGAAGTCTTGTTAAAAACCACTTTTCTGAAAAATTTGCAAGAGCAACTGCAAAATTCAGCAAAAACCTTTGTGTAACTGGAGGAAGGGGTGGAAAATGGGGAGTCATGATTTTTGTAAGCACAAAGATGCTCATGTCCTGTCTGAACCGACCTTTCCTTGTAAGGAGGTTTTCAGAAAAGGAAACGGTTATAACGAAGGACTGAAATGCACTTTCTTTGGGGCACACCTTTGAATTACTGTATGAGAAAGTGATAAGCAAGGTTTGTGGCGTTTTTTTTTTGAAAAAGAACATATTCGTATACCTTCAATAAAATAAGACTAAAAACAAATTTATTAATTGTTTTATTTTTCTTCCATCCTTAAAAATTACATCAATCATTAAATGTTTCTTATCTATGTTTATAATGTACATATTACATAGCAGCACACGTATACTATTTATAAGTATACATATATTAGGAGTATATAATATGCTCAAACGTTTTACTGATTTTGAAAGTTTGGAGGCCACTGCTTTGGGGGTTCCAGAGTAGGGCCTATGAGTAATTTTCTCTCGCCTGACGGATTAGAATTCCTAGAGAGTGGGGGTAGGGGAGGACAGACGGCAGAGACGAGCAACGCCAGCCAGGCCCAGAGGCGCCTCACGGAGCCACCGGGGTTCCTCCAGGCCTGTTCTCCGACAGTGTGCTGGCAGAGGTCCACACTCTGCAAAGGCTGCCGAACCCAAGCAAGGACGTCTTAGTGGCAGCATCTATGCAGGAACCCCTGAGCAACAGTGTCTATGAACCTATTTGCTCAGCCTGGCACTCAGGGACAGCTGAATATCCTGGGGCAGGACTCTGGAAGCTCTTCCCCCATGGCTTTCACACTGGGCTCCTGCCAAGTCAACAGTTATGATGGGAAAAACAGCGACTGAGAACAACAGGCATCTTGCAAATAGACACAGACACGAATAGCCCCGGCTGGGTCACTGTATCCTGTGGGGCCCAGCCCAGCCTGGCACAACCAGGCACGGCCTGACTCCCTTGAGTGAGAATGGTACCAAAGGTGGGGAGACTGAAAGGAGGTTAAGGAACCCATTAGCACGAAGCAAACAGAACCTCAGCCCAGGAGATCCCAAACAGACGGTCAGACACATTTGTTTGCTGTCATTACTGCCAGGTAACAAAGCAGCTCTTTTCCGTGTTGTGTGTTAACCAAGGCTGGTGTTCAGGGCTCCAGGAAAAGGTTTTTGTTATTTTTTAAATTACACAAAACTTTTCTTCTGTCCTTTTAAAGGAAAGTAATCATTTCAGGCCCAGCCCTTCCAGCCAGCTCAAAGGAACGGAAAGGGCTTTGAGTTTCCTGTTTAGTAACCAAAACCACTGATTTCTGGCCCCTCTGAAAGTCTGGATGACAGCAATTCCTTTTAAAAGTAGGAGGGCCATTGAAAAATGAATACTTTTGGGGGGAGGTGGCAACAGAGCAAACATGTAGGTTCATTCCCCTTGGTGACAGGCACAGGTCTTCGCCCTGGAGACCTATTCTTTGAAAGACACAGGCATGAAATCCTTCAGGCATGAAGCACAACCCCTCAAACACAGGCCCCTTCCTCTCACTGGGAAGGTCAGCCATTATCAACATAGTATGTGCCTCAGGAGGTGCACAGAGAGATGAGGGAAACAGATGTCCACCTGCCTACACAGCTGTAATATGATAAGAGGACCTAGTCCTGGCACCAGAAATTCAGGATCAGGTTCTGGTTTTATAACTTCAACTTACTAGCTACTTGACCTTGGGAGAATTATTGGGCTTCTCTCAGCTTCCACATCTTTTATATCTGTAGATGGAAACCATGCCTGTATCTCACGGGGTTGTTGAGAATAGTACGTAAAACAAGGCAAGTGAAGTGCCGATTTAAAAGGTCAGCTCCCTATCTTTCCTCTTTGACCTGTTCGGGAGCCTGGAGAAGAGAGATGAAAAGGCTGATTCTATTATAATTTACTCGGTTCGTCAACGTCCTTTTCTTCGGTGATGCTGTTCTCCCCTTTCTCTACTATTATGACAAAAGGCAAGTCTTCCACTCTTTGTAACTCAATGTCCTATAAAAATGGAGGAATAGGATTGATCCCTTCCAGTTATAATATTCTGTGACTCCTTTAAAGTACTTGGTGCTTGTTTCTACAACCTACAATCCACACAATTTTAATCACATGGGCTTCAAAAAGGCAGACTGCCAGAGTTTGAGTCCTGGTTTTGCCATATACTAGCTATGTGACTAATTTGAGCAAGCACTGAACTTCTCTAAGGCTCAATTTCCTAATCTGTAAAGTGGGCACAATAAAATAGTATTCACACTCACACCAGATTTGTATACGAAATAGATGAGATAATGTGTATAAAAGAAAGTGCTTCCTAAACTTCAAGACATTATATAAATGTTGTTGTTGTTGTTGTTGTTAGAACTTGTTTTATTATATAGCTATAAAATAACTTGGTACAAACAGCAAGTTGAGGTTTTTTTTCATTGACATGTAATTCACAGTACTATAAAAGTCACCCTTTTAAAGTATACAATTCAGTGGCTCTTGGTTTATTCACAAGGTTGTGCAACCATCACCACTATCTAATTCTAGAACATTTTCATACCCCAAAGAAATCTCACATCATTACTAGTCACCTTCCATTTCCTCTGCCCCTAAATCCTGGCAACCACACATCTACTTTCTACGTGTCGATTTGCTCAAGGCACGATATACTATACTACATATCATCTCAGTGAAAGGCTGCAGAAGTATTAGGTAGAGAGATACAAAAGAGGGTTAGCAAAACCCCTGCCCTTGGGGTGTCGGCTAAACACTCCCTCCTCAGCAGAACTGACATTAGGCTGGGGAGGGTCAGGCCAGTCCTTTTTCCTTTCTCATTCTTTTCTCCATGGTTAGACATGGTAGAGTTTCCTATTTAGGGCAAAGTAAGCTACAGGCTCCATTCCCAAGAGCTGAAACACAAGCAAAATAATACTGGACCCTGTTTGTATTTCACCTTGAGGAAGCATATGGAGAAAGCGGAAAGAGTGATAATAAAGAACAACGAAAATTATGAAAACTTCCAGGATTAGAACCCGAGGGCAACTTGAAAAGGAAACTGAACATTTAGCTAAGAGGAAAGATGAATAAAGGGGATTTCTTCCATCTTCTTTGCAATAAGGGCAAGAGGAAATGGACTTAGATGGAAATAGGAGACTTGGGTTAATTATAAGGGAAGAATTTCCTGACTCTGTATGACTTCCACACTAGGACACAGGTCACCAGGAAAGACTAGAAAAGGACAAAGCCATCTGTATGTGTTTATGGTTTATGCAAAGCTTTCAGGAATCTGTCTAGAAACTGAATGGGGTAAAAAGCCATGTGTGCTGCCTGGGGCAGAAGTATGGCCGGCCTCCTACAGTCCTCTTCCCATGGCTTTGAACTTTGGTAGGTCTCAATTCACCCTCACATTCCCTAAAACAGATGGAGGGAGGGGCAGGGAAGAGACTGGCTCTAAAGGAGGAAATATCTGCTGTGCGGAGTCATAAAATTCCAAGGGCATGGGAACATACACGTTATAAGGAATGGAACGTCCAAAACAAAGTGTGTGAGGGGCATGAGAGCCACATTTTATTGCTGAAAGGGGGAGATTCTCAGATCTAAGTTATTTATTGATCAGACCTTTTAAATTTACCTTCCTTATTGGCCTACATGACTACTTTCAGGGACGGACCTAGAACAGAGAAATGAAATAGAGAAAGATCCTGCAAGGTCTCCTCCCTCGTGGTTTCACGCCTGCCTGATGTTTAGTGGAAAGGATGAGGGCTTTGGAGCTAGGGAGGCCTTGGATCCAGCCCTTGCTAGTTGTGTAACCTTGGGCAAGTTACTTCGTCTTTCTGGGCCTCAGGGTCCCACCTACAAAAGGGAGAAACATAATGCCTATTCCATAATGCCCTCCTCCAAAGGATATTGTGATTGTTAAATGAGTGCCTGAACACAAAGCACAGTACCTGGCTCATCAAAAGCATTTAATAAATGTTTGTTTCCTTTGACACCACCACAGGCTTTCAGGATTTAAAATGGGAATTGCATGACTAGCCTGGAAGGGCTGGGTTGTCTGACTAGAGCTTCCCCTGACTCTCTTCCAAACCCGCCCCTCTAGCTACAGACCTCCACAGCTCCTCTCCCACACCTCTCCCAGCTGTCCAAGGGCCTCAGATGTGGCTTGGGGCTGTGTGGTTGGTCTCTGATGAACCAAGAGTAGATAAGGCTCTCTAGTCTGTGGCAAATGGTCAGGACAGTAAGTGCCAACGTAAACATGCAGCTAGTGGGAAAACAGATGCTGCCAGCTCTCAACATCCTGCATTCCCTCCTTGCTCTCCATAGAAAAGGCATGGAAAACATGCCTCTTGAGAAGGATAAAGAGCAGGGGATTCCCACAATCATACAAGCCCCATACTCTGGAGAAGAAAGCCCTACATGTCACCCTCTGTATAGGGAGACTGGTTTCTGAGTTAGAGAGCAGAGGTGGTAGAATCAGGATGTAATGGCGACCAGCTGTCATTAGCTGGGCCCTTTCTGTTTAATTCAAATATAAAACTAAAACTTTAAGAGGGCTGAAATAATAGAGCTCAAATTTCTCTCAAAGCCATGAGGCCTTTAAAAACAATTCATTATGAGCTGCTGAGGTTAAAAAGATAGTGCAAGCTAATATACCTAGGAAGGACAATTGCCAATTTATGAGATTTATGTTTTAATCTACATTTCTGTTTATAAAATCAACTGGGCATTGGCAAATGAAAATGTCCTTACACTACAAAAGATGCCTGTGAAATCAGTGGGCAAAACCTACAGACTCTCAAAGTAAGTTTTCCCTGCAACCAATCCAGGCAAAAAGGCCAGAAAAGGCAGGCTTCCCTCCAAGACTAAGCTATGGAAAAGATTGCTTTTAAAATGTTTTCTAACAAGCAATGCCTACAGTGAAATTGGAGAGCGTTTATAGATGAGATTGAGGTGGCTTATTAAATTGGAAATTGTGGGGGGAAAAAACCATAATGGCTCACATTTATATAGTGCTTACTAAATGCCAGGCAGGATTCAAATCGTTTTATATAAGCCAAGTCATTTAATCCTCTCAACAATCTAATGAGGTAGGTGCAATCATCTTCCCCATTTTACAGATGAGAAAAGTAAGGCAGAGAGAGGTTAAGACATGTGTCCAGGGTCAAACAACCAATATATGACAGAGACCTAGGCAGTCTGGCCCCAAAGTCTAGGGGAGAATGAAGATGGGATAACAAGGGTGTTTGTTGTCTAAGTGACTTCCTAAAAGAAAGGAGCCTAACAGAGTTAGACTAATACCGACACATATGTAGTACCCCAAAATGTACATGACACTTTCACATACAGAGGGTGACAAAAAAAAATGTATACACATTTTAAGAAAGGAAAAAAACTGTATTAAAATTGTAATACTCAACATACACCGACAACAAAAGATGACTATAAGTCATGTGTATGCATTCTTTTCGGCACCCCTGGTATATTAACTGAATCAACCTCCAAAACAACAGAGGAGGAAACTGAAGCCCAGGGCGGCTCAAATGACTTGCTTGCTCACTTTTACACAGCTTGTAAGTAAAAGTCAAGGCCAGAATTTAAACCTATGGGTTTTAACTCCAAGTCCCAAGATTTTTCTAGAGTGTGTTCACGTGGAAAATCTGTCTCTTTGATGAAGAAGGATGGATCAAGCCATCAGAACTGATGAAAATCTCTTAGGCTGGTCAACTTCCTTTACTCTGATTCTATATTTACTTAGCAACTGCCTAAATCTAATTCTCTCGCTCAAGTGGGTTTACCTTCAAGGAAGATAACATACAGTCCCAGCTTTCAGAATTATCTGTTCCACTGTAAATTAATGAATTAGAATTCTGGTCTACGAATTAGCTTCCTGTGAGTTGTTAGGGGAATCACTTCACCAGAGCTTGGTTACTCTTGAGTGACAGGATAAAATTAAATTTGTAAACCTACAATGTTTAAGGCTGACTGAGGACCACCAAGGGATGTTCTCCATATCCCAGCCTAAAAACAGCTTTTCTAGCTCATTACTGAATGAATGATTCTCATTTCACAACCCATGGGGAAAAAATATTAAAAGCAAAGAAGCCCCTTAAAATCCTTTCTGTCCTTGGCACCACCTGAAATTTATGACCGAGACTGAGTAGAGAACCCAGAAGAATGCTTGGGGAGTTTGTAAAAAGAGAAATACTTAACTAATTGCAGTCTGCAAGACTATCATACAGTAGAGTGTAGTGGAGAATCTCAAAATAAAATATGCACATGACTATCCAGTTTTAATTCCATAGGCCACAGGGATTTGAAGGAGCCCCAAAGGCCAACCACTCACCTGATACATGGCTTGTGTCCACATTTCTACCAAACCTCTGCTTAAATACTTTCAGGGATAGGAAACCACTACCTCCGGAGGAAGCCCATTCCACTGCCAGTTGTTCTGACAGTAGCAAAATTCCTTACATGAGCTGAATGAACTTTGTCTCCTGAGAGCTCCCTGAATGCTCCCTCTTTACATCCTTTGATGCCAAATAACACCTCAGGTTACAGCTTTAATGCTGTTATCATGTCCACATCAAAGTTTCCTTCTGTGGGCTAAACTTCTCCCAGTTTAGTAGCATGGTATAATGAAAGAACTATGCAGTTGGATGAAATGGATTCAATTCCCAGTTCTGGCTCTTTCTCTACTGTGTGTTCTTGGATATGTCCACCTCTTTGGTCTCAAGTTCCTCATCTGCCAAATGGGATAATGCCCACTTCACAGAAAGTACAGTGCCTGGAGTCTAATGGGCCCTCAGTAAATGGTAGTACCCTTTCTTCTACCAGTTCCTTCAAATTTTCCATATATGGCATGGCTTTACCCTCACCAAGTTCACCACTGTCTTCTAAACCTGGTTTTTCATTTCATACTAGGTTTTCCCTAAACACTTTCCTCTCATGGAAATGCTCATCAAAGCATAAGGCCTTACTTAAACAATTGAGCTTGAGGTTGCACATACAAACTAAAGTAGGTTGATTACTGTGTTTTCCCTTCTGTGGCAGTTGTCCAGCATCAGGCTTTCCTCCCAAGAGCATATTAGCATATATTTACATTTAACCTCTGTATTCACAAATCCCTAGGGACTGGGTTTAGGAGCAGAGTTATGAAGGGAGAGATGATGTTACCTAAAAGGGTCACAGTAGTAAGGGTCGTGGTGGGGCTTGAAGAAATCACAGCCAAAGAGCGCTTATGAAAGAGACATGAGCTTGTAAATGTTAGAAAGATTTGAGCACAGAGTACTTGCCAAAGCGTCAAAGCTGGGCACTGGTGATGGTCGGTACTCCCTCTAGAAACAGAATATGACTGGGTCAGAATAACCAGCCTGAACACTCCCAGCCCTGCCAGGCGAGGCTAGATCATCTGCCTCCAACTAGTATGACGTCCTTGGGCAGATCCCTGATCTTCTCAGCCGGGAGTTGCATCATCTGTGAAATGAGGGGGTTGAGGAAGGTCTCTTAACAAGGGTGAACATTTTGTGAGTCCATATTCTCAAGAGAGAATAACGCCTCGCATATTAAACAAACATTTCTGACTCAGAGGTAGACCTCTTCCCTTGTGTTTTTAAACTTCCTGTTAATCTGCATAAAGGGTCTTTTCTACTCATCAGCTGATCTATCTTCTGCTAATTTCTCACTGAGACTCTCATCCTCAAGACATAGAGACTTAATTCCCTTTCACATACTCTGGTGCTCAACCTTCTCCCCTGGCCAGTGTAAAAGTCTCAGGCACATTGTGAAATATCAGGCCCTGGAAAAATCATTTCCCAGAGAAAAAAGTTTTGTGTCACATTAAAATAGTCTATGATACCAAAAGATTGAGGGGGGTGATCTAATGGCCAATAGAGAGGGTATGGCTCAGAATCGTGTGATGTGGTCATACGAGTATAAAGGAATCTGGTGCCTCCATAATTATAAATCAAGGAATATTTAATGAGCAGCTCTGTCCCAGACTTAGCTGGGCACCTTGGAGAATACTGCAAGTTAGCCCTGCCTAGGAGGTGCTTACAATCTAGCCAACTAGAAAACGAGACTACAATACATAAAAGACGTACAAAACAATGTATGTTGCTATAATACCTTATGGATGTTAGAAGAATTTTGAGAACATGGATGGGACTGGAGAGGAGAGCACTCTAGGTGGGCACTGGGTGACAGAGCAGGGGTCTCTCCTTGGGCAGGAAGTGAGGTTGAAGAAGCTTGAGGACTCAGCCCAGCCTGTGCATAGCCTCATCTCCTTCCTAGGGGAGGATAATAGCTCAATGAAAAGTTAGCAGTCCCTAGACGTTTGCTACGTATAATAATAGAAACAATGGTATCTTGTATCTTCCATAGTTCGATGCCGTCTCAAGGCATTGTCTCAAGTAGTATCGTGCTTTATAAGTGAGAAAAGGCAACAGCCAATGGGGATAGAGCCATTCCTAGAAGCCAATCTCAAGCAGCCCCTGCCCCTTTTGGACATCTACTTTGTTTAAGAGAATGTGAGCATTGTCTATTGTGCACACGTCTAAACACAGGGCACTCTTATTACTCCCCTATCCACTAATCTTTCCTTACTGATGGGGGTGGAGAGGGTGTGGGATCCTTAACAGCACTGGACAGCAAATTTGAAAGCATAACTTGTTCGTTTTTAAACAAGGACCAGCCAGTTGGACCACAGAGTGGGTGTTTCCATGCAAATTCCAGCACTTTCAAGTTGCTCCATGAACTAAGCCCAGCCAGGACAGCGAGCCATGGATTTTAAAATTTATTTTCTTTTTTTTTTTTTCAGCCAGCTCTTTGATTAGGTCTAGAGAGGGACTCAATTAGCATCATGGAAACACAGAGCATATTTCAGAAAGGAAAGGTCAGCTGCAAGCCCTAGCGTTTGCTATCAGCCATCTGCCAAGCAGGAAGTGCTACTCAGATCTATTTTTAATCATCATTCCTACGCAAGGGCTCCTGGGAGAATGCAGAGGCCAGCCTTATTCCAAGACAAACATTTAATCGCTACCTTTATGTACACATTTTAAAATAGCCTCTGGACACTCGAGACATATATTCTGGGTACCAGCCTATACACAGAGGCCTGGTTCTGTCACTTTGCCACCATCTACAGAGTTATCTTTGGAGGCCGTGGCTGGGGACCTCTTCTTGGGGAAATTACCTGAGATTGTTTGGAATATCGACTAACTGCACCCACACAACATAATAATCCCTATAACCAGGTTCCTAGTGTTTGCTTTGGTTGCAAGTGGTAGGAAAGAGAGGAGAAGAGGAAGAAATTTGTTCCCCAAAGCAGTGAGACTGGCAGAGCTAACTGTACAAACTTCCTGGTCACTCCCATTTTTATTTTAAGCACTTATACACTTCAGAAAGGTAAATTAAAACCAGTTCATCCAGCAGTAAATTGGTTACTCAAAATATGGATTGGCTAAAGAGAGGAGAAAGGGTTCACCTCGCTGTGCAGGGGCCCAGCCTGGGCTGTGGCTGGTCCACCCAGGCGCGAGAACACTGTGTCCACTGGTTCCTTCCCCCTCCTGACTCACAGCAGCACTCACGTCTCATTTCCACCCAGCCCAAGGAATGAAACATCCCTGCGAAGTCTGGACAGGGAGTCTGGCATAGCCATGGCAGATTATGCAGAAACAGAGCCTGGCTCAGGAGCCCCTGCATTCTCCCAGCCCACACGCTGAATACAGAGTTTCCTTGTCTCTTGACACTTGCAAACTCCAATTTCTACCCTAAGGTAAAGCCTAAGCGTATGTCCAATTGTGGCTCACCGCCAAGTGGAGTTCCACCTGCCAATCAAGGACTGGGGCCAGGCAGCTAGCCACCATCCCAGTCAAACGCAATGCTGGGGAGCTGTAGGACCCACTGTGCCCCATGACAAAGGGACAAAGGGGTCTGCTCCAGGTTTTACCCACCTCTCTACCCTCCCTCTTCCCTCTTCTTAGAAGCTTATCTGTCAGTGAGCAGGGATGGGAAAGCTAAGCTGAAAGGGCACCTTGGCTATGGGCTCTTTGCCTGAGGATGTGAAATAAGAGACTGGGTATTTGGGGCAACTTAACACCAGCAGGAGCCCAGCCAGAGGGCCAGGGAGGAAGGGACTGAATAGGCAGACATGTGCTTCACAGGAGCTCTAACTCCCCTCTGGGGGAGGGGGAGACCTGGAATCTCGCCCTCAGTGCGCAGAACTCTGCTCTAGTCAGCTGGGCACACATATCTATTAAAAAAAAAGGCCACTGCACAGGGTCACTCCTCCTGACCCAGTTGGACCACAATTTAATTAGGGTTCTGAGCCCTGCTGACTCTTCTTTCTGGTTTTAGGAGCAAAGGGAGTTAATCAGTAAACATCTTAAGAAAGAATAACTTTTCTTCTGCCCCTGCTGAGGATCACCTGTGCTCTTCTTCCATTCCATCTCGTTTGCCATGGCTCTATGGGTCAGGAAATGCTACTTTAAAAAAACAAAAAAACCCTACAGATCCAGAGGAAATCTGGGGTTCCATGTTTGGTCCAAGTGCAAAACCCCAGGAACAGGGAGTCACACAGAGATTTAGGAGCCAGGCAGACAGCCTGGGAAGGACCAGGAAAGGGGACTGGGCTGGGTTCCTCTGCTAATTCAGAGCAAGAACTAGACCATGTGGTAGAATACTTAGAGGTCCTAACCGAAATTCTCTCTGGGTTGGTATGAGGCAAAAGATGTGAGTCAAATTTTTAAAAAGTACCCAGTACAGTGCCTGGCATTTAGTAAACGTTTGGTAAAATGATAACTATTGTCATCATTATTAGAAGAATGTCTCCAAAGAATTGTTTCCTTTTTCAAACAAATGTTAGTCAAAACCAGCCTTTGGGCCTCCAGGGAGTGGAAAGGGCTACATGGTTGATAGTGGATGGTAGGGACAGCATGTGTAGCTATTTTCCAAGTACTGAGAACATTTGTCCTAGAGCAGTGGCTCTCAATATTAGTATTAGCTGCATCAGAGTCTCAGGGGGAGAGGAAGGATGCTTGTTAAAAACACAGATCTCGGGCCGGCCCGGTGGCTCAGGCGGTTAGAGCTCCATGTGCCTGACTCCAAAGGCTGACGGTTCGATTCCCACATGGTCCAGTGGGCTCTCAACCACAAGGTTGCCAGTTCAATTCCTCAAGTCCCGCAAGGGATGGTGGGCCCGCCCCCTGCAACTAAGATTGAACATGGCACCTTGAGCTGAGCTGCCACAGAGCTCCCAGATGGCTCAGTTGGTTGGAGCACATCCTCTCAGCCACAGGGTTGCTGGTTTGACTCCCGCACGGGATGGTGGGCTGCGCCCCCTGCAACTAACAACAGCAACTGGACCTGGAGCTGAGCTGCACCCTCCACAACTGAGATTGAAAGGACAACAACTTGAAGCTGAATGGCACCCTCCACAACTAAGATTGAAAGGACAGCAACTTGACTTGGAAAAAAGTCCTGGAAGTACACACTGTTCCCCTTCCCCAATAAAATCTTTAAAAAAAAAAAAAAAAAAAACAGATCTCCAGTAGGGCTGGGATTAGGGTGAGGCCAGCCAGAAAGCTAGAACACAACATTTAAGGAGGCACTCACTCTGAGGTGCTGCCTTTGCATTTGCACATTCCTAAGAGTGCGTGCCTCCTTAAATCTTATGTCCTAGGTGACTTGTTTCATTCATCTAGTCAGGGCCCTAATTCCTAGTCACACTCAGACCTACCAATAGGAATCCGTGTGGGTAGGACCTGGAGATCAGCCTTTTCATCCCAGGTTATTTTGAAGTGCTGTTAGATTTGGGAATCACTGCCCAAGAAGCCCCATCTTCTAATGCCAGTTTCAGTTATTCTCAGGCAGGCTCTAAAATACATGAAGACTGCAGAAGCCACTTATTCCCCACCGCCCTTCACTGTGCCCTGTCCCAAACCTCAAAGCTACATACACCAAAAGCCATCTGAATTCTGCAACTCAGTTCTCCCTTTATTGTGAAGAAAAACCCGTACATGTGGAGTTGCAACTGCCAGCTAATGATGACTCAGTGAGCCTCAAGAAGCCAGGAGGGTCACACGAGAGGGAGTAACTGGCCCAGCAAACCAGGGGACCCAGGTCCTGGGGAACTCTGAAAGGCCCTCTTCTCAGAACTAAGGGTGCTTGGTGGAGAGATCAATGATTTATCTGGTTGCTGTTTAGCTGAAGTCTTCACCAGCAAGGGACTGGTTATTAATTACAGCCACTGGCTTAATTATCATGCTTATTAACTTTATACATTATCAACATTCCTTTTCACACAAAGCTTGTGGATATACAGTTTATAGAAGCTGGAGAGAAGTTGAGTCCAATCTGAATCAAATGCTTAACCCCTTGCTTAAGCCTTTTAATGGCTCCCCATAGCACACAGAATTAAGTCTGAACTCCTCACCTGGGACTCTGCACCCACTCTCCACACCCCCACACTGCCGCATCCACCCCGACCTCCGATTCCCTCTCACATGCCCTTTCCATCTCTTACCTGTGGCTCCCTAGGCTTGATCTCCTCTAGAATGTTTCTCTGCCACTATGAGGAATGCACTCCCCTTTCTTATTCACTTAGTAGTAGACACCCATCCTGCTCTTTGCCCCCACAGCATCCTGAACAATCACCTGCTCAAAGCCTGTGTTTCATTACATCTTATGTGTCTTCCCTGCTAGATCATAAGCTACTTAAGGCCAAGAATTTTGCTGCATCTATTTCTATATCCCCAGTGCTTCATATAGTACTCAATATATGCTGAATAGTCAGAGAGGTTCAGTGACATATCCAGTGCTACAGGGAACAGTGAATGGCAGAGCCAGACCTACCCTGTTTCCCCGAAAATAAGACCTAGCCGGACAATCAGCTCTAATGTGTCTTTTGGAGCAAAAATTAATATAAGACCCAGTCTTATATTATATTATATTAATTATATCATATAAGAACTGGTCTTATATTATAGTAAAATAAGACCGGGTCTTATATTAATTTTTGCTCCAAAAGACGCATTCGAGTTGACTGTCCTGTTAGGTCTTATTTTCAGGGAAACAGGGTAGAGCAGAGGTAGCTTATATCTTCATTCAGGGCTTTAAAAATGGTACCGCTGACTCTCCATCAGCAGGGCCCCACATTGTTTCCCCATTAGAGTGCTAAGACTGTATGAAACTATACGCACTGTTTGGCTTGGTCACCTTGTAACCTTTGGTGGGAACCTGTGGGTGCTAAATGGCTAGGGATGAAGTTTGGCCTATGGAGTGGAATTTTTGTAGCTCTATTGACACCAGACTGTCAATTACACCTAGTCAGTGATCATAGTGCATCAACTCCTACGCCATTCATACCTGTTGATTTGGGATTCCTCCTAGAATTGCACAAAACCCATTTCTCCAACACTCAGTCCAACTATCTAGCCTCAGGGTCAGCAAATAATACACAAGGGGCAAATTGGGCTTCTTGCCTGTTTTGTAAATAAAGTTTTACTGGAACACAGCCATGCTCATTTGTTTATGCATTCTCTATGGCTGCAGAATTGACTGATTGAGACCATATGGCCAGAAAAGACTAAAATATTTACTATCTGGCCTTTGCAGAAAAGTTTTGCCGACTCCTGATCTAGCTGAAGGAACCAGGGAAATTAAGACTTCAAACAGTGCCTTCATCTACCAAGAGACGGGCTGCCCCCACTCTGGAAGTTAGTGCACCAACTGGCTTTTGCATGATGTCATTTTTTTTTTTTTTTTTTAGCACTAGTTATAGGCCGGGGATCCAGGAGGAGATTTGGCTTGAGGGAGACACACAAGGGCCTAAAACACCTAGCACAGGGCCTGGAATATAATGCTGATCAAGAAATATTTATTGAATAAACAAACAAACAAAAGCACGGGAAATTGGCCAGTTTGTGCCCAGAACAAAAGTCCACCCTCTCTCCTGTCAGTTTCAAGGTGACCAGTTGCACAGGTGCCTAGCAGCAGCCTGGTGACCTAGATTTGTCAGACCATATCTTATCAGCTTTCCTTCCTGGTGTATTTACTCAGCACCTGCCCCCACAGTGCCCCGGGCAGACTGGCCTGTAGTTTTTACAGAGGAGACAGACAGGGAGGAGTTCTCCTCCCCCATAAATATACAGGGACTTACAGCTTAAGGAGCTGCAGGAAGTCTGGTTTCTCTTGCTTCCTCTCTCCTCAGGTTTCCTGGGTAAATTTTTCCAGGGTGAACCTTGAAAGACTCTTCAGAGCCCTACTTGTCATTTGGAACAATTGGCATTAAAAAGGGAGGAGCCAGCTAAGGAAGTAAACAAAGCAGCCACCACTCAAGGGTGCGAGGCCTGGTCCTGAGAACAGACATTCCTCCAAAGACAATCAGAGAACAGCGGGTTTCATTCACTGGCCACCTTGAACTGCAAGCGACCAGCTGGCAGTTTTACTAGGCGGGGCTAGCCCAGGTTGACATGACAGGAGAGGACAGGGAGAGTCAGGGAAAAAGCTGTACACATTTGGGTGTCTCATGAAAATCAGGCAAATAGGATGGAAAGCAATATGGAAATGATGGCTTCTCAACTGCCTCAAATGACCCTGGGTACCAGGCTCAGGATGGAGAGCTCCACTTCTACTGCCACCAGCTGCTCCTTCACACAGTGGGCTTTCCAGTAACCAAAGGGTACTGGGTACAAGCTGGGTGAGAGTAAGGCATACATCTGTTTGCCACTGTATCCCCAATACCTAACTTATAAGAAGAGCTGGCTAAATGTAGAACAAATGATAGAACTTAGTGCAGGAGGGTTCACTCTGGGAACTTTTGTGTTGGCAAGGAAATGCTTTTCTGTCCCCTCCTTTATCAGCTGGCGAGTTGAAGTTACAGTGAAATGTTCTTAATGGAACCAGCCCTACCTGGGAAGAAAGAGTTCCTTGGCCCCAAAAGATAGATAATTTAACTTTTGACAATTGTTAGTAGCCCCTTCAAAGACCCAAAGGTGCTGGGAAGGAGGGGGCGGGGAGCACAGGGCCACCTGCTCTGCTTCTTGACATCACTGTGGTCTGGAGGGAGGGAGTTTGTGGACTGATTAGATGTTGTTTTTAGCAGCAGCTGGCGGAGCTGTCTCCTCCTCTCCTCCCCCTCCTTCCCTGAGTCACTGTCCAGCCACCAGAACAGGGGAAACAGAGCACTAAAGCTCTCTAAGGCCTGGCAACCCAGACCTGAGACAATACTCTGGGTCACCAGGTCAAACCCTCCCCTCAGCAACAGGTTCAGTGCTTTGGAAACAATGGCATTGGAGATTCTTTTCTGGTTCTGTTTTTTTTAAAGATAAGGAAAATGGCTTCTTTAAAAGGAAGCTCACCCCACCCCCACCGTGAACCATCAGAGTGAACCAAACTGACAAACAGCTCTTAGCTACTGCTCCAATACTCAGGCCAGGAATTCTCTTCCAGCTGCCTGGACTGCTGTTGTCACAGTACTTTGAGGTCTCTGTAACCAGCTGATGTGTGGTCAGAGGCAAAATAACCACCTGACAGAATAGAAGGGAAGGGGGCAGGGGCAGATTTTTCCATTTAAATTCTAGAGAGGCTTCATACCTGCTTTCAGGCAAGGCCCCAAGAGAGCGAGGTGGAGGCTGCTGCTGTGATTTAATTACCTCCGGAGACCAGCCGGTCCTTTTGGAATCATAAGGAACAAACAAGAGACTCAAGATCACAGAGGCCTCAGAAGACCAGCTATAGAGCTAAAGGGCAAAAGCTGAGTGTCTCCAAAAGGACAGAAGGAGCAAATATACCAGGACAGTTAATGGGTGCCAGGACCTAGTTATGTTTGGGTGTCGATTTCTGTTTTATTTTGCTTCATGAATAGTCATAGATAACAATGGCTACCAGCATTTATTGAATACTTACTATATGTCGGATACTGTAATAAGAACTTTATATTGATTACAGCATTTAATTGCCACAAAAATCCTTTCGAGTATCTATCTAATTATTAATACTAGTCTCATTTTCCCAATAAGCATGTTAAGACACAGAGGGGTTACTTAACTTACATGACTACTAAGTGAAGAAGCCAGGATTTGAACCCAGTGAATGTTCTGACTCATAGGTTATAGTTCACCTCTAAGTTACGGTGCCTCAGATCACCTTTTGCTGCTATATTAGAATCAGAAAATGAGGGAGGTGATGGAACTTTTAAGGTCAGTTTAATCTAATGCCTCATTTGGAAGGATGAAGAGAAAGGAGAGCAAGAGAGAACAGTCTTGCCCAAGATCACACAGCTTGCTACTTTCATTCTCCCAGCTGTCAGCCCTCTCCCCCAGGGCTGCCTCCAGCATTTACAAGCACCCGTTATGTGCAAGGCTCTTATGTGCAAGGCTGTAGGCGGTGTGGCAGGGAGGAGGTGGCAAAGTACAAAGTCAAGAGGCAGTCAGTTTCTCTGGGCCTTGGTTTCCTGATCTGTAAACCAAGGCGTCAACTAGAAAACCCAGGTTCAAAGGCCCCTCCAGCTCTAATATTCTGAGAGCCTGTGACTCCAGGTTATTAGAATCTTGTTAGGAAACAAGACAATTATACATAAAAAGTGCATGTAACCACAATAACACAGACCATATTATTACAAGACAGTCATTATCCAGGCAATGAGTTCTACAGACGTTCCATGGAGGGAGAGAATTCTATAGTCCAGAAGATACCCTAGAAAAAACTTAAGCTGGTCTTCAAGAATGGGTAGAAACTGAACAGAGAAAGAAAGAAGGATCCTCCAGGCAAAGGAAATGATTGGAGGGAAGACAGGTAGGATTTATCACCACTATTACTGAGAGAGACCAGAAAATAGTCGAGGCCAAGAGGAGCTACCTCGGTCAAGCTGTGTAAAGAGGGCACAGACCTATCTAAAGCTGTATCCCGTATGACTTCTTGGTAACCTATGGCCTTAGACAAGTTGCTTCATCCCCACCTTGAAAGGATATTATAAATTAAGTGATGGGGTAAGGAAAATGTCTAAAGAAGTTTCTAGCACATAGTAAATGTTCAATAAATAGTAGTTAATAGCAGCAATGTAGATTTTCATACTTTGTTAAATGATGGCACCAATACAACCTCATCTGTACCATTCTTCTTCCCTCCACTGTGAGCCGTTCATTCCCATGTACCCCAAAGATGCAGGAATCATGCTGGCTTCATCTTCCTATCCCTAGCCCCAGACTAGGGCCTAGCATGTTGTTTGAAACACACACACACACACATTATTGAACTGAACAATCAGTGTATGACAGTGGATTCTGCTCAGGCCCCAAAATACAAGCAGCCAAACCAGTAATGGTGCAACTTTACCACTCTAGAGATGGAGGGGGTACCAATGCTCAACCAGAAACACAAGGGAAGAGGTCCTATACCCACTTCTTGCTTCCCAGAGAGAACACCCTTTTGAAAAGAGTTTCTTTGGAATTTGACTAGGGACACAAGCTTCCATCACTAGCGTCCTTACTGAATGCTGAGACACTAATGTACAAACCAATCTTATGACAGGAACCTTACAGGCCTTTGCAAACCTCAGAGTTAAATTTTCAGGGTACACTTCATAGCTCAAGTCAACATTTCCTTTTGGTATTTAAAGCAACCACATAGAAATGATCACATTTGAGCAGATCCGTGTACTCCAGCTGCCTACTGTCTTCAGCAAAAAAAACAGACAATTCACCAGGCTCGGTCCCCGGCAGCTCCTTTGATAATAAATTAGTGAGCAATTCTACTTGTGCCCAGATTAATTTCCACAGGGAACAAGCATTACTGTCGAATAAGTCTGCCTCCCATCCAAAGAGTATGACTTCCTGAATTCAGTTCCTCTTGTTCATGGCTATACATGAGAGAATTTTTCTTTTAAATCCCAGAATGCTTGTGTTTCTTTTCTAAGCGGTAGTCAGTAAGTATTCACTGCAGGATCACCACACATGCCCGGACACCTTCAGACCACTGCAATGTGTATGCACTAGTTTCTCCATTTCCAGTCTCTTCTGCAGTCTAACTACCACCCCACAACAACATTCACCGTCTCAAAGCAAAGCTCTCATCATGTCGTTAGGTACTCAAAGGTCTTCAGTAGCACCCAACAGCCAGCAGGAAAAAGTCCAAACTTCTATTCTTCCAACAACCTGGCTTCAACCTATCCTTTCAATCTGTTGGCACACAGTTCCTCAATATCTAACCCCAAAGAACGGCTGCTCTTTGCACACTTCCTGCCTCTACTTCGCTGTTGACGCTGCCCTATCTACTGGCCCCACTCCATCCATGTTTACCTGTCTAGGTTCTTGCTTCAAGACACATCTCAATGTCACTTCTACCAAGTCTTCCCAGATCTTCAGTTTCTAGACAGATAGATCTTAAAGGTTTTTTTTAATTATTATTATTAAAGTTTATTGTGGTGACAATTGTTAGTAAAGTTACATAGATTTCAGGAATATAATGCTGTATTACATCATCTATAAATCCCATAGTGTGTTCACCACCCAAAGTCAGTTCTCCTTCCATCACCATATATTTGATCCCTTAAAGGTTTTTTTGACCAACAACCCTTCTGAGAACCTGATGAAAGCTGGGGAACCCTCCCTAGAAAAATATACACACATACAGATTAAACATACAATTTCAGGGATCCCTTAAAGCCAGTCCATGGACTCCAGATTAAGACCCCCCTGCGATCTGTCTCTGTCTTCGAGTACTAAGTCATTCACTCAGATATTCACTGAAAATCTACCAGTCTCTAGGAGCTGTGCCAGGTGCTAGAGACACAAAGAAGTACCACAAGCATCTCCTCAGGAAGTTCACATGCATCATTAGATATGCATCATTACACAGTGATAACTGCTTTCAGATAAATATATGGTGAAGTACAAAGGGATGAGTTATGAACCTATGAACTCCGCAACTAGAATCAAAGTTCCTTGAGGAAAAAAATCCTTAAGGGTGGTATCAAAGTATCTAGTACAGTGCTATACACACACGCAGAATATGTGGTTAGTTTCTGCACAATTATAGGATAGAACCAGTGAGACAAAAGAGCAAGTATATAGGCCCACTGCCACCACCCACATATCCCACAGGCCTCTGAGATCCAGTTATGGCCGTCTCATCGTGGAAGAATAATGCCATACAAATTATCCCAGCCTAATTTATGGCTGATCTCTGCCTGAAGTAATTCAATCTCTGTCCCTACAGGGGTCATGCCGTAAGATATTATATTTTATAAGCTCCAGATGGTTTCTTTTCACACACACACACACACACACACACACACACACACTGTAATCTAATGACATCCCTCTGTCTGGAGATTTTCTGTACAGACTTCGTTCACCTGTCACCCCTTCCTGGGTGGTCAACAGATAGCTCTTTTGCACTCCAGAATTAATATTTTGTTGATAGGAGATTAGGACTTTCAAAGGCCAAATAGTTGTGGAAAAGTAGTAAGTAATGTTAGGTTAGATATGTGATTTTTATTTACAGAAGCAAAATTGATTGAATGTGTTTTTAAACTGGCTTATTGACTTATGTTGGAACTCTTCCACAATTTATCACTTCTGCCTTTTCTGTACCTCAGAAATGCTCTTTAGGAAAACACTGACAAACATTCAACAATGGTTTACAAACATGGCAAAAGCAACAAAGACACCTACTGTGTTGCTGAAAGCTCATCAATCACTGTGGTCAAAGCCCGGGTCCCACTATTTCGAAAACAAAACGTTCACTTTTTATGATCGACATTTATAGATGTATATGCAACCTGGTTTCTCTCGTCTTGCTGGGATAGCAGTACTAATTTTATTCAATTACAGTTTTTGTAAAAATCATTGGCATATATCCATTGAATAACAAAAATCCTTCAATAAAATTAGAATTCAAAATATAATTTTCAAGTTAGAGAAGCTCACAGAATGATCTAAGTCACACATCTTATTGTACATGTACTTGATGACTTATTCTGTTTGATGTGACCTAGCAGTCACTAACACTACTGATATAATCCAAAGCTCACTATAACAAGAAGAAATGAGTAGATTTTTAAAACTTCTATTCCTGTATTTATGTTTTACACAAAATTCGCAGGACCTAAATAATTGCATTAATAATCTGGAGTTGTTTTTACATGGTTTTTTAATTTTTTAATTTTTTTTTTTTAAGGAGGGCGCAGCTCACAGTGACCCATGCGGGGATTGAACCGGTAACCTTGGTGCTACCAGCACCGCACTCTAACAAACTGAGCTAACCGGCCACCCCGAGAGTTGGTTTTATTGTACATTAAAGACAAGGTGGTTCGTGGTAGAAACAAATCCCTGACAGGTAGAGTAGACAGGATGGGACAGATCTCTGTACTTCCATACTGGCACCCCCTCCATGTCCACTACCTCTACGCTACTGTGTTGGGGGTACAAGTCTTGATGCAAATCGCTGGTGTAGAACACTAGTGCTCAGAAGCAGAGGTAGGAAACGCTGGGCAGAATGGGCCTCTCAGCAGCTACTAGATCAATACAGGGCTTCAGAACATTTTCTTCCCTGCCATTTTTCTCAAAGCAATGCTTCATCTAATGTGTAGGCAAGAAGGGAAAACCAAAATGCCACCACTGTAAACCCAATGGAACCCCACAAATAAAAGAACCTACCTCCTAAAACCGTCCCACCTGAGAAGGAGGCCCAAGTCTTGAAAACAAGACAAACCAGAGCTCTTCACACAAAACGCAGTTGAGGGGTGTGAAGCAGAGATGCCTGGCTCTGAGGCTGTCACCTCAGGCTGATCGTTGAGTTGCCCATGGCCTGTTTCCTCAGGAATAGGGGCTGGGCGAGATGATCTGCAATTCTGGGAATTCTATTATTTGTCCACACACGATAATCTGACCTGAAGGTTTGACATAGTAGTAAACAGTTTTGTTTTTTGTGGGGGGCGAGTAAAAGATTTCTTTCTGTCACCTTCACTGGACTCCCACTCTACAGACTCCTATAAACACCTTCCTTCCAAGAACCCAGCACACTAGAGCAACCTGTCTTGGAGTGGAGCCACTATCCCTAAAGTGGGATCGTGATAGATTAATGCAATTCACCAATCCCAAATGGGCTCCTCCAAGATGCCATCAAAAAGTCAGCAGGCGGGAGGGCAGGTAAGAATGACAGACAGGAATTTTCATGGAAATGCTTTGTGAAGATGTAGGTTTCTGTAATAGGATCCACTGAAATGAGCATTTAGCTTGTTCTCACTCAGGGCAACTGTTCCAATTGAAACTACCATTATTTTACAAAACTAAGGTATATTTTTATCCTGGGGCTTGCACCATTGGGTAAGAAACAACAGTATGAGCAATTCCTCATGCCAACACAAAATACCTCTGCCTGAAAACACTCCAGTACTGAGACCATAACTCCCCCAAGAAGAAATCGGAGGAGACTCAACACATTCCCTAGATAGTTCTGTCATCAATTCAAAGAGTTCCTCACCTCCCCCCCACCCCCATCCTACAGAGCAAGTGCTGTCACGCTTCTGCAGACATGTACAACTTTCCTGTCGATTTCTTCTACTGCCTTTGTCTCTTACAGTCAACTCCTATGTTCCAGGTTCTAAAGTGAAACTTTTTGGCCTAAACTAAATTTGCTTGGCTAAACTAAATCCCCTCCACCTCAACCCCTGCCTTTTCTTTTCTTTTTTTTTTCTTTCTTTCTTTTTTGGACAGCAAGGCCAAGAGAAGCAAAGAGACTACTTTATACTCACATATAGCTTTGATTTGCAAACCACCCACATATCTATGATCTCATCCAGCCTCATAACAACCCAATGAGGTAAACCTGCTCCCCTCCCCCCGCCAAATAAGGTACACCTACCGCATAGGGCTGTTATGGGGATGGCATATAGTAAGCACACAAGTGCTGGCTGCTAGGCATTAGACACAGCAAATATTATTGCACTGATTTTATTAGCTAGAAACTGAGAATCAGAGGTTGGACAGTTGATTCCCAGCAACCAGGCCTCTAGGAAATCTAGAGCACGTTGAGAAGGTGGAATGCTTAGTGCAGGATTCTTTCCACCACCATTTCAATACAGACCCTAATTGTTTTAAGTCTTCACAATCACACATTTCCATGTGGGCTTAGCACTCTGATAGGAAGGGAGCCTGAAATCCTGATTCTATCCTCCAGTTCTCTGCTAGCCACATACTCAGAGCTTCAGTTCTCTGGACCTTTGTGTTGCCTTCCTTCTCCATTAAGGAAGGCAGACTCGGGGTTTTTTTTTTTTTTTTTTTTTTTTTTTGGAGGGGGGTTGGTTTTTTTCTGTTAGACCAAACAATGGAATGTCAAGCTTCCAGATGAAAGGCTCTATTACAAGTACAAAGTATCATTTAATTACACTGCTGCTCCAGTTATCTGCTTCCCAGCTCCTAACTCCCACTGGGCGGATTCTGAAACCACATAGGAGATTATGTCAAGAGGGAAGAACAGGAGAAACATTCTCTCCCTGAACTTTCTTAAATGGAAGAGAGAAACAAAATGAAAAGAAAGGCCCATTTTCCAAGGAGGGGGCTGTGGCAATGATCTTTCCGTTAAGTAGACCTGCATAAGAATCTATAGATTTCATGCCGGGGGTGGCTTTGGAGTGAAATAAAAGAATCTTTGTACAATGCCAGCCATAGTTCCCTCAGTCTTTCCCCACAGCCAGGCATTTAACCCAACTCTTTAAATCATCGAGCTCTAATGCACCCCATCTGTGCACCGGTTGTAGCCAATGAAATTGAAGCCTGTGTTGACTTTGGCCTGGATTTGTGACTAAGCCTTTCTGCCCCAAAGGGGGCAGGAAGGAGGACATGAAGCCAACAAAGTCTTTTTTGCTCATCATTTGTCTTCTCCCAAGGCTCACGCTCCATCCATCCGTTTATTTGACCACTTACTGAGCTCTTGCCATGGGTCAGGTTCTGAGCCAGAGATACAAAGCTAGTAGGAAAAGGCCCCAGGTGGAAAAAAGGATGTGTAAGAGCTCCTGGGAAAGAGGAAGAAGGTGAAGAAAGAGGGCTGCTCTTGGCTGAGGCACAGAGGCCTGAAATTCCCCTATCTGTATATTCAGGGAATACTGCTTAGTTCCAAGTGGTTGAAATATAAAGCAAGGGAACTGACAGGAGACTTACCGTGTTTCCCCAAAAATAAGACCTAATCAGAAAATAAGCCCTAGCATGATTTTTCAGGATGACATCCCCTGAACAGAAGCCCCAATGCTTTTTTTTGGAGCAAAAATTAATATAAGACCCGGTCTTATTTTCGGGGAAACACTGTAACTAAAAAAAACGGCTCTGTCAGATCACCAAGACCCTGTACACCAAGCCAAAGAGAGAAGACACAGTACTTTCAAAGGTCATTACCATCTTCTTATATTCACTTCGACCCATCTTACAAGGCCAAGCTCAAATACCACCTCTTCCAGAAATCCTTCTTGAACATGCTCAAAGTAATTGCTCTCTCTCCTTTGAGCCTCTGACTTGAGTTCTTGGATATCTTTTATGAGTCTCAATTTCTCTATCCATATAAAAAATGACTAACATCGCCTACCTTAAAGGTTTATGAGGGTTAAGTGAGATAACAGCTGTAAAGTGTCAAGTAGCAGAGTTCTTAGTATAGAGAAGGTGCTAAAATACATTTTATTAGTACCTCAATTTCTTATGATACATAGCACACTTCTTTCTGATACTAAAAAAAATGTCTTGGCTTCTACTTTCTCTGGAGACTTTCAGAAATAGGACAACTCACATTTTCCCTCCAAGCTTGCAGGCACCCTTCCAAAGCAAAGAGGACTAACTCCCATCTTCCCTCACTGACGGAGCCTCTCCACTTCCAAACGTGCAGACTCAAGGGGTTCTCAAAAGATCCAAGGAATCTGAGACAAGATGAGTTAGGTGATAGAGAAGGAAGCTATAGGCTGGCTGGAACATAAATAGCACAAAGGAGAGTAACAGAGGGGAACGTGGGCCAGATGCCAGGACTCTGAGGGCTCCAGGGTTCAAGCTCTATGGTAACCTGAGACCCTGGAAGCGGAGTAAAAGGAGGAGGTCCATCCTCAGTCCTGGTTTAAGAATCCCCAGTACCACAGATGTGGTGGTTCAGGCAGCCTTCCTCACTTCCTGTCAAATCAGCCAGCTGGATGGGGCTGTTCTGTAACTGTGGATCCTGCATTCTTTTCTGGCTGCGGCTACCAAGCCAGAGGCAGGGAAAGTGATGCCACCTTTTCTAGCAGTTCTTGTAAAGGGATCAAGAACACTCTTTTTCCTTTTTTTTTCTTTTTTTTTTAAACTTAGTCTGGGTCTGCATAAAGGTTTGACTGTTTCTTTTTTTTACCTTGAATGGCAGGTAGCACAGGTTCTGAGGAAGCAGGCTTTTTAAAGGGAAAAGTCCCCCATGATCTTTCTCCTTTTCATGAAGCCTAGTAAAACCTGTTTCTCCTCTCCTGGGAATTTAGGGCCAGGAAGGCGATAGCTCCCCTGAGACTGCTCCCTAAGGAGCCAGTTCCTGGATTGCATAACTGGGATGTTGGGTTTATTTCTTCTTCTTTTTTTTTTAATAATTCCCCTGCCCCAACTTCAGGAAGCAGTTGCCAAGGCTCCTCCGGGAAAATAGGGTTCCATTTTTTCTTGATTGTGATCAAATGTCTTGCTATTTTAGAAGCCCTAGAGGTCCTCACAAGCCAGTGAATGAGGTCTTCACCAAGCCACTTTTGGTCCTCGCCAAGGGCTGCCCATTTTAGTAATTCAACAGTCTCATAACCTTCTCTAGGGCTTGGAAGGCAATACCCTCCTTATCTCAGCTAAAAACCCCGGCTACAAGACATCTTGGCCCCATCATCTTTCTGAAAACTCACTTTTCAGGTAGGCAGTACTCTCCACAGTGTTCACCTGCCAACCTAAGCCAAGCAAGCCAACCTAAGCCTCCAATCCCCCCTCAACGCCTCTCCTTTCCGGCCTGCGAGCCGCTATCCCACAGCCTCCGACAGGATGACATCTAATTTCCAAAATAACAAAGAGAACTAGTACACTCTCTCTCCAACTCAAGAGCTGTTTCTCGGTTGAATGAGACAGCCCTGTGGGTCAGCCCTCCCTGTACAGAAGATGGAGTACAGATATCCCCGGCTCTCTGGGAGAGCTTGTGCACCTCTGCAACCTTAGGGGCAGGCCATGCCCTCCCCCATGGTAGGCAAGGAAGACCTGCAAGGAACCTGTACCTTCGAAATGAGTTCATCATGATTGGCCAAGTGGGCTCTGCAGTGAATGCAGCTGTAGGTCCGGTGGCAGGAGGGCAGATAGGCCTGGAAAGTCTTGGATCTTGTCATCTTCACCATTGGCGCTGTTGAGCGTGGAGTGAACTCTGGGGCAGCCCACGAGGCACTCCCACAGGATGGGTCGCACGGGAAACACCGGAAGACACAGGTAAAGGCCGTGGTTTGGCAGGGGGTGGGTGTGGGGCAGGCTCCACACACTGGTGATGTCTTCGGAGGAAGGAGCCTCAAGCAGAGGTCTAGGGCTGGTTCTCAGCAGCCTGCAGTGCCAAGATAAGGGGAGTAGCATTAGCTGACGGAGCTGGGCTTCCTACAAAGCAAGTAGAGTCCAGCTGCCACCAAGAGGGCAACATGTCCAGGATAAAATGACCCCCTTTTCCTGCACTGTGTCAAGATGCCCAATGAAGAAGAAACCACTAGAGGTACCAGTATTGCTACTTCTCTAGAGTTGGAGGTTCAATATCAACTCAGGGCTCTCAGCAGTCCCTAGGTACCCTTCACCAACATCCAGCAAACGGGCATGATCACCATTCCTTGGGAGTTCTAGAAATGGCCAGATTAAAGATGTGCTAACTATAGCCCCCACGAGAGGACCCCTTAACCCCCGCTACTCTCCTGAGCCAACTAAGATAAACGGCTAAAGGAAAAGAAATTCGGCCTCTAGAGAGTCACTACATCAACAGCCACATATGGAGTTCTCATCCATTTCCAGATGCCGGCAATCCTCCAAAACTTGAAATCCCCACCTGCAGAGACAATAAACGCCACACCATCCTTTACCACCCTTTACTTGTAGATTAAGCATGGGATACAAAGGATCAAGTTCCCAACCAGCAGGGTCCCTTGTGGCTCTTTCGGGAGAAGTGGTTCCAATACTTTGTCCAGAAGTAGACGCTCTGTATTTGTTTGTTTGTGTGTGTGTTTGTTTTGTTGAAAAATCAAGTGAATGAATGAAACCAATGGCATAATCAGACTCCCACATCTAAAATTCACTAGGAGAGTGAATTTTACCAGAATTTCTCCTCAACCCTCAAACTTCCCATTAATCATCCAACAGTACCAAACAGTTCTCCTACCAGAACCTCAGCTCTTTTATTCTATCGGGAACCAAGGACACTGAGAAAGTGAGGTAACTCTCGGGATATGTCCAAGTAAAGGTCTGACAGCAAAGCCCCAAGATCTACGACTCACTCTGCTTCTCAGAGTCAACTACCTGAGGCTTTTGGACCCGCCTATTCCCTGGCCTTCACTAGCGGGGTGGTGTTTCCACTTGCCTACCTCCGAGGAGAGCCAGACTGTTAATTAACACCTGCTGTGCTGTGAAGATAAAATTATTTAGAGAGATGGGGGAGGAACACAAACAAAACCAACCTTCCTTGCTGGATTATGTCTGGGATCCATCTGGATGTCTAGAGAAAGCCCGCAAATCACAGTTCTCTTTTCCTTCTAAACCTCACGGGAACCAAATCTTCCAAAGGGAAGCTGCCCTTATCCCTCACTTCCTTCCCCCACAGCAATCACTGCAGGCCACTCTACCCCTGGGACTCTATCTATCTTCCTGAGCGGCCCACACCACTGCCCAGCACCAGGCTGAAGGACAACAGCGTTCACTGCCCCTTATCCTTCATGTTCCTTTTGCAGCCCTGAGCCAAGCAGGCTCCACATCAGGGGGGACCAATTCTACATGAGACGTCCAACTGTTGGAGAAATTCAGACTTCCGGGGGCATAATGTCTTCCCTGCTCAGTCTATTTTTAAAGATGTAAAATCAGGTTAAACTGAACATTACAGAAATACTTCCATATGGAGGTGAGAATTAATTTCCCCAGCTTTGCCTTGGAGTTAGGCCTGGCCATAATAGGAGATGAGGAAGGAAGATACATGATCCCTTGGATCCAGAGACCTTTCATCTCACCCCGGGGATATTCTGGGAGTGGGTAAGGTGAGTGGTCAAAACAAAAGCCCACAGGAGACCAATGCTGTTGGGTATTGCAGCATTACAGGTGGTAGAAAGAGCCATGTACTCCACTTGGGCTTTTCTATACTTTCCAATACTCCTGCTGTTGCACTCTCAGGAAAAACAGTATCTGCAGGAAAGGAAGGGGTGGTAGGTCAGGGTAAGGAATCGAAAAGACAGGCAGAGGAAGCAAGCAGGGAGGCCGGCCGCTTCTGAAGTCCACAACTTTAGCTGCCCAGTGGGGAGCACCAGGAGCACCGGCCCCTTCAGTCTTATATAAACACTGAGGGAAGAAAAGGAAACAATGAGCCCTGGCTGCCAGTCTGGGTTTACAGAGCAGCCACAGAGTCTGTTTTCTTATACATGCAGCCGGCTTCTAAATTATGCATTTCCCCAGAGCAGAATTATTTCTTCTCTCACTTCTCTTCTGTAGGAAACCCAAAAAAAAGTTTGCAGGCAGGGGTTTCTGGTTATGCTCAGCTTCAAATCTGAATCCCGAAACTTATACAAAGCTACCTTCTGAGCAATAAGCATTTATAGTCTGTATTAAATGTGAGTATGTCACATACAAACACATACCCATGCACCCACATTCATTGCACACCATAGCTCTGAACTTAAAAAAACAAGAGAAAAATCGACCACATAAACAATATGCCTGGTGCTAGAAAAACTCTGGAGAGCCTCGACAGAAGGCATTACTTTTTGCTGCTCCAGTCACTCTGCCTTCTTGCTTTCATAGGAATTCACAAGCGTCCAAAAGCTGACTCCTTCCCCAAGAAGGAAAGGAAAAGTGGCTTGCTGAAATATGAATCTTGTTCAACTGGTACAGGGCAAACAAGAGGGAATGAGAGGGAGTGAGTTGAAAGCAAGGTGAAGTAGGCTCAGGAAAGGGTCCTTGTGCCTGAGAAGAAAGAAGAGAGTAGGCTGAGTGAGAAAAAAATGAGAAGTAGGGACCAAAAAATAATCACCTGTTACTGGCTTCTTCCCTCTTGTGGGAAAATTTTAAAAACTGCTTCTGTGAATTGGGTTTGTAGGAAAGAAGACAAAATAGAAGAATTTTTTTTTTTTTAAAGAAATTGAGGGTATGGGGCCGCAGGCTCCATGGGGCTTCATAAGTCCACCAACTCATTGCACATACTGTGAAGTCCAAATTGATTTCCAATAATAATCAAATGAGCTCAATATTTAAAAGCCTCAGGGCACATGCACAAATTAAACACCATTTTAAGTGAAGTGATAATCCATCACAGTAGAAATTAAAGAAAGATTTGCTACCATCCCCAGCCACCTCCCGCTGACCAGAATGGAAAGAAAAGATGTGAACTATTATGATTAAAAACAAAGACCTTAAATACACCACTCTGAGAGTCAGATGCATGGGAGCACTCTCCAAACCTGCCAGCCCACCTGACAGACAGGCCTACTTTCCAAGGAGCCACAACAGCAGCTGGGACTCAAAACAGAACTTTTTGAGTGTCCCCAGGATGGAGGGGTAAGAGATATGAATTCTTCAGGTAAGCCATGAAGGAACTCAATGAATAATGTGGGAAGCAAGACTGTACTGCCACACACAGAGCCACAGAAACTGAGAAGGTGGAACCCACTCGGGGGAAGTAACACCTCCAGCCACAGCATGGGACCAACCTTAGGTGGGCCTCTGTTTTTGGGGGGTGTTTTGGTAGAGGATAGGCAGAGACTGCCTAGAAAAGAAGTGGGCTCTGGAATCACAAACCAGTTCTATTCCTTTCTAGCTGAGTGATTTTTTGCAAATTATTCAACCACTCTGACCCTCAGCTTCCCTAACTTTAACAACAACCTACATAGGATTATGAGGATTAGATGAGATGATGTAAGGGCATACACAGGGCTGGCACACAGCCCTGGCAGGCCCCTAAGCCCCTGTCCTACCCTCTGCATTTCAGCCCGTATTGTCTATTTAAAAAGCAGATTTGACCACGTCACCATTCTCATTGCCTTCGGAAAGGCAATATGGGGTAGCAGTTAAAATGACAGGCTCTGTGACCAGACTCAGGGATTTTGAATCCCAATTCTATCATTTACTAGCTGTGTGACCTTGGACAAGTTACTTAACCTCTCTGGATCTCACTTTCCTCATTAAAAAATAGGAATAATATCTTCCTCGTGGGACTCTTGTGCAGATTAACTACTACATATAAAGTACTCAACACATGCGTCTGGCTGGCATGTAGTAAATATACAACAAATTCTAAGTGTGTATTACTGAAAACCATCGACCCCCATAAATGAAAACTGACACCCATAAATGGCTTCAGATTCATCTCTACCACCTCATGCTCTGTACTCTCCTTATTGAACTGACATTTAAGGGTCAACCATGTGTCAAGAACTCTCTTAAGTGCTCAGATTTGGCAACCAAACTCTTTGTAGTCCCTCCTAATACACCACATGTATTTCCACCCTTGCAAGATTTCGTGGATGCCATTCCCTCAGCCTGACACACCCTTCCCACCACTGCTCACCATGCCCTGGCGTCTCTTAAGACTCAGCTCAAATGTCACCTCAGCACCTGGGCTTATTGGCGCCTCCTCTGCGCTCACCTCTGTCTTAACACTTACCTGCTGAAATTGAAATTATCCTTTCCTGCCTCTACTAGAGGTAAGCTCCAAGAGTAGGGAATGCGTTTTAATAACTTTTGCACCCCCTGAACTCAGCAGCACAGGACACACCGTAGAGGCTGTCACTTACCTGAACTCCCACTGCTTCGCATCTGGCTGATGACTAGACTGGTCCACCCATTGTGTGGGTGGCAGGCATGACTGGGGACCCTCCCTTCTCCCAGTAATGAGGCAGGAGGCAACGTTACTCTGGGTCTTCAGGCCCAGACCCTTCTCCACTCAGACCCTGCGCTGAGATGCCCAGAACTATGGTTCATCTGGGCTATGGGTGAATTTTTAAGTCCTGGGTATTAATTAAAGGCCTGTCATTGGCACTGATGCCCATTCTTTGCATTTGCAGGGTCTAGGTTAAATATGTGAATAGCTGTGGGGGTAACAACTGAACACACTTCCAACTTTTCCATCATTTACTTATTGTAGGAACTCTTAGAAAGCCTAAAGAAGGCTGTACGCTAGCTTTAAGGACAGGAGAGGAGGAACATGATGGAGTAGCCCTGCTCTGTCCCATCATGGGTGAGGAAAGAGAAAAGCCCTTACTGGAGGCAATAAATAGGGGGATAGACCAGCCATTTCAGGAACTGGGAGACAGAATTAGGAGAGAGAGATAGAATGGCTGTGGGAGGCCTTCATCCCAGGAGGACTGACCTCCTTCCCCATTGCTAATCTCACCAGAATCCTTGAACCCTGGCCAGGGAGCAGAGAGAACCCCTTTCCCGGGCTTCCAAATAAGAGAAGTGGGAGGCAGCATAGCCCACGGTTGAGGGGTACAGGATCTAGAGGCAGATGCGCTTGGATTCAGTCTTGGTTCTTCTCACGAGCTGCATCACCATTATGCAAGTTGCCTAACAGGGAATGACAACAGTGCCTACCTCACGGAGGAGACAAAAGAACCAATGACATAATGCAAGTGAAGCATTCAGCACATGGTTAGTACTCAATAACCTCGATTAGCTATAATCACCCTTACCAGCAAGCGTGAAAAAGCACAGGAACTGTTTATTCACAACACCCAAACAAAGCAATGTTCCTGTCCTCCTAGGCTGACTCATGGTGGTTAGAGGGTTAGGACCTAAATTAATCCACTTAAAGGTACACTGTGGTTTAAGTAGGTTTTTGTGGCTTAACTGGGGATCTGACATTACTGATATGTCATTCCAAACAACAGGCCATTCCATCCTTTAATGCAGAGGAAAAGTTACCTCTGTGGTCTGCACTGACGCGACTAATCCCAGGATGGGGCCACGGGTGTAAACTTGACTGAAATGCCCGGATTCAAACTGCCAAGCAACTAATGTGCAAGACACACCGGAAACTGAATGTCATCATTTCATCACTACCCAGTGTAAAGCAGTGGACCCAGGTGTACTGCAAATCCAACCAGTTGATAATAATGAAAACTAGCTTGGATATCAAGTAACTACCTTCTGGTAAACAAAACCAACCATTCATCTCTATCCTGGATACAGGGCCTAGTCTTGATTTCAGGGGGATTATCTGTCAGATGATAATCCTACATGATCTCTAGGATTCCTTCAGTTTTTAAAGTCCTGATTCTACCATGTTTCCCCCAAAATAAGACCTAGCTGGACCATCTGCTCTAATGCATCTTTTGGAGCAAAAATTAATATAAGACCCAATCTTATTTTAATATAAGACCAGGTCTTATATAATGTAATATAATATAATATAATACAACATAATATAATACTGGGTCTTACATTAAATTTTGCTCCAAAAGACGCATTAGAGCTGATGGTCCGGCTCGGTCTTATTTTCGGGGAAACACAGTATATTGTAATGATGTCTGCCAGCTGAATTCTGCCCTAGAGCAGAGTACGTATCCATCCATCAACCAGATTCTGTTAAGACCTTGATTTCCGTGAGGTCACAGAAAATGCCAGTCTCACAGAGTCCACTCAGAGATGGCTGCTAGACTATGCCTTCGAAACATCTGTTAGCACAGCAGTGTATTTACCATATGGCCCTTCATTCAGCACTTTGCCTGGGGAGGCCCCCAAGTGAGGCTTGCATCTGTTAGAACATCTACATAGAGAAGAGGCAGTTTCCCTTGAAAATCCTGAAACTTGCATGTAATTTACTAAATATTAGATAGAAGTAACTGTTGCTAGCTGACTATGAAGACATCATATCTTTTGGGTTGTTTCTACAATTTTAATCAAAAATAATGTGAAAAACCCGTCTGAAGAGAGGTTACCAAACACATTTGCCTACAGTTCATTCATGGCTTCCTTCTTTTTCTTATACAACTCCCAGTCCAAAAAGAACTTAAGGTAGCTTACAAAAATATAAACAATACAATACCATTATAAAATAGGTTAACAAATTTGGGTAAGAAAAAAGGAGAGTTTGGGGCATAGAAATGCATGCTGCTAAGTTGCTAAATATTTACTGGATTTTAATTGCAAATTTGGCTTTGAGTTTCCCAGTAACCAAGGCAGAAAAAAAAATGTCAGCAGTTATGAAGTTTATATTTCCTATAAAATAAAAGAACCTGGGTTGTTCCGGATACAGATTTTCTGAGAGACATTTCTTTTCTGGGTAGTCATAGAGGAGACAATGGGTAACCTAGCAGACAAGAGCCCCAACACACCCCAACAGTTCCTACCCTGTAACCCTCTTGCAAGACTGTTTTTGAGAAATCCCTCCATGAAAACGGACAGCCTAACAAACACCAAAGGGCAATGCAGTGAAAGGGATTCCACATGGGATCAAATCAGGAAAGAACATGGCTTTCTGATGGTCTGGCTGGATCCAGTGTTACAGACTCTCGGGAGAAATGGAAGAGCTACAGAACTTTCTGGCAATGCTCCATGAATGTCATTTATCACAACCAGGCTTTTGAGGAACAAAAACATGGGCAGCCTCCAACATGCCAGGTCCAAACACTAATATTTCTTTTTCTTTCTTTCTTTTTTTTCTTTTTTTTAAAGGAGGGCGCAGTTCAAAGTAGCCCATGCGGGGATCGAACCGGCAACCTTGGTGCTGCATAGCAGAAATGCACTCTAACCAACTGAGCTAACCGGCTGCCCTAAACACTAATAGTTTTGAATGCTAATGCTATTTGGCCCAGTTGCTCAAACAGAAAACACCCTTTATTCTCCCTTCCTTCTGTGTCGTACTTCATCTGTCCCCTAGACAGTTGGTTCTGGCTCTGAAACTCAGCCTCCCATGGCCATCGTCACAGTCCCGGCCAGCAGCACTGTCTTCTCTCATCCTGAACAGCCATGACAGCTTCCTAACTGGACTCACTGACTCAGCTCTTACCTCTCCAGCCCATCTAGAATTCTATTTATACAACAAAATCTGATCACATCTCTGTTTCAAAACCTCCAGTGGTTTCCTGGCAACATATAGAACTAGGTCCAACCCCTCTAGGAACCAATAAGGCACCAAGAACCTGGTGGCTTATCTTCTCATCCTCTTTCCACCTCACTCCAAACCCGTTTCCCCAGCAGACCAAGTTCCCTCGATACCTTTTTTCAAGTTGCTTCAGCCCCTGCAGTTGCCTCAACCCATCTTCTCCGCCTGGTAAATGCCTGCTCACCCCATAATACCTAGCTTAAATGAGACCCTACGCAGAGCCGGTGGCCTCCTTACAGCATGCAGAAAACCATTTTTTTCTCTGGAATGGCCTTTAGCACATTGGGTGCCTGTCTCTCTACTAGACTGGGAACTTCCTACAGTCAGAAGTCCAGTCTTTACCCATGATGTTTTCCCCAGGGCTCCTGGTGTCCACAACATTGGAGATTCTTGGTAAATGTTAACATCAAGACCATGACCATCAGTGAAACAGAGCTGCGCTGTACGCAGTTATTTTTATAATTTCCTTATTTTGCCATACCCACTACATTTAAAATACCTAATTCTGAGCATTACATGGGACTCACACGCCATTCATGCTCCACAAAGTTAAAAAGGCAGCAAACTCTTGTAACATCAGCTCAGTTGGGCTAGCAGGAGTCTAATAAAACTCAGTACCATGGAGCCATATTTCCAATAAGCCACACCACACGAACCTCCAATGGTTTTACCTGGGTGTTGTCTGATGGCAGAAACATTTCCCATTCCGTCTCCCTGGCCCTTCACACCGTCTCAAGGAACCCTCCCCAGGCTGGCATTGACTTCTGGACCCACTGCCAACCCAGGAACCTTCTTTTTCCCAAGGTGGTCCCCACAAAACCCCAGCGCAGTCTGAGCTACTACTCTAGGTGAGACCGAAATAGAGAAAACTGAAGTGTCAGACTTGGTTCAGGCCAAGAAGAAAAGCGGTCCCTCAACCCTGCCTCTGCTCCACATGGGAAAGAGGGCCAGCTCTGCCCCTGTCCTCCAGCCACCAGACTGCCATCTAAGCATCAGTTCTTTGCTTTGTATTTGGCAATGCCCAGAGATGATAATCCCGGTTAAAACAAAACAAACACATTTTCCCCACGATCGGGGACCTAGAGAGGGCTTGGTCCATTCCTCTGCCTTCAGACAAGACCGTACTCAAACTATAATGTAAAACAGCCATTTAGAAGATCTATCAAAAAAACAACATTTTGGAAAACAGGGTAAGAGATGTGGCCAATCTTCAAAAGTTACTTCACCAGGGAACCCTCCCCTTAACCTCCTGCAACCTCTACTACGTCATGGGTAGGGGTTGGAGGTCCTCTATACGTCAGGTCCTCTATTCTACATGTGTAGCACTTTTCAGTTGTAGTTTTGCTTCTATTGAGGTAATTATTTGATTGCCATCTGTGTCCCACACTCAAATATCAAATATTATTTACTGAATAAATGAATGTCTTTTGGCACTGTGTGACCTTGATTTCTCTTAACTGCTGCTCCCCCAGGGCACAGCTGGGGCCCCAATTAGTTACAAACCATCCATCCCAAATCTGCCAATACAATTTCATTGTTCAGCTGTCAGCATGCCTTTGGCTTTCTCACTTTAATCTCTCAATTCAAATAAATCCAAAACTCTAGACTCTGACATCTGTGGCTGGGCTCCCTGCCTTTCCACAATTGGAATTTGGAAATTAAACTTAAAACTCAAGAGAAAGAAAGGGCAGAGGCGCTTTCAAAAGGATGCCTGTACGTCTAAAGTCTCTGCCTTCACCAGCCCAAAGAAGGATTATTTTGTTCTAAGAATTATTAAACTGTCATCTAGGGTTGCCATTTATTGAAAGACAGGAAAAGGAGTAGGATGGGAGAGAGAGACTGATTCTAGAGCAAATTTCTGGGTTTCTCCTTTTATGCGAGTGGCAGATGGATTTTAACAAGAATTATGGCCTCTTTTCCTTTCAGGCCTGGCACATCAGGGGAGCCATGCACGTTGCCAGTGCAGCTTTTTCATATAATTTAAGAAACCTCCACAAAGCTAGCTGTTTATGGGTCAGTCTTCCCACTAGATTGTGAGCCATTCCTGGCCAGAGACCAGGACTGGTTAATCAACCCTCATACCTAGCCCAAAGCCTGGCTGGCAGTAAGCTCAAAAAGCCTTGGTTGAAAGAGGGGGAGGAGGGGCAGAGGTAAGGAGGAGTCATCTGAGGCCCTGCAGGAACTGTCAGTAAACCTCCAGGACGCTATAGTTTATTAATTTCCTATTGGGGGTCCAGGAGGGGCCAGGTACTTAATATGCATTATCTCAATCAATCCTCACAACAACGCAGGGAGGCAGGCATTATTATGACTACCTGTTTGAAAGGACCAGAGCCAACATTTGAATCCTGGGACCCCATCGCCCACCCCCCATGGATCCTGCAACTCAGACAAGCAAGAGGGGTTCTGAAGATGCTCATCCTTGGTCCTAGAGTCCTCTAGAGCAACAAATAGAATATCTCCCAGAGGGAGAGTCTAAATCAACTAATAATAACGCAAAACAAAGATGTCAAGTTCTCTTAAAACATCTTCAGACTCCGGGTTGGCTCAGAGATTCAACTTTTAATTGCAGAAACCTGAGAAAACAAGTGAGGAAAGGGGAGAACCTGAACCAGAAGGTGGATCAACAGATTAGGCACAAGAAAAAGCTGGTTTTCGGTTCTTGTATTCCTGCCAATGGGATATTTAGCTTTAAGGCTACAGTCTGTGTGGGCATACTTTACCCTCAAATCCCAAAGTAAACAAATTAAGAGTCATGTAAACAAAACTAACCAAAAGCCCTATCTAATTTATGTTTACATAATATACATGTTTATACCATTAATGCAGCAAATACTGAAAGAGAACTCATTTTTACCTTATGGTCCAATGGCAGTGGCTCAATTTAGGGAGGGATCCCTGACAGACAGAGACAAAAGTGGTAAAAGAGATAAAGGGAGGCAAATATAATGGATGACACACAGGAGATAAGGAAGTGGCAAAAAGGGTTAGTTTAGGAAAGGAGGCCAAAGGTCAAGGATGCTAAGTGGCTGGTTCCTGCCAGGGAGACCAACCACCGCAGCGATTTCCAGATCTCAGGCATGTGTGGAGTGGGCAGCATTAGAAAAACCTGGGAAATGTTTCTTTTGATTATTATTTGCCTGCTTTAATAGATTCCCCATTCTGAACATTCTGATTTGTGGGCCTTTGGTTGGTCTAGGAATTCTTAGGGCAGCCAGGATGGAGAATTCCTAGGGATAGTCTCACTTTTGAGGATGCCTATCATCTAGGTCAACTAGCCATTGTTCACAGGGCTTCATCCTCAAGGGTTCCACTATGAATGGAAGTCACAGTCCACTTCCATGGGGTTACTCTAAACTGCAGCAATGGTAGCCCACGCAACCCCATGTTCCCTTCCCACACCTCACGAGCCTACTGAACATTCCTCATACACCACCTCTTATGTCCATACCTCTGGCTTTGCACGCACTGTTTGCCCGGAGTGTTTCCGCATGTTTAAATCCTCTTCATTCTTCACAGTCCCATCTTCAAAATGCCTCCCCTTCGTTCTGTATCTCTGTAATGACTTTAAACTCTACCTTGTACTCTGGTTATTAACTAATGCATATGTCTTAATTGCTCCTATTGGAGCATATGCTCTTAGGGGCAGGGGCCATATCTTAATGTATCCTTATCTCTCAGAGGTCTTATTACCTATTTAATGATTATTACCCAGGAAAAAACAAAACAAAACCAAGGTTGAGTTTCAGGCCAAGGCCAGAGAGAGGTTCCTTTTCTCTCGCTCAAAATAGAAATCAAAAAATTTTCCTGACTCTGGCAGGATGTGTTCCAAGCCCACGCTCTCTTGCCCCAGGTACTCCCAACCAGAGCACCACGGGAAAACAAAAATGAAACAAATCATTAGGAAGATCAATATTTCCTATAACTAAATTTCATATCAGATAAAATAAAGCTACTTTCTTCAGGCCAACCAAACTCAGCCACTGTTCACACGCAGAAGACGCTGTCTGAGCCTCAGTGGCACCCATCTGTCGTCAAGCCTTCCTTCCTGGATATCAAGAAACAGATAAGGGAACTCCAGACACTAGAGGCTATTTTCTTTCTGAGCTGGCAATCTGGGTTTCAGATCAGAGCCACTAAATCTGGACTCACCACATTCCCAAGACCACAGAGGAAGGCTGACTGCCCTGTAGCTCAGGAGACAGGAGGGCACAATGCTGCTGACTCAGCCAGGAGGCAGGGACGTGGGTGGTAGTGTCCCACCTGACTGGCAGCACGCCCCATTGCCCCATCACTAAGAGGAAGTAGGCCCTGCCTAGTATTGAGACATTACGGATTATTTGGGGTTTTAGTCAGGGATTGGTATTATTCCAGAATGCATAGGAGTAGAAAGAGCCCTGGGCCTAGGAAATAAAAGGTATGGTTTCTAGTCAGTGCTTTGCCCTAATTAAATCTGTGTCTTAAGCAAATCCTTTTTGCCTGTTTGAGCCTCAATGTTTATACCCCTAAAATGCAATACTGAAAGTAGATTTTCATACCCACTCCAGCATATAGCGAATTAATAAGAAGTTATAAATCACTAACTTGAAATTAGAGAAAATAAAAATTACAAGGTTAACACCACAAAAAAATTAAGATGTAGGGCCCTCCAGTTACTAAGTTCAGTCACAAATTTGGGTCTGTGCTTCCTGGTAGCCAAAGCAAAAAGAGAGAAAGAGGATCGGTTATAAATTTCCAATTGTCCACAAAGAAAAACCATACCAGTTCCTCAAAAGAGGCAAAGCTTTCCCTGGCACTTGATTCTGAAAGAAGTGTCTCCAATTAACTTCTTAAAAGGGATATTCAGTGACATTGGAGCTTAAATTTTCAACAATATAAACCCTTAAATATAGTAGCAAGTTATACATGGCTATCTCAGACAGTGTACCTTGAAGTGGAGGAGCTGAGATAGATGGCCCAAGTGTACAGCTTTCAGTGGCCCCACCTTAATCCAAGGATGAAACTATGAATGGCCAAAGGAACAGATAGACAACATGCCCTTCCAAAAGCTTCTATAAATATTACTTCATTGAATGTTTATTAAGACTTGCACATTTCTAAATTCCATTCCAGTTCTGATAGATCCAAGCAACATTTTTTGGCCTTCATTTACTTACACGAATTTAAGATTTTGTGGACGTAAAAGGAGTTCTAAGCAACCTCACAGGATGATCTGATCATAAATTCCTAACTGGGCAGATCATGGTGGGTAGTTATGCCCCAGGCATATAACTTTTTTAGTAAAAGGTTTATCTTTGCCTAAAGCAAGCCCTGTCCATTATTCTTGGGCATCCAGGTTAACATACCTTTGAAATAAGTGTAATCACCCTCAAGAGAGCACATAATCTTGTTATTTACCCTGTAATCCAATCCCTGCCTTGCTTTCTCCTACTGTCACGTACTCTTCCTTAAATTGGTTCAAATAAAACTCAATAGAAATTCTTTACAGGTTTGGACTTCTTAGGTCAACAGTCAATCACATTGGTAGTTTTCGCCTCTTACTGTCCATTCCCAAGTCAATGGAATTAGGAATTCCTGCCAGTCAGCGAGAAGGAGAATCTAACTATTAATATTTATATTGTTTTTAATGCTACCTCCAAGTGCTTACTCACGTGGCGAGCTCTGTGCCTGGTTTCTGTGCATTTGCTCATTTAATCCTCCCATCAATCCTGTGCGATAGTAACTACAGAGGGGGCCAAAAAAATGTGTACACATTTTAAGAAAGGAAAAAACTGTATTAAAATTGTAATACTCAATACAGACCGATAACAAAAGATGAATACAAGTCATGTGTTTACATTTTTTTGGAACCCCCAGTATTAGTCCCATTTTATAGTAAGGAACAGAGATTTAGAAAATTTTAGCCAACTGCCCAAGGTCACAGAGCCAATTATCCACATCTTTCTGGTTCTAAAACCCAGCCTCTTAACTCTTACAGTGCCTCCAAGTATTAATGAAATGTGATTACTGGTAGAAATGCTTCCGTGTGTCAGAACAATGAGCCCTAGAATAAGAATACCGCGGGAAGAAAGAGTTGTTCATTAACAACAAAATAACAATAGAGTTTTTAAGAGACTTTGGCAACCTATAAAAAGAACAAAACAATGAAAAATATGGTGAAAAGCAGAAATCCCAAAGGAACACTACCCCATCCCAGGAAAAGATGGATTCTTCTCTTGAAAATAAAGTAATATTTCCTACTCTTAAGAGACTCTGAACCTTGGCTCTCTTTAGTGGTTCATTCATTCATTCCAACAACAGATAGATTTCTTATCCAGTGCTACTCCATGCCAGGCACTGTCAGAGCAAGACAAAGGCTCTCAAGCTTCCAATCTGGCCATCAAGTAGACAATGTATCTCCAGATGGTATTAGAGAGATTTGAAAAAAATAGAGTTAAAGGGATTAAGAGAGGCTGAGGGGCAGGGAGAGGACGAGCTCTTCTAGATAACTGGTCATGGAGGGGCTCTCTGAGACCCATGTGAGAGAAGCCAGTCATGCAAAGATGTGGAGAAAAGGCAATCTGGAAAAAAGAGACGACCAGTAGAAAAGACCCAATGACTAAAACAAACCTTCCACATTTTAGAAATCTCAGGATGGCTGGTGCAGTAGGAGCAGAATGAAGCAGTGTGGACCAGGTAAGAACTGGTAGGGGATGAGGTGTGAAAAATTGGGAGAGGGCAAGCCCTGCTTGGAAAGGAGCTGGATTATGTTTGAAGGGCAATGGGAAGCCACTGGAAAGTCGTAAGCAGGGGAGTAGCATAATCCAATTTACTTTTAAACCCTCCAGGGCTCCCTTCACAGCTCCCAGGGAAATTCAGGTAGGATGAAAGTAAAGTCCTTTAGGATGAAAGTAAAGTACAATCACCTTTTGTTAAGGACAATGTCACTGAAAACTCTTACAAAATACCTTTAGCCTGAAGGCCCTGGCTTTCCATCACTGGAGAGTAAACATCAAAAAGATGCTTGTTTTCCAGAGTTTAATATCCCTTTCAAGCTAAGGGAATGCAATTGTCAGAGAACCTAGTGGTTTGGTCAACAGACCCTAAGGAAATGCCAAGATAACACACAAAGGAAAGTGATACTGGTCCTCCATTTTAATCCCACCTGAACATTTCTTCCCTCTGCTTTTCCTATCCTAGGATATCCTATCCCTTGCTATCCTTTTGTCCTTTTTTTTTTTCTACAGGCTCAAAACTAAACATTCTAAATGGGTGCTGCTGGACCAAACTGAGCATTATTAAAGTTAATTTCAACAAACCTACAGTTAGTGTTCCCATATAAGGCATACCTTTGACAGGAAGGACAATGGTTGAATTTGAATAATTTAGTTCTTTTGAAGCTAAATTGAAGCTTTGATTAACTAAGGGAATTTCTTTTACCAACATGTTTGGACACAATAACTAAAAAACATCCCACATGTGGATGCATTCGATGTGTGTATGTTTGTGTTTAAATGTAGAGATGGAGGTAACAGCATCAGAAACTGGATGACCAACGAGATCTAACTGCACACAAGAGCAGAGCTGTCACCACAGGAAGAACCAGAGCTGAGGTAGGCCATGAGGTAGGGGACCTTGTGCCTCTTCTCATTAACAACTGTTGATAGACAAGCCTTGACAATGCCCCATCACCACCCTCAAACAAAAATAAAATCACCTACCTGCCTTTCCCCCAGGCTACACAGCCTGGAATACCTACACATTAAACAAAATCAACCTTTTCTGTTGACCAGTTGTTACTATCCCAGGCACGATGACTGTGCTGAAAATTCAAGTCTCTGTGAATAGTACACTAACTCCTCAGCACTACTCACAACCCCAACCCCATGCATCTAGAAACATCCAGTGGCACAGAACAGTGGTCAGCAGCCCTCAGATTGGAGTGGTGTAGGGAGGGAGGGGGATCTGTCTCTTACGGCCAAGGCTTCACAGCAGCTGAAAGCCAACACTATATACTGTTAGACTTTTCAAAGCCTAAGCTAGTGTGACTAGCAGATGAGTGATCTTGGGTTTGCACAGACTGTGGGTCACACACCTAAGGCTTCACATCCGAGTGAAAGCTTTTCATTGTTCGTTGCCCCCAAGACCCACTAGATGAGGGTTTCTTTTCAACCACCTGCATCACAATCTCATGGTCCACTTATTACAAATATGCCCCACTGAAAATAAACATCTCCAGAGTGGACTGACAAACTGCATTTTTAAACACTACCCAGGTCATCTTCATGCACATTAAGTTTAAGGACCTCTGCCCTAGAGCAACGTTTCTTAAACTGTGGGCCATGAGCCGTTTGGTCAAGAAATCAAATTAATGGGTCATGACCAGCAGTTGGTATTTTTTAATTAAGTAGAAAAAAAAATTATAAACAAAGTACACTGCAGGTAGTAAGGACAATTGTTTCCTGGAACTTAACGCAGTTCTTATTCTGCACAGCGATGTCAAGTGTGTTCCTGACTGTGGATCCCACTCAAAGTTTGAAAACCACGCTCCTAGAGGGAAGGAAAACAGTATTCCTGGGTGTGGTGTTTAACTTTCTATTTTCCACCCCTAATTCTAAGCTTCTTGATTTTAGTTCAAGCACAAGATATCAAGACAGATCCCAGAAGTGCTGTTATCAAATCTTAAACTAGTAAGGCAAAGTCAAACTGAGGAGGGTAATGAGCCCGAGGCCTTCACTCCTTTTACTGGACACACTTATGGAGCTGGGGACAAGGGACAGTGTCAAAGGGAAGTTTGCACAACTCTCCTCAGGCTGGAACTGTTCCTTGATAAAAAACTTGTAGCCACTCATACCACAGTTCAGAAGAATTAAAATATACATCAGGGCAAGACTCAGCCTCAGTATTAAGTGCTAAGGAAAAGGGGGGAAGGATGGAGGATGGACAGAACTCAGTTTCAGGTTTGGTCCACATGTGCAGTCCCCGTGGCAGTGATTAAGTCAAAGGAAAGCCAGTGAAGATTGAGTCCAAGCCCACTGATCACAAAGCCAAGTTCTCAGAACCCAGACAGCACTGGAGAGCAACAAGCATGTGAGGTCAAGTCCCAGCCCAAGTCAGTGACTTGAGTAACCCTAGGTAAGTCGCTTAACTTCTCAACCCCTAGGTTCTTTGCACCACTAATGTTCTCTGAGCAAGAGGGGTACAGGGTAGCAGACAGTGTCCCTTCTTGGCCAGTACTCTAGGACAGGGAGCCCCATTTTGCATATCCTGCTGGACCAGAAGAGAGGAACGAGGGAGGAAAGGCAAGGGAAAAGGATGAGTGGCGAGCTGTCTTCTTATCCCGTTAGACTCACCAGAAACAAAGACTCACTGAGGAGAGCCTCAAGACTTCAGGAGAGCAAACTGACCAGGAGGCCAGAAAGCAAAAACCCCAGCAAAGCCCAGGAGCAGTTTCGTGTGCCATTCACAGCTTCAAGGCTGTGGGAGGTCAGCTACATGCAGAACAGAGAAAAACGGACGACACTCACTCACATGGCTTTTTAACAGCTTATAAAGTGAGGGTGAAGTCAGAGATGGCAGTCTCCTGGGCTGGGTAAAAAACACGTGGTTCTCCCCATCCCCCCCACGGGAAAAAAGCCACCACTTGGATAAAGACACCTCGAAGAGGTCAGCGGCCAAGGAGGATGAACTTGAAGCAGGGAAAGGCGGGGGCTGCCCCTCAGCGTCAGTTACCGAGAGGTACTCGCAGGAGAGGCCCCGACAATTCCGTCGGGCAGGAGAGTACTCGTGCCCACCCCCTTGGCAAGGACACTGAGGCGGCGCCGGGAAGCGGCCAGGCAGGAACTCGGCTGCGGTCACCTCGGCCCACGGCCGGCCGAGCACTCCGGGGAGTTTCGAGAGCAGCCAGTCTCCCACAGGCGGGGGCCCCCGAGGGCGGCGCACCCGGACCCAGTGTGTCCAGCAGACACCCAGCGTCACCAGGGACAGAAAACTTCCGCAGCCACCACCCTGCCCCCCGGAGTCCAAACCCGCGGGAACTATGCTAAGGAAGAAGCAGTGACCCAGGGTCCCCTCCGCCAAATCGCGCACCCCACACTTGCCTGACACCCCCAACAGGTTCCCGCCCCGGACTCGGGGATCCACTGCACCTCGGCTCCCTCCGCTGCCCGCCGCCGGGCCCCGGCTGTGTTTGTAAACAAACCGGTCACGTGGCCCCGGCGGCCCGCTCCCCGCCCCCTGAGCCCGCAGCCCCCATGGGGACCCCACGCTCGATCCCGCCTGGGTTTCGTCCAGCACAGGGCGCCGCGCTCCAAGGGGTTGAGCCCGAGGGGCCACAGGACCGGTGCCCAGTACCGGGTGCCTGGCACCCGCACTGACAGCGCGCCCCACGCCCACGCGCGCCCTACCCGCGCGCGCTCGGGGTTTGCTTACCTGGCAGCAGGCTGCCCTGTCCAGCCAGCGCCGGGCTCGGCTCCGCGGGGGTGCGCAGCAGCAAAGGACCGCCCGGCTGGATCCCGAGCTCCGGGCGCGCTCTTAAAGCCACAGTCTCCGCCACCGCCGCCGCCACCACTCCGCATCCCTCCGGGTCGGGGCCGGGGGCTGCCCTGTGACGGACGCTCCCCCGCGCCTATCCCCTCGGCTCAGCACATAGCAACACGCCGCGGGTTGGCTCGGCACGGCCGCAGCCCATCCGCCCCGAGCCAATCAGCGAAGGACGGAACTCCGCCCCCTGCTTCCCCTACCTCCCACCCCCCACCCCTCTGCCCTGGCCGGGCTTGGGTGCGGGTAGTGCAGTGAGTGACGGGTCTGGCCCCGCTAGGCTCAGCCAGCGAAGCCTGGCTAAGCAGGGCGACTGCCGGAGGAACAGGGAGAAAGGGTGATGAGCATGGGTAGGCTCTCAGCGTCTGTGAGGGAACTGTTTATTTGGGTTTGGGGTTTGTCCCCAGGTCAAGACTGGGATTCCCAGAACCTGGGGTAGAGAGGGAGGAGGCTTTATATTGCTTCTTCTTAGAGGGCCAAGATGGTAACTTCCTCCTTACACCTTAGCCATCCCTAACCCAGAGCCGAAGTTACCTGAGGAGGCCCTCAGGACCTGGGGCAGTTGAATTTAATAAAATAGTGCCAGCCCGATCTGGCCCAGCCAGGCCCTACTCAAAAGCAAGGCATTTCCCCGCTTTGCTCTGCTAGTAATTTCAGCGAGTTAAGAGGAAAGAGGCCCTAGGGAAATTGGACGGCGCTCAGCTCCCTATTACTGCTGATTTTCCAAGGCATTCAGAGGGAGATGAGGATGGTAAGCCCAGGAGAGTAGGTTGGTCAGGGACCAGAGTGGAGGAGCCCACGTTCGGGGTCAGTGGGGTGGCGCTTTTCAAGGAACAGAAGATTGAAAAATAAGCCCTTGGCCGTCAGGAAATTCAGGGAGGCACCAGGTGGGTGGAGTGGGGCATTCTCCCAGCAGGAAAACAGGTCGTTTGAGAAAGAATGCTGGCAGGGGTCAGGGGAAGAGAGCAGCCTAGCCTTTTCCCTTGGTCACTGAGGTTCCTGCAATTCCTCAGAGACCAGAAAGAGAATGGTACTGGGATGCATTCCTCCGCCAGGTGGCTTAAACTACACCCACCCCATCCTGGCAATTCCACCCTGTTGTCTTTTCAAATATATTTGATTCAGTTAATATACATTGCATGGTTGGATGTGAATCCAGTCCCAATCCAGTTAGTAAAATGTTAGCAAAAAATCCCAAATTACCTCAACTACATCGGTATTGTATGTATGTATCAGTCTCAAATTTGGTGTTTCGGTGAAAGCAGGAACACCATGTCACTGTTCAGAATTGACAAACTTGAAGTCCAAAACAGAAAAAAAAAAAAGGGCTGTTGAGATAAGAAAGAATCATGAACAAGAAAGATTTAACACTTAATCCATAATCTAAGATGTGATAGATTCTTTAGATTATCCAGAGCTTGATTTCTAGCCTTTGATTTGCCTCTTGGGCAAATGTCTTTGTATCTCTGGGCATTGGTTTTCACAGTTTAAAAGAAAGAAAACTGAAATAGGGTGATCTCTAAAGTCCCTTCCAGCTTCAAAATTCTAAGTTCTAGGGCCAGAAAGTCAAATCTATTACAACATTTCTGTAATATTCTCCTAGTGAATATTTGTGTTGACAGATTACCACGCCCCAACAGCAGGTACTACATTAGTTTAACACCCTAGGATATTGGTATATTATGTAACAAGATTGGTGGCTACTGTTTCTGTTTAAATAAAAGATGTTAGCTAAGGAGGACAAGCCTGGTGCGGAGGTTCAGAGGGAGATTGAGGACCCCTGCAGGCGTGGTGTGTGTATGCAGGGGACTGGAAGAGGCAATCAGACGGTAGGACCGGAAGACAATAGAATGAGCCCGCCAGCCACCAAAAAAAAAAAAAAAAAAAAAAATATTTCATAAGCCTAATCATGCCTCTTCCCAGGCAAAAGAACCAAGTGTTGCGAGTTGTTAATCCAGAAGGTAGAAGTGAAACAAAGTAGTAAAAATGACTTCTCTTCCTCTTTGAAAGCTAGCACCTCTAATTGCCCCTCCTTCTCAGGGCCTCTAATGTGCAAAATTTCCTGCTTGACTTGGATGATGGTACACATACTAAAGAATCTACTGAGAAGAGAAAAGCTGAGGCCAATGGAGAGTGTGTGACTATAGATAGATATGTATCTTGTCCGGAAAAAAAAAAAGAGAGATGGAGAGATGTAAACAAATTTGTTCAAATTTAGCCACAGGGCTCTTTTTTTAAAACCCTTGGCAGTAAAATTTAGAGATTCCTGGCCTCACAGTCAGATTATCAGCCTGGCTTTGTCAATGGCCCAGTAGCCTTGTCTCCTCTGTGGAAGGCCAGATACATTCATTCCAAAGCATTCACAGCCATTCTTTTCCAGCATCCTCTCTATTCAATCTCATATTCCCACTGTTCCCACATAGATGTCACTTTTACCATGAATAAGGGCACTTTTATGTGCTTATTTCATTCGACCTCTCATAACATTCTATATGATTACATCTTCCTTTCCCTCATTCCTACACCAATCCATCAGCAGGTCCTATCAGATATATATATATATATATATATATATATATATATATATATATATATATATCCTGAACGCGTCTGTCTCTGTTATGACCTCCCTGGTTGGAGACCAACATCTCTTGCCTAGAGTAAGCAACAGCCTTCCCACTGATCTCCCTGCTTCCAATCCATTCTCTACACAGCAGCCAGATGGTACTTCTTCTAAACAACCTCCTTATGATGGCCACAGGGCCCTGCTAACCAGGTCTGCCCCTGTCTGCTCTTTCCCCATCACTCCTTTGTTCACACTGTTCCAGTCAAGATGGCTGCCTTACTATTCCTGAAACACACGGGGCCGAGTCCTGTTACAGCGTTTGTATTTGCTGTTCCCTCCACCTGAGACACTTTGCCCCAAGAAGGCTGCCTTCTCAACACTTGGTTCTCAGGTCAAATGCCCCCTCCAGAGAACACCCCCCTGACGACCCAATCTTACATATCCCCCCCCCACCAGGGTACTCTCTATCTTACCTTCTCCCAACTTACTTTCTTCACAACACATATCACTCTCTGAAATTACCTTGTTTACTTATTTATTTGTTTTCAGTCCTATCCAGCTCTAAAGTGTAAACTCCATGAGAGCATCAGGAGCTTTGTCTATCTTGCTTCCTGTTTTATCCCCAGCACTAAAAATAGTGTCCGACACTCAACCAATATCTGTTTGTTGAATAAATAGCTGAACAAATGAATGAATATGCCTATTGCCTCATACCTTTGTCCCTGCAGTTTCTTTCACTTGGAATGTTATTTTCTCCTTTATTCCCCCTTCCCCCCGCCTCTCTGCTCTTTCCTCATTCCTTCTCAGAGCCTTTTGCTTGATGAGTCATTCCAAAGATCAGATCAAATGCCACTTCTTTGGAGGAGTTTCCCCTAACCTAGAAAAATGAATTCTTCTCTTCTCAGTACCCTCCATAGCACTTATTCATAGCTCTGTTACATCACTCAACACTCTGCACTCCCTATTAGGAGTTATCAGTTATCCATCCTCTCTGCCAGCCCCTCCTGGGATGGAAACTTATCAGATCGTCTTTGTATTTTCAGCACCTGGCACATGGTAGGCTCTCCAAGGTTTATATCTCAGTAGAATCCAGTAGGCATTTAAGCAGAAATGGATAGGGTCTGTCCTCAGGGTATACTGATCAACCGATAGCAGTCTTACTTTGTAGTATGACATTAAACCTAAAGCTTCAGGATATTCTACAATAAAGGGGGAAACCTACATTTTAAAACCACAGTACAATGGAAACTTCCTGAAGGCTAAAGGCTACAGGCTCTCACACTACAATACCACCTGGGAAAACTTTCCCCTCTGCCTGTGTGGGGAGGAGGAGTTGCTCCTGGAAGGCCTCACTGTACCCCCTCCATCCGTCCATCACCTCCCCCCCACAAGTAGAGTCCCATGACATTACATCACAGCAGAGGGCCTGGTGCTGTCTTCCTGCAGACAGATCATGGTAACGGTGCTTTGTTTCTTGGTGTACAATAAGTGCTTTCTCTGATGGTTGTCCAAGTCCCGCTTTTTCAGTCACTGAAAGTGGCTGATTATATGCTTTTCAACTGTAAATGGCTAAGGGTTGTCCCTCAGCCCTCCTGAACATACCCTAACAAAACAGTCGCTATCATTTATTGAGCACAAATTGTGTACAGAGCAGTTTCTCTTCTATTTAGTTATATTTAATTCTCAAAACAATCTGCAAGATAGGTATTTTTCCTTTTTTTTTTTTAAAGAGGCTGATCCTATGGAATTTGAGCCCTGATCTATCTGGCTTCAAAGCCCATTCCTTCTCTTTCTTCTACACCATCAAAGAGTGAAAATGCTTCTCTCCTCTTCAAATATCCCAGTTACCTTTACAAAGAAACTCATTTGAACATCAAACCACCCCACAAAGCAAAACTCTACCGCCAAGCTAACAGTCCCCGGAAACAAGAGTTTAAGGGCTTAGGACTTCCATCCTAAAACAACAACAGTAATATTTACTGGTACTTGGTGCTTCCTATGTTCCAGGAGCTGGTCCAGACACTTTACATGCATTGCTTCATTTAATCCAAGCTTCACAACAACCTTGTGGTCCAGAGAGAAGGTGCCCCAGAGTCTAGGGGGTTTCATCCTGCTTCACTGGTCACGCCTACAGAAAGACTGAATGAATCCAGCTGATACCATCTTTTAAGATCGCCCAACTCACTTCTTAATTATAGCCTTGATTTTCAAGTACAATTTATGGTTCAAATGTGGCTCCCCATGCTGTTACCTTTCTTACTGGTAGGGAATGTGCCATCCGGTGTCTGGTCATTGCATAATTCAGTATTGGACTCTTGTGAGCTTGATTCCTGTGGGTCCATCCCCAAGGGACTGCTCACCTCTGAGTGTTATGAAAAACGTAAGTTCCTGGATTTGTCAAGGTAATGCCCAGACCCTAGAGACAGGGACCCTCAGTTTCCCCAGATGTCATCTCCATCTCGGTACTCTCTCCTGGCAGTGCTATAACCTACATTCTTCCACTGAAGACCCTGAGAGGCAATACATGTAGAAACCTGGGCCTTGTGTCTAAAATAAGGGAGTTTATAGCTCTGAATTGTATTAATTCTGTAGCACACCTAATATTATTCTTGCTCGACAGTTATTTCTTCTCTGGCCTCAGTTTTTGAACAGTGTTTATTCACTAACTTGTAAGCTGATTGTTGCTTTGGTCTGCCGGACACCAACCTCTAGGCTCTTGACAAAGGCTGAAGGACAACACGACAGCCAAGCTACACTGACCTGCAGAGCCGAGTTTACGAAGGTTCAGAGCAGCCTCTCCGCTATCCTGGCCTGCTACTGTGGCAGAGTGCTGAATAATTACATAGCTGCCCTCTGTACCATTTTCCCGAAAATAAGACCTAGCTGGACAATCAGCTCTAATGCATCTTTGGGAGCAAAAATTAAGATAAGACTCGGTCTTATTTTACTATACTATAAGACCAGGTATAATAAAATATAATATAATATAATACAATATAATATATACTGGGTCTTAATTTTCGCTCCAAAAGATGCATTAGAGCTAATTGTCCAACTAGGTCTTATTTTCGGGGAAACACGGTAGCATTCACCCTCCCATGACTGGACTCTTCCTTCTTTGAATAAAACTGAAATAGATCCATTTTCTTTAGTCAAATGACAGTATCATCAGCTGTCCTAGCAGCTTGGTTGACCAGACGTTTTCTTTAAGCCTCATTGCCTGATGGCAATGTTCCAACTCCAGCAATTTCTAGGCGTGAAGAGCTGCCTATGCAGGAAGGGTATGGTGGGCCCCATGGAATTGGGCTGACTTTAGATCCCTTAGGACGGCTGTTCTCAGCCTTAGCTGCATATTAGAATCATCTGGAGAGCTTTTTAAACATAGCAATTCCTGTGCCCCACTCCTAGCAATTGTGATTTAATTGGCTTGGGGTGGAACCTGGGCATGGATGCCTTTAAAAGTTCCCAGGTGATAAGTGCAGCCAGTGATGAAGCCCACAGACTTGGCATCTTCTGCTCAAAGGGAGGATTTGAAGCTGGCACAATTCTAAGCCTTCTGGTCTGAAGCTCCCCTCCAACATCTCCACACATACCATTTTGCAATTAGCTCCCAGACATATTTACAAAAAGCTGCAAAAGTAAAAATGTGTTAATGATACAATGCCATGCTTCACAGGTGGCAAGACATTTTCTCATATATTCTTTCATTTGACTCTTAAAATAACCCAGTGAGGTAAGCAGGACAGGTATTATTATCCACCATTTTCTGGAAAGGAAATTAATATCCTGAGGACCCAGACTCCTGGTTTTTGTTCAGCACTCTTCTAATTACATAATACATACTCTACAGTGACAGTGAATAATTTCGGCTGTCACATATAGGGAGGAAATACTGCACAGGAATTAAAAGCAAAGATTTTAAAATCAGACATAAAAATTTGAATTGTAGTTTTTCCACTTATTAGTTCTATGATCTTAGGCACATATATCATCTTTTTGAGATTAATTTTCCTTGTGTGAATATAAAACTAAAATATAGCACCATCTTCAAAGGGGTATCAATGAGATATAATAGTTAATATTCTCATCATATAATCATGCCACATTTACCTACTTGTTAGAATGAAATAATCTCTAAGAATCATTTGAAGTGGTTGGACTCCTTTATTCCATTAAAAGTTTTCTTTGCCAGCAATCTTTGGTAATTTTCTTACCGGATACTGCTGCATAAAGGGGCTTGATTGGTCCGTGATGGTGGCATTTCTCGTTACACTCACCAAATGATTTCATTTCGATCAGAAATCAGAATCCTAGTAAATCCACCATTTTGAAATCTTCTTTGTTTTTTTTACCAAGGCAGTGCTTGATCAGATGCTTTTTAAAAAATTAATAGACAATTTTTAGAGCAATTTTAGATATATAGAAAAATTAAGCAGAATAGAGTTCTCTATAATCCTGTCCCTGCACACAGTTTCTCCTATTCACATTTTATATTAATATGGTACGTTTGTTATAATTGATGAACCAATATTGATACTTTCTTATTAAGCCCATAGTTATACCTACGGACTTTCATCTAACATCCTTTTTCTGTTCCAGAATCTCATCCAGGATACCACTTTAAATTTAGTTGTCAACTCTCCAAGCTCCTCTTGGCTGTGGCAGTTTCTCAGACTTTCCTTGTTTTTAATGACCTTGACAGTTTTCAGGAGTTCTGGTCAGGTATTTGTAGGATGCCCTTCTCTCCTGGAATTTTTCTGATGTTTTTTGTCATGATTAGACTGGGGTTATAGGGTTTTGGGAGGAGGATCACAGAGGTAAAATGGCATTTTCATCACATCATATCAAGGGTAAATGCTATCTATAAATTTATTAGTGTTGATGTTGACGTTGATCACCTGGCTCAGGTGTCTCCACTTTCCATATTGTACTTTTTGGGGGGTAAGTCACTATGAATAGCCCACATTCTGGGGAGTTATGGTCCTCTCCTTTAGAGTAGAATATCTAGATAATTTATTTGGAATTATTGTACACTGGAAATGGATCATATGCTTTTGTTTGTAAACCTTTTGCTGTCACCTCCCACCAAGTCACGACAATCTATTTGGTGGTGGCCATAGACCTGTATTTTCCAGATTACAACCATAATGGGGTCTAGGGAGACCTCTTGTGGTTAAATGAGGGCATTACCAGCCAGCTACAGGTTTTTACTTTATGCCCCTGACATTGCCTTCAATCTAATGGTTCTCAAACAGACATGAGTTTGCCCCCCAGCCCCAGAGACTATCTGGCAACATCTGGAGGCATCTTCATTTGTCACACTGTGGGGAGGCGATGCTACTGACATCTGGTAAGAAGAGGCCAGGGATGCTGTTCAACATCCTACAATGCCCAGGACACATAACAACAAAAGGATTCTCTGAACTGACCTGTCAGTCATGCTGAGGTTGAGAAGCCCTGTGGCCAACAGCTATATACACGTGTCTAAAGGTTACAGCCATGCTCAAAAGCATACTGTTATAATGGGGTGAGGGGGAAGGACCTGTTTTGTGAGAAAAAGAGGACAACTTCTTCAATAGAATGTGCAGCTCTACACTACTGATCACAGCAGAGATGGAAGAAATGGTAAAGTAACTTCTGTAAATGTGCAGTTTCTGTTTGCGCCAACCTTGGGCACACAGATACGAATGGCAAGAGCTCATGCTGTGGAGCCGCACACAAGCAAATGGTCAATGGGAATTGTTCTCAGCAGAAGAGGTGCAAGTAGACAAAGGAACTAAACCAGGACCAGTGTTTTGAGGAGAGGATTATGTAATAAAATTGTTCATTTCAGATAATTTTTTTAAACTAAGAAGAATTGGGGGGAGGGGAGGATTGCACCCAGGGCTGTTACGACTACATTCCACAACTACTTTGAAAATTGCATTCCTATACATACATATTTTTATGTTGTTGCAATCAGTGAATACGAGTATAACTACTTCATACTCTGCTTTTTTCAATGATGTTGTATCTGAAATGTGTTCTTCGTATTCCTAGAGTCCCCATTATCTTTTTAAATGACTATATGATATTCCATAATGTAGGTGGACCCTAATATAGCCATTCTTCTGTTGGTAAACAATTATATTGTTTCAATCTTTTTTCTAACTAACATTGCAATACAGTGTTTTTCTTTAGTTACAGAATTTTTTTAGGATACCTTTCTAGGAGGCAGATTCTACAGTCAAAGAGTATGAACAGTTATAACAACAAGCAGAGAGGATAGGAACACAGAATTTGGAATTAAACAACCTGGGTTCAAAACTCCGTTCTGCCCATTATTACCCATGACTTGAGTGATTTGCTTAAGCTCCCGATGCTCTGGGGATTGTGGTGATGATTAAGTGAGATTGTGTATGCTAAGTACGTGATATAGATTCTGGCAAGTAGACAAATTACCATTTCTGCTATTCTTATTCTCTTCCTTGTTTTCCTTAAGGCTACTGATACTTATTGTCATGTTGCCTTCCCAAAAGATCGTACCAATTTACAGAAGCACAGGCAATACAAAAGCTGGCCTTTACTACCATACAACCCACAACTTGTTTAAAATTTTGCTTATTTATTAGGAATAAGTTGGTATTAGCTTATGTTGCTTTCATGGATGAATTATCTTCCTAAAAGTACACATCTGTAGGTAAATAACATTTTGAGATCACTTGAATTAGGATAGGGAGTGTGTGTATGTGTGTGTGTGTGTGTGTGTGTATAGAGAGAGAGATGCAGTGAGGTGAAGGAATGTATCTAACATCCATGTAGTTATGCAGAGCCTTTAGCTGCATGACATTGGCCTTGGATTACATCTTGCTTTCCTGCTAGTGTCCATGACACTTGCAGCTATGGCACCACATCCTTCCTCCTATAAACACTTCCGTTTGGGCCCTTCTTGTCTTTCCTGTAGCTCTGTGAGGATTCACTCCTTCCTGGGGACTTGGGGTCACATGGAGATTGGTAATCCTTAAATATAACTGACTACTTCAAGCAAGAAAGAATATCCTCTGGCTCTCATTAGATTCTTCTAAGTGCTTTCTCTTAGGCTGTGTAGGCTATAATATAAAGAAAAGAAAATACAAGAGTCAAATTGATAGCCTCTACCTTAGGTTCTGTACGAGGGGACAAAGGTTTGGACCTGAATTAAGTCTTTGCCACCTTCTGCTCTAGAAGTGGGCTGCATTTTAAAGGTAAAGCAAGTCCCAGCTGTGTGGGGAAATAGTATAAGTTTTCTGTTGTGTAATGTGTATGTGTAATTCCTTTTCTTGTCTCTGCATTTTTTGTCCCTGAGATTATCATATTTATATACATGTCTCTTTTTTCTTCCTGACATTTCTAACATCTATACTTTGCTATGACAACTATAGAAAACTATAGAAAAGAAATCTAACCACTGTTAAATTATTTAGAGTATTTACCACCAGCTTTTTTTTCTGTATATAATTTATGATTTTTTAAATGAAGTTTGAATCATATGGTATTATATAGTGTTATTTCCTGCCTTTTCTCACTATTATATTGTGAAACATTTACCCAGATTTTCAAAAATATGATGATTGTTATTAGTATTATTTTACCTTATAATATATTTCACTTAATGATTCCACAATTGTTATACATTGTGGTCATTTCTAAATTTTCATAATTATAAATAATCCAATGATGAGTATCCTTAAACATATATCTTTATTTATATCAATTACTCCGCAAGGATAATGTATTCGTTTTCTAGCCCTGACATAACAAGCTACTACAAACTGGGTGACTTACTATAATACAACAGAAATGTATTGTCTCACAGCTCTGGAGACCACAAGGTAGAAATCAAGGTGTTGTCAGAGACATGCTTCCTCTGAAACCTGGAGGGGAAAATCCTTCCTTCCCTCTTTTATTTTATCTCCTGTTGTTTCCTGGCAATCCTTGATATTCCTTGGCTTGTAGATATGTCTCGTACTCTTTTCTTATAAGGGCACTAATCATATTGAATTAATAACCCTCCCTATTCCAGTATGACATCATCGTAACTAATTATATCTGCAATGAACCCTATTTCCAAATAAGGTTACAATCTGAGTTACAGGGGGTTAGGACATCAACATACCTCCTGGATGGGAACAATTCAAACCATAAAAAATAGAATCACAGGATCAACACATAGGAACATTTTTCAAGACTCAATACATTTGCCAAAATTTTCTTCAGACGATCATAACAAATTTATTCAGCATGTGAGAGTGCCTGTCTTATGGTACATTTGTCAGCATTAAATATTCTATTTTTTAATCCTAACCAATTTATCAGATAAAAATGTTATCTCACTGGTTTAATTGACCAGCATTTGATTAGTGAGACTGAACATTTTATTCACATGCGTATAGCTATTAGCTATTTGTATTTTCGACTGTAAATTGTTTATGTATTTGCCTGTTTTCTATGTTGTTCTGATTTATAAAAGTTGATGTAAAATTATATTCACCTGTCATCTAGCCCATTTGTTTTATCTATTTCCAAGTTTTTTTCTTTTTAATTTCAACTTTCATTGCTACATTAAAGTTTATTATTTCTTTTTCATTTTATATTTAGAAAGTCATCCATTTTTAGAATTAATCAAATATCCATCTATGTTTTCTTCAAAATATTTTATACTTTCATTTTTTAGATATATTTCTTCAAGTTCTACAATTTATTTTCAGTGTATGGTATGAGGTAAAGCCCCAGTGAGGCATTTTTATACAATTTTCCACACACAATTGATGATATACTTTCTTACCTACTGTGACATATACTTTATAAAATATTAACTTACTTAATCTCTTAAAAATCCTATGAGATAGCTAACTGTTATTATCCACATTTTACACCTAAGGAAATAGGCACAGAGAGGTTCAGTAAGGTGTCCAAGGTTACACAGCTAATAAATGGCAGAGATGGAATCTGACACAGGTAGACTGGCATCAGAGACCCATTCTTAATTAAATTAGTTAAATTGTAAATGAGTTAATATTTGTAAAGAATCCAAAACAGTGTTTGGCCCACAGTAATCTTTGCATAAATGTTTGTTTAGTAAATGCAATGAAAATGTCGTGGATTTATCTATCCTAAGATCTGTTTCAAGATCTGTCTTGGATTTTTCTGTTCTATTTTTGATGATTAAAATAGCATTTTAAATTCTGTTAGGGCAAGCCAATACCCACACACACTATGCTTTTGTAGCACTTTCCTTATTGGTCTTGCCTGCTCATTCTTCCTAACAGACTTTTTTACCCATAATTAATTATGAAAATTTCAAATATAAAGAAAAGTTAAAAGAACTATATAGTGAACACCCTAGATAAACTTTCAAATAATTTATTTCAAAACTCAAATGAAAACAAAACAAATCCACAAAATCTGCTTTTGAGGATTCGATGGAAGCTAATCCACACTACGGGTTGATTTGATAACATCAATATTAGTATGAATTAGTATTCTCCTTCAGAAATGTGGTCTATTTCTCCACCTATTCAGGTATTTCTTTGTGTTTCTTAGTAATTTATTTTTGTTTTGTCACTCAAATTTCTTGTTAATATTAATGAGTGATTTTTTTCTTTTGATTGCCTTGGTGAAAAGGGCATAGAGGAAGGTCTCCTTGTGACATTTTCACTTGTTATTGTCAGGCATTGGGGATATAAATTAATATAAAAAAACTGTATCATCTAGTGGAGAGATGTACGAGAATTATAGAAGAATTGTTAATTCACTTATCTCAACATCTAGTGAGCATATGTGGTATGACAGGCTCTGAAGACACATGGACGAATGTGTCCGTTTCTTTGTCCTTGGGGAGTTGATTCTTGGGAAAGATGAAGAGATGGTCTAAATAATATAAAGCAAGGGAATAAAATGCCACAAGGAAGGTCAATAAGGCTGCACCAAGGAGATAATATTTGGCACACAATGCCAGGTAAACAAAAGTTCACCAGGAAAAGAAAGGAGAAAGTGGAGAAAGAATTCATGTGAAGGTATGGGAAGTTGGGGCATTTCTGTGGGAAAGGCTGAGGGAAGGCAAATGGGGGTTGTTAGGGACGAGTTCAAGAGCACTGTCTTCGGAGAGAACCGTGCCTTTGTTTGGTGTAGCTGAAGTTTGGGGTATTTGAAATGGAAGTGGATTCTAGAAAGCTAGGGAGAGGTATATAATATGTAAGGAATTTGAATTTGATCATCAAAGTAATACGGTAAGAAAAGATTTTGAAGCAGGAGTTTTGATTAGAATTACTTTTTGACAAAAATCGTTCCTTCTGGCACCAAGGATAGCTTGGAAATAGGAAGAAAGGTTGGAAAGATGCTGGGAGTCAGACTGAAAAGCATGGCATGCCATAAGGGAGCTAACCCTGCCGTTTGGACCTTAACTTGCAGATAACAGTGATGTGATCAAATAAGTAATCAAGTAGTAAAATAAGCCATGACAATGAGTGGCACAGACAATAACTGTAGGTATTCAGGGGAGGGAGTTATCACCACATTAATCTCGTCCTAGGCAGGAATCCCAGCTCTTTCTCTCATAATCTGTGAACAAATTTTATAACCTCAATTTCCTGATCTCTAATAAAACGCTGAGGCCAATAACACCTACCTAAACACCTGTTGCGAGGACTAAATGAGAAAAGCGTATTAAATACCAAATACATAGTAGGTACTCAACCTTATTTCCAACCATGCCAGCTCCTCCCACCTTGACTGAGTTTATAGTTGAGAAATTTGCATTTTTACTTATCACTGTTTTCAGGTTCCTGTACTTCTCAAAATCCTCTACCCATTTCCCTTTTTCATGTCTACATTCTTGCACTTAAACGCTACCTTAAGACAAATTTCTTTTTCTTGTATATTCCTTATCCTATCCTGTTTTCCTGTTTTTCACCTTTCAAATCACCAAGAGCATTCTAGATCTGAAGGGACCAACTCCCCCCCCCCCCCCCCGCGCCCTGTCCATTTCACTATATCACATTTCTTAAGATTTGCTTTGCTCATTCTTTCTATCTGATTCCAGGGTCAAAGATCTTGACTGATAGCACAAGCATTTAGCTTAGGGAGACAATGTCTTATTCATTTCCCTCTTCCGGCTTCTGAGAAAATAATACTGCACAACTCAAACATCTTGGGAGAGTGAGAAATATGAACCGACATCACCCACTCTTCTGCCTTCTTAGGTTTGGGCCCAGAAGTCAACCAAATAATGTCTTTGTCAGTAAAATCCCAGTGCCTGCAACTCAACCCAAAGATTGACATCATTGTCCCCAGACCCATTTTGCAATCTGCAATCAGTTTTTCACTGTAAAAAAACAAAACAAAACAAAAACTGCATTATGTAAATTTGTCATAGTGCAGATTATCAGGGAAGAGGAGTATCTTGTGTCCTGGATAAATATTGATTTGTAAGCATATCCAGAGCTGAAGCTGCAGTATTCATTTATTTAACAAATCTTTATTACGATCTCTGTGCCAAGCATTGTTCTGAGCTTTGAGATAGAGCAGTAAGCAAAGTCCTCGTTCTCGTGGAGCTTACATTTTAGTGGGAGAGACAGATAATAAATAAGCAAGTGCATTAATATATAAAAATATGCTAGTTGGTGATGTGTACTATGGATAAAAATAAAACAGAAGAAGAGGGAGAGGTGAAGAGAAGGTAGCACGGGCTATTTTAGATACGTGCATTTGTTTTGTTTCATTTTTCTTTTTTTAATTATGAAGGTATAACATACATGCTGTAGAGTATGTAAAGTGTACAACTATGTACAACTTGAATTTTTACATACACTCATGTGACCACTGCCCAGACCAAGAAATAGAACATTTAGTGTCCCAGAGGGTTCCCTAGTGCCCCCTCCCTGTCAGCTCCCTCTGAAAACAAATGGCTGCATATTTTGACTTCTATTACCATCGATGAGTTTTACCTGCTCTTGAACTTCAAATAAATGGAATCCTAAAGTATGTATCCATTTGTGTCTGGCTTCTTCCACTCAACATAATGTCTGTGAGATTAATCCATACTGTTGCATGTAAAGGCAGTTGTTCTCTTTATTGCTTTGTACTATTCCATTTCATGATTAGATCACAGTTTATCTGTCCGCCTGTTGATAACATTTGGATCATTTCCAATTTGAGGCTATCATGAATAAAACCGCTGTGTTCTTGTGTATGTCGAGGAGTAGAATTACTAGGTCATGGAATAGGTAGGTGTATGTGTAGTTTTAGTAATTAATGACAAACAGCAATTGAACCGGTTTACATTCCTGCCAGCCAAGTATGAGAGTTCAGTTCCTGCACATAGCACTTCATTGCGTCCATCTTTTTCATTTTAGCCATTCTACGAATATGTGTTTATAAAACGACTTTCAAGCAGAGACCTGAAGGATGTGTGCTCTGCTTGGAACACTTGACCTCTGGAAGAGAAGCAGGAAGGCCTCAGGCAGAAGTGTATTGTCAGAGAAGCAAAGAGACCAGTGGGGCTGGAACAGAGTAAGCAATGGGGAGAGTAACAGGAGATGAGGTAAGGGAAGTAGGAGCTGGGGTGAGGACAAAATAAGCCATCGTAAGGCTTTTATGCTGGGATAGAGAAGAAATCATTGGAGGGTTTTGAGCCGAGGATAGACATGATCTAAGTTTTTAACTGGACCCCTTTAGCTGCTCTGCTGAGAAAAGACGGAAGAAGAGCAAGGGAAGAAGCAGGGAGAGCTTCTGCCGTAATCTAGCAGAGAGATGGTTTGGGCTTGGGTCAGGGTTGCGGCATTTTAGGAAGAAGTAAGAAGGCATCTGATTCTGGATATGTTTTGAAGGTAGACCTGACAGGGTTCTCTGATAGGTTTGGGGTACAAGAAAAAGCAAGTTTTAACATCAAGCATAACTCCAGGTTTTCAAGCTTGGGTAGGATGGGATTGAACCTAGGTTTTCTGTACAAACTTTTTGGTAGAATTGATCACACAGAGAATCTGGCAGGGGTCACTCCTTCAAACCTCATTATAATAACATCACGTTTAGGCAATAGTCCCTGAGACAGCTTTGCTGGAACAGCCTTGAACCTACTTGTACCTGTAATCAAAAAATCATTTCTACTGGAGGGATGTCAGCCAGTTTACAATTATACCTGACAAAGAGCAGCTTTGTTTATAAATCTCTTCCAAGGGATTTGTGATTTGCACTTCACAAATCCCCCATGGCCAGTTGCTTCACCTCAGAAACAAAGCCATTTAAAAAGCAGAGACGCAAGAGGTGTGGAAGAGGCAAGGGAATCTAGGTCGGGAAAAGTAATGCCTTCTCGTAAGAAAATAGCACAAAGCTATCCGTAATGCTTAGTTAAGGTAAACAGAGCTCTGGGTCTTACAAAAGTGCACAGAAATGACCTCAAGAGGAAACAAAAGTACTCCTCTTCTTTCCCAGTGCAAAGCACACCTAAGGGAATTGAATAAAATGATCCTGGTCAAGAAAAAGTACAAGAGGAATATTAAATATGCACAACACAGCTGTTTTGCCTTCTCAGAGAATTATCCAAAATGCTTACGAGTCTGTTTTCTTACCTGACGACGACAAAAACCCATAGATTTTTGCCTTTACTGCCTTCATAAAGGGGGTGAGAAGAGCACACAACAATTTGTGTCACCCTATTCTGAAAAAATGGAATTAAAAAACTTTCAAGTGACAGAAAATGTGTGACTAATCATCAGTAAGCTGTTCTATAATAGAAATGAAAGCACGAGGAAGTGGCATCTTTCACTGGCTTCCCCTGGTGACAACAAAGGGCCTGCATATTCAACTCATATTCAAAACCTGAGGGTGGAATTTGAGATTGCAACAGGTTCACCAGTGGGAAGCTGATGTGATCACTCACATGAAAGTCAAACCCTCAGCCGTGGCCTGATCGCCGGGTCCTAATTAACTGAACTAACCAGTCCTTTACGGCAAGCTGTGACTCATGGCCCACAGGCTAAGCATAGTTTTTACATTTTTGGGTGGTTAAAAAAGACTCAAAAGAAGAATAACATTATGTGATATGTGAAAATTATATGAAATGCAAATTTCAATATCTATAAATAAATTTTTATTGGCACATACCCCACTTATCCACTTACGTAGCAGCTATGGTTGCTGTTACATTGTAATGGCAGGGATGAGTAGTTGTGACAGACCCTAGAGTTTGCAAAACCTAAAATAGTTACTATCTAATCTTTTACAGATAAAGTTTGCCAACTTCCTGTTCAATATCTGATGCACAAAGGTAGAAAATATCTGATGTACACTGATGTACAAAGATAGAAAAAACAGTTGAGGAATTTGTATTTCCAACATGCAATTGAGGGCACATCCTGGAAATGGAAAAGCACAGAAACAAAACTGGTTAATATTGCATGTCTATAGCTTTCACCTGCAGCCCTTGGCATTCATTCTTTCCAGGCAATAAAAAAGAGAGTGATCACTTTTCCAAGAAAGGAAAGGGATACTAATCCATTTAATCGGCTAGAATCAGATACTATTCATGCTTTCTGCTCTTAGATTGTCCTTTTCCATGGTGAGTTGGTAAAAGAGAAAAGGGTGCTTAGCGTCAGATAATACACAATGGTGGTTTAGTCAGCCTGCACACAGTTGGCTTAAAACTTTCAGAACAGATTTTCAGAGCAGAGACCTTGCTTGCCTTTTCTATTCCTATATCCCTAGAACCTCCATATTGTGAGCACCCAAAGAGTTGTTGAATGAACACATAATAATAAACTCTGTGCACACACTTATAAAGAAAGTTGGCTACTGTATCTCACGTTTTCTTCAAGCTGTGGTGTTGAACAAAATGAACCATTTTGTCCTTGGCCTCTCATTGCTTTGGGGAAACTGCAGCAGCAACACTTGAGATCTCTGCTCAATCTCAGGACTGGAGCATTCCAGAACAGAGTGGCCCCTAGTCCCCTCTCTGAGCTTAGGTTAAAGGGCAAGTATTCAGTGAAGGCCCCTCAGGAAGATTCATTTCTGATTCCAGCTTACTGGGTTGGCCAAGATCAGATAGGCCTCAGGCCAGTATGAGCAGAGTCCTGTTTATAACTTTGCTCAACCTCCTTATCGCCTCTTCCTGCAGTCTGGACTCCAGTCCTCCTTCTCCTCGAAGTGTTTTTCAAAGACTGCTGACTATGTGACAAGAAAATACCAAGCAAACCCCAAACAGGAATGTTCTTATTTACACAAAGGAAGCTATTTTATCTTCATTCATTAAATTCTGAAAGAAGTTCATAGATCCCTAGCTTTCTCCCCCCTCACTGCAAATATTAGATTCACTAAATTATCTGCAAATTAACTCTGAAGAATGTTGTTGTTGTCCACCCAAATACAGAGTTTCCGTAATTCGGTTTCTCTTTTCCTGCTCTTTTCAACTTGAAGTTTTAATGAGGATCTACCATGTACCTCATGTGGGAAAGAGGGAAATAGCAGAGGTGAATAAGATGAGCGTCCTGCACTCCAGAAGCTCAGTGTAATAAAAGTTCGTTTTGTTGTACATGACTGCAACACCCAAGGAAAAGTGAAATTTATATACCTACACTACACATTGCAGACAGAAAGAAAAATGTAAGAAATCTTGGCTGCCCTGGACAGTTTTACTTTTTTTGTAAGATTTTATTGGGGAAGGGAAACAGGACTTTATTGGGGAACAGTGTGTACTTCCAGGACATTTTTCCAAGTCAAGTTGTTGTCCTTTCAATCTTGTTGTGGAGGGTGCCATTCAGATTCAAGTTGTTGTCCTTTTCAGTCTTAGTTGTGGAGGGCGCAGCTCAGCTCCAGGTCTGGTTGCCGTTGCTAGTTGCAGAGGGCACAGCCCACCATCCCTTGTGGGAGTCGAAACCGGCAACCTTGTGGTTGAGAGAATGCGCTCCAACCAACTGAGCCATCTGGGAGGCAGCTCAGCTCAAGGTGCTGTGTTCAATCTTAGTTGTAGGGGGCGGAGCCCACCATCCCTTGTGGAACTCGAGGAATTGAACTGGCAACCTTGTGGTTGAGAGCCCACTGGCCCATGTGGGAATCGAACTGGCAGCCTTCGGAGTTAGGAGCATGGAGCTCTAATCGCCTGAGCCACCGGGCTGGTCCAACAGTATTTACTTTTTATGATGACAACAAAAATTCCAACAAGAGCATTTTGGAGTCTATGCTATTGTTTATGATCTTTTAAAGAATGTTGCCTAAATAGTCTCAAGACATAAAGAGCCAGAACCCTACTGGTTCTCCAAAATATTAAACACAAAAGCACTACCAGCTAAGAATGAAAATTTCCTGTGCCTACCATAAAAAAGTAAGGAACCACAGAGGAGTAAGTCAGATCTCCAGGTTCTCTCCAAGTTCAGATTATAAATATTAATCCTCATGCTGTATATCATGAGTTTTGCTATCAGAAAATCTCGGTTTGGATACTCTGCAATTTATTGGTCATCAACCTTGAGCAATTCTCAGAATTCTCTGAGCCTGCTTCTTTATGACTACCTCAAAGGACTTCTACAAGAATCAAGGAAGGTAATATATATAAAAATGCCTTAGAAATAATTCCCCACCAATCCCTTCAGAAAGACTGCATCTTATTCCTTATTAAATCTCCAACATCTAGGACAGTGCCTGGCACATAGAAGACACTGTCGCGGCTGCTCACCTAATTCATGAGGCAGGTAGAAATTCAGAAGGAAGATTTATAAAGAGGAGGGTCAGCTGGGCAGAGTCTGCTGGAGACTATTGCCTTGAGTCCTAGTTTCATCAGAAGTTGGCAGGAGGGGAGGGAGGCAAAGAAAACTTTCAAAAAGTCCCAAACTAAATTACACTTGTTAAATTGAATCATACCAGAGGTCCAAATCTCAAAATAGAAGATTTAGTGCTACCATTACAATCCCCTTGTCTTATCATACCTTACTGTATATTCTTTTGAGATATTTTTCTATGGAGAGATAAATACATGCATTTTTACCAAAATGAGATTTTATATACATGTTGCCTTACAATCTGCTTCAATTTAATGATCTCTACTTAGTTCAATAACTTTTCATCTCATTTAACACCCACGAACAAATTTCACCAATCTCAAAATGGCCTTTACAGTTGGCTTATCAAAACCAGGATTTAATCCAGAACCATGCATCTGGGGATTACGTCCTATAAATCCCTTAATCTTGAAGTGGTAACACAGTGGAGATCTTTACTTGTGAAGGAAAGTTATTGGGGCTCCTCCTTCGGTCCTTGAGATTTTGCTCCTAGAGTGAACAATAACGTTTCCACTTTGAATTTGAATGACTATATGTCAGGAATGTCACTGAAGGCATTTCTACCACACCTGGCAGAATCTCAGACTTTACCCTAAACCAAATGCCAGTTGCACAGGAAAGTAGACGTCAGGTAGCAAAATATGAACATTTCAAACAGAATGTAGAAGGAAGAACATGGAGCAAGTGCCCTCTACCTGATCCTGCAGGAAAATGTAATGAATGTCCGCAGTAAACAAGGTACTGGCAAGGTTACAGGATTTCTGTTGCTCAGGGATTTTTCAGGAATTAGTGCTAATAATTAGTTTCAAGAACCCAAAAGAATGACACCAGAAAATCAAAATACAGTAACGCTCATTAACTTTTATGTTTTCCTACAGGAGCTCTTCAAAAGCAATTTTCCAGGTTTTAAGTTTGTTTTACCAGAGCTCAGGTTTAGATATTATTCTAATCAAATCCTTGGTTTGTAAGAAAGTGTTCACAATTGAATGGGGAGCAATAAGATAAAGCAGTATCATGAAAATCCTTTGCAGTCCATTGTTGTAGCCTACACTATGCTTTCACTAATGCCTGAAAATGTCCTATGAATAGAAAGACGACTTTGGAATAACTAAATCAACACAGACTAGATGGCAAAATTAGAAAAGTAAGCTATAGAACAATATAAATAGTATGATGTTATTTGTGATAAAATGGAATAGTTTGTTCTTGAAAATACTCTGAACACATGGCAGACAACTGTCATCTTTGGGATGTGGAACTGGCTGAAGAATGAGAGATCCATTTTTTACTCTACACATGTCTATAATTTTTGGATTTTAAGAACAACATTTTTACCCTCTGATGTTTCCGGTAGACCAGAAAATGTACTGAAAAAGTAGTATAACACAGACACTAAAAGCATACTCATTAATAAAAGGTAATCATTTTAATGGTGGTATCAGGATAGGACTCTAGTGCAACAAGATGACTATTTTATCAGGATTTTCTTGTAGATTAGAGGTGGACAAAGCAGCACAGCCTATGGAATTTAACTTGCAAACCAAAGTGGGCATCAAGGAGCTGAAATGGGTTGCTCTCCATGGTTATGAGAGCTCCCAATCACAGAAAGAGCACGATTAGAAAATAAATGCTCTTCTATCAGAGATAGAACTATTCCTTTTTGGGTAAGTTTAGAACAGATGATCAATAAATGCTAACATTCTAAAAATATTAAAAATCTAAAATATTTTCATTAACCCAAATTCTATCTAAAGACAGGTGAAATAAACATTTATCTTCCCATATTGTTAAAGTCCTATTATAGTCTTCTAAAACACAAAAATAATTTTTTAAAAATACACATAACATAAAATTTACCATCTTAAAAACTTTAAAAAAAAACACAACTTTTTAAAAAAGTTTTGAGTGGACTTTTAATAAAATGTCAGTTGGCCAATTTTATACACAAGCTTTTTTCATGTTTTGTTTTCAAATAAGTAATTTCTGCTTTGGCAGTACAGGTTCTCCTGGTAACCTCTGTGGATGACTCTATAGGCAGAAAACCCTAATTATCTACCACCCCAAAATTACCAAATTTATTTTGAGCTTATTTTTTAACCACATTTTTTATTGAATCCATCTTAACCATTTTAAAGTGTATAGTTCAGTGGCATTAAAAATATTCACATTGTTGTTTATCCACCAGTACCATCTATTTCCAGAACTCTTTTCATCTTGCAGAACTGAAACTCTAGGGCCGGCCCAGTGGCTCAGGTGGTTGGAGTTCCGTGCTCCTAACGCCGAAGGCTGCCGATTCGATTCCCACATGGGCCAGTGGGCTCTCAACCACAAGGTTGCCAGTTCAATTCCTCAAGTCCCACAAGGGATGGTGGGTTCCGTCCCCTGCAACTAAGATTGAACACAGCACCTTGAGCTGAACTGCCGCTGAGCTCCCGGATGGCTCAGTTGGTTGGAGTGCATCCTCTCAACCACAAGGTTGCCGGTTAGACTCCCGCAAGGGATGGTGGGCTGCGCCCCCTGCAACTAACAACGGCAACTGGACCTGGAGCTGAGCTGCGCCCTCCACAACTAAGACTGAAAGGACAACAACTTGAAGCTGAACAGAACCCTCCACAACTAAGATTGAAAGGACAACAGCTTGACTTGGAAAAAAAAGTCCTGGAAGTACACACTGTTCCCCAACAAAATCTTTAAAAAAACAAACAAAATATAAACAGAAACTCTATCCATTAAACAAAAGCTCTCCATTCCCCCCATCCTACTCCCTGGCAACCACCATTCTACTCTCTGTCTTTATGAATTTGATGACTCTCAGTACCACATATAAATGGAATCATACATTATTTGTATTTCTGTGTCTGGCTTCTTTCACTTAACATAATGTCCTCAAGATTTATCCATGTTGCAGCATATGTCAGAATTTCCTTCCTTTTTAAAGGTGAATAATATTCTACTGTATGTACACCACCTTTTGTTTATCCGTTCATCTGTCAATAGACTCTTGGGTTGCTTCCACCTCTTGACTATTGAGAATAATGCTATGAACATGGTGTACAAATATCTTGGCAAGTCCCTGCTTTCAATTCTTTCATATATGCACCCAGAAGTGGAATTACTGGATCATACGGTGATTCTGTTTTTAATTTTTTGAAGAATCACCCTACTATTTTTCCATAGCAACCATTCCATTTTACATTCCCACCAAGAGTGCACAAGGATTCCTATATCTCTACAACCTTGCCAACACTTGTTATTTTGGGGATTCTTTTTATGGTAGCCATTCTAATGATTGTGAAGTGGTTCTAATAACTTTTTAAAACAAGTCATTTGGGTGACGTTATTCCAGAAGCTGATGAATTTAGCAAAAGACAACTTTTTTCCTGAGAAAAATGTTGCCATAATTCTCAGCATTTCCAACCTGAACCAAGAGGTATTTTTCTCCTAAGATGGTATCATTTATCTAAGTTTTTGATAGGGTAAATTCGGATTGCTGCTGGTAATTAATAGGACTGGATGTACCCTGTTACATTTTGCAAAGCCACATCAATATTTCTTATTTCAGAATCACATGATTTAAACATGATGACTGCAAAAATATACCCAAGAAAAAGGGAAGTGAATTAGCTACAGAGGAGAAGGCACTGGGAAAGAACCTGTAAAAAAGTTATATAGTTCATCTGAACTTTTACTTAAGTACACAGAACTATAGCTTCATCATTGGTAAGCTTTAATATTTGACTTCAAACATCACAGAAGACAGAAAAGATGAAACTCCGGATTTTTTAAAAGTCAAATTTCTTTATTTTATAATATGGTTAAAATGGTTAGAATGAGGAACTGAAAAACAAATCCTCCGTGTAACCCTATACAACAGATGGAAGAGGCCTAGCACTGATTAAACACTAATTTGTTTAAACAAAAGTCTTACTTGGAAGAGGAAGGAAAATACATGAGCTAATTTGATTCCTTTTAACACACTCTTCCCATGATCATATTTAAGGTCAGTGACAAAGGTTATGGAGAAAGAACTAGCCTGTGAACAGCAGTGTTGTGCAGTGAAAACAGTTTTGAACTTGGTTTCTGAAGAACTAGGTTTGTCACCTTACGAGCTGTGCAATCTGTGTGAGTCACTCAACCCATCAGAGTTTCAGTTTCCTCATCTATATATCAGAGATAATATCACTTACTTCATAGGACTCTGGTAAATGTTAAATAAGATAATAGGCGTGCTACCAAGTAGGGTCAGAGTACCTAGTTATTCTGTAGAGATTAAAGCATACATCCTAGGGTTTTGGAGAGGGTTTCTCAAGGAGTGACTTCAATCAGAATTTTTCATATTCCCTCCAGAAATATATTTCTTTCCCATCTCAGTAAATTGCCCATCATCCAACTACCCAGTTGGATAAGCCAAATCTACCAAATTAAGCTAGAGATTTCCCCCCTTTTTTCACCCACCAAGTCCATTGGTTCTACTTCTAAAATATATCTCAAATTCAGCCATTTTCTTGGTCTCCACTCCCACTGCCATATCTGTTCCCATCTTGCCCTTATTTCTACTCAGCAGCAAGAATAATCTTTAAAAATATACTACAGGGCCGGCCCGGTGGCTCAGGTGGTTAAGCTCCATGCTCCTAACTCCGAAGGCTGCCGTTTCGATTCCCACATGAGCCAGTGGGCTCTCAACCACAAGGTTGCCAGTTCAATTCCTCGAGTCCCACAAGGGATGGTGGGCTCCACCCCCTGCAACTAAGATTGAACATGGCACCTTGAGCTGAGCTGCCTCCCGGATGGCTCAGTTGTTTGGAGCATGGGCTCTCAACCACAAAGTTGCCGGTACAACTCCTGCAAGGGATGATGGGCTGCGCCCCCTGCAACTAGAAACGCAACTGGACCTGGAGCTGAGCTGCGCCCTCCACAACTAATACTGAAAGGACAACAACTTGAAGCTGAACGGCACCCTCCACAACTAAGATTGAAAGGACAACAACTTGACTTGGAAAAAAGTCCTGGAAGTACACACTGTTCCCCAATAAAGTCCTGTTCCCCTTCCCCAATAAAATCTTTTTAAAAAAATAATAAAGCTGTTAAAAAAAATATATATACACACACACACACACACACACACACACACACACACACACACACACACACACACACTACATCTCTCGTCTGCTTAAAGCCCTTTAATGGCTCTTCTTTGCACTTAGAATAAAATGTGCATTGTTTACCACGGCCTGCTGAAAAGGCCCTGCATGATCTGACCTGCCTAGCTCTTTAGCCTTATGCTGCATCTCCAGTGTACTTTTCTCCAAGCACACTGGTTTCCTTACTGCTCCTTGAAAAGGCCCAGCGCTTTCCCACCATTTGCACGTGCAGTTTCTTCTGCCTCAAACACTCTTCCTTCAGGTTTTATCTCATATTTCAGGCTGAAATGTCACATCCTCAGACAGGCCTTCCCTGACCACTAAATCTAAAGTTGCCCCCTGCCCCCTTAACCCTCTATCACATTATAATTAGCCATAATTAAGTTGTTTATTGTTTGTCTTCTCCCAAAGGTAGGAACTGTGTCTTGTTACCACTGTATCCATAAGCGCCTTGCCCAGTGCCTGCCACGTGGGACACTCAAATATTTGTTGAATTAATGAATAACTAAGTGAATTAATGAAAAGAAAGGCGAGAGAAAGTCTCAAAAAGCTGTATTTGGGCTAGCTTCCCAGGTGAATCACTAAGGGAAAAGCAGGAAACAGATGCACACTCAAATTATAATAATTTGAGTATTGTTTAATAAGAGATCATTTACTAAGGTATGAGGAAACCACATGGATAATAAAATGCCCCAGGACTAGTAATAGCAGAGCTCTTACCACCCATAGGCCAGAATGGAGAAAAGTTGGAAGCTGTTACTGGAACCAAGAGGGAGAAGGTCCTGGAGACAGAACCACCATGAAATAAGCTTGCCCTTCAGTCAAGGGACTCAGCCAGCCCAAAGTGATTTTATAGAGAGGGACCTGAGAGAATCAATGCCAGCCACCCTCTCCTCCCTCTCTCTGATTTCATGCTAGGAATCCCCACTGGCCAAATAGGAAGGAGAATAGGACTAGGGATAGGGTTCAGATACCATTTTTTCTGTAAGGTTTTATTTCTTCCATTAGAAAAAACTAATACATATATATACTGAGGGTGCCAAAAAAATGTATACAAATTTTAAGAAAGGAAAAAAACTGTATTAAAATTGTAATACTCAATATATACCGATAACAAAAGATGAATACAAGTCATGTGTATACATTTTTTTGGTACCCCGGTATATGTAACTCTGGATCAGGTTGTACATTGTTAAGCGATTACTGTTCTCTTGTGTACTGAACTCTTTCCTTTGAGGCTCTAGATTGGACATTGCATGTGACTTTTTATGTAGCAATTGACATATGCCAGAGCAATGATGGATTGGAATCCACCCCAAATCCAAGCATAATGAGTAAATTTTGCTTATATACTTACCATGTTTCCCTGAAAATAAGACCTAGCTGGACAATCAGCTCTATTGCATCTTTTGGAGCAAAAATTAATATAAGACCTGGCATTATGTTATGTTATGTTATATCATATCATATATCATATCATATCATATCATATCATATCATATCATATCATACCAGGTCTTATGTTATAGTAAAATAAGACTGAGTCTTGTATTAATTTTTGCTCCAAAAGATGCATTAGAGCTGATTGTCCAGCTACGTCTTATTTTCGGGGAAACATGGTATCAGTTATTCCTATTCAAGAGCGCCAGATACATTTAGCTAAACTAATTCCAAAGAGTGGAAGTACACTGACCCTCAACTAACTTCAAAATGCTTTTTATTTTTGCATATGTTGAACACTTTTTACAATAAAAAAAAAGGTATGTTTTGAAGGTAAAACTGACAAATCTTAAAACAGAAAAGGCAAATAGTGAAGGAGCCAAAACTGTAAATCGGGTATTTGGAAAATGAAGCCTGGAAGCTTACTTACATTAAATTCAGAAAAACTTTTATACTTTTTCTGCATATACTTTAAAAAAACACACAAAAAAACTATGAATCCGAATAGCCACATTTGGAACACTTAGCTATCGTTCAATATTTTTAGATTGAACCTGCTCTTATTGTGGGCTTGATTCTGGAAAGTAAATCTTTTCACAACTGTCTCTATGCACAGAAACCTTTTTAAAAATAGACACTCCCTCAAGTCTTTTGTTCGCATGGTCACACACTGAAGCTTAGATGTTCCAATATCTAATATGGCCACAGTAGACTTGATAACTCAAGTCATTTTTTTCCATCTTTAGAAACTTACACAAGAACACCAACAGATCTCCAGCTCCTGTGTGTGTGAACTGAACATTCCCTTTTGTTTCATACCTGGATGCTGTACATCTGTTTTGGATTGTGTATTGTGTTTGTGCACTTATGCTTTGATTCATAGTAACTTCTTGTGTTATGCAATTGATTTGCATTGAACACAAACTGTAAATAAAAAGAAATGGCTGAAAGAGTAAAAGAAGGAGGAGGAGGAGAAAGAGAAGAACCAACCACACCAGTTCTAATCAGGGAAACTTGTAAATTCCCTCATTTCCATTTCATCTAAAAAATGGGAATGTGATATCAACTTATTGTAAGAGACACATGAGAATGTATGTGAAAGTGAATAAAATCTAAATATTTATATAAATGTGACATTATTTTTCAGCAGTATTCAAACTTTCGAACTCACTGTTACTTGAAGCTTAATCTGAATTTAAACATTTGAAAGGTTTTTTGTTTTTGTTGCTGTTCTTCTCTAGCAATCTACGGGCTTGCTTAGCATAAGCTGTCTGTAAATCTCCAAGTAGGTAACTTAGGAAACTAAGAAACAAACACACATCAGCTTCTTTCTGACAATTCCTGGCCACAGCAGACTTCCTCCCATGAGCCCTTCCATGGTCAGCTACTAGCACTTCCTTCTCCAACTCTGTCAGGTTTCCTCACTTTACCCTTCCCGTCTCCACCTCTGCCACTTTGACCCCCATCCCCACCTATTAGGAACTGTGCCCCCCCACCCCAAATTCATAAGTTGAAGCCCTAACCCTCAATGTGACTTATTTGGAGATAGAGCCTTTAGGGAAGTAATTAAGGTTAAGTGAGGTCATAAGGGTAGGGTTCTGTTTCCATAGTACTAATGTTATTATAAAAAAAGGAATAATACCAGATCTTTCTCTCTCCCTCTCTCTCTCTGTCTGTCTCTGTCTCTGTCTGTCTCTCTCTCTGTCTGTCTCTCTGTCTCTGTCTCTCTCTCTCTTGTTCTGTCTCTATCTCCCTCTCTCTTCTCTACATACAGACAGAAGGCCATGTGAGGACATAGCAAGAAGGTGCCGTCTGTCAGCCAGGAAGAGAGGTCTCACCAGACACCATCCCTGATGGCACCCTGATTTGGAATGCCAGCCTCCAGAACTGAGAAAATTAATTTGTGGTTTAAGCCACCCATCTGTGGTATTTTGCTATGGCATCCTGAGTGGATTAATACGAGTTCTTCTATCCTCTCTCAAGTGCAAAACATCCCAGTTTTTCATACTCCCATTCTGCCCTGGAGTATAAGAAAAAAGATACTGCTTTCTTCTCTTCTCTCAACTCCTGATTACCTTCCAACGAGACCAAAAGCCCCAAGGAGGACAGGAATTGTTCTGTACGGTTCACAGCTGTAACCCAGGTGACAGGCATGGCAGGCATTCGTAAATATTTGTTGAATAAATCACAACCCATTCCGTCTTGAAAGAGACCTTTGCTCACATGTCCTCTCTCTCCAGTATCTCCAATCTGTCTCCACTACCTCCTTCTCATTTTCACACATTTATAAGCCTCCCCATTTAGAACACAACTCACTTGATACTGCTGCCTTTTCAAATGTCCTGGTTCTCCAGTTTCTTTGAATAAGTGGCTGATTTTTACTAGCCTCATTTAGTACCATTCAGTCCTCTTCATCCCTTTGCAATCTGGTATCAGTTCCATCAACTAGAGAGATGAATGAACCTCAGTTAAGGAGACCTCCTTTTATACCAAATGCAATCGTCCTATCCCAATGTCCTATTGATCTCAATGTCCTATTTTGGACACTGCTGATAACCACTTTCTTTCTTCAATTCTCTACTTTGGTGGGGTTGAAGACACTGTATTTCCCTATGTCTACTTCTCAGACCGTACCTTCTCTGTCTCCTTTGGGCATATTCTAAGGATTAACTCTGCTCACTCTTTTTCCTCACTCACTTCCTTCAAGAGTTTTTATTCTCTTAAATTACCAACTCTTTTGTTGATGACTCTTGATTGGGTTAATTGGTTTCATTTTAAATACAGAATCTCAGGCCTCAAATTAGCCCTCAGAACAGCCCAGTACCCCCACTATGTTTCTCCAATAGATTCACATTCCCACTCCCTAAGATGACTCTGACAAGCCTTCTCTTTCCTCAAGCCTTCATACCCCTTTCTCCATTCCAAGTTTTAGCAAAGACCTTGGTTCACCTGTCATTGAGAAATTAGAAACCTTTAGATGAAAACTCTCTAACCTTCCCACCACCAAAGCCACAAAACCCTGCTTTTGTATGCCATGATTCTTTTCATTTACAACAGAGAAACAGTGGTCCTTCCCATCAAAGGTCATTTCTTCACTTACGTTCTACCCCTCTCTTCTTTTTATTCTGTGTCACCAAGCTGTCCTGCCTCAAGGTCTTTGCACGAGCTCTTCCATCTACATAGAGCCCTGTTCCTTCTATTCTTTGCGTAGTTCATTCTTCTTGTTTTAGATCTCTGTGTAAATGCCACCTCCTCAAAGAGGCCTAATTTGACCATTTTACCTAACATAAGCTTGACTTATTTATCTCAGTCCCTTGTGTCTTTTGTATTTATTTCATGTTTGTTCACTCTTTTAGTCTTTATTCTCAAACTGAATGTAAGATCCATGAGACTACACATCATGTCTATCTTGCTTACCATTATACCTCCAGATCTAATCAGTGACTGACCTATAGGAGGTGCTCAATAAATATTTACTGCATAAATGAATGATAATACTGATTTCCTATTTCTTCCAGAGAGGGAACTTGGTAATTGGAGGATAGCAGTGGGAAAGAGAAATTTCACTCTATATCCTTTTGTACTCTGAACCAGTGAATATATTACCCATTCAAAGATAAATTACATTAAAATTAGAAAAAAGAAGGCAGTTATATTGTATCACTGTAGAGATGATGGTGGCTTGTACTGGGATGGTGGTAATGGGGTTGGAAAGAAATAAATAGAGTCGATATCTAGGATTTCATGATTGGGTATGAGGGAGTAAGTTATATACATAAGAAGTTCATCACAGCATTAGTTATAATAATAATTAAAAACAACTTAAATTTACAATGTTACAGAAATAGGTAAATCATGGCACACGTACTTGATTAAATAACTTCCCATCTTTTTAAAAGAATTTATAACATGGAAAACTGTTTATGTTATATTAAGTGGAAAAAATTGTAAAAGTATATATACAGTATGATCATGACCATGTAAAACCCCCCAAAAACTTTGATTTCACTGATATGTGGTATATAAACCCAAAACAACGAAAGAACAAGACAAACAAATGAGAAACAGAAACTCATAGACACAGACAATAGTTTAGTGGTTACCAGAGGGTAAGGGGGGTGGGGGGTGGGAGATGAGGGTAAGGGGGATCAAATATATGGTGATGGAAGGAGAACTGACTCTGGGTGGTGAACACACAATGGGATTTATAGATGATGTAATACAGAATTGTACACTTGAAATCTATGTAATTTTACTAACAATTGTCACCCCAATAAATTTAAAAAATAAATTAAAAAAAAAAACACCCAAAACTATGCACTATAAAAAAAAAAAAAAAAAAAAGAAAATGGAGCAAAATATTAATAACAAGTAAATGTCTTTGAGTTGTGGCATGATGAATTCTTAAAAAAGGTCCAGATCAATTTCTGGATCACATTCAAAGCAAAACCATAATTCCTCTTTCCTGATTTGTTGGAAAGGAGTGGCTAAGCTGGAAATCTGGACTCTTTGGTCAACTCCAAGTTGGCAGTTAAAAGTTTCTCTCCTCAAGAAAGAAACCAAAATTTGGAGAAGAGACACCTGATAAGGCCCTGGACAGCAAACAATTCTATAGTAGCTAGAAAGGCCTTTATTTTAAAATTAATTTGTAAAAGCATTTATTTCTGTTAATTGCAGAAAAATTAGAAGAACGTAAACAATTAAAAATAAGTCACTCATAATTCCATCATCATAAAAAGAATCCCACAATTAATACTTTGGTACATATCATTTCACTTTTAAAATAAATATGTATAAATATTTTTGTTTACACAGTATACAGTTTTATGCCTTAGTCTTTTCACTTAATATCTCACGTCAGTAGATAAAAAAGAGTAGTATTTTAATGATATCATTATATGGACCTATCATAACTTATTTAACCAGTCCCTTAATGTTGCATATTTAGGTTTTTTACAAATTTTCACTCTGCATATGTATCTTTGGGCACTCATCCTATGATTTTCTTAGGATATTATTCCTAACCTAATTAAAGGATGTATTCAAATTGATCCTCAAAGTGTTTTGCCAATTTATATTCCCTCTAACAGTTCATGAATGCCTGTTTTCTCCATGCCTCTCAACACTTTCACTCTTGCCCATCTGAGTTGGAAATTGGTATCTCACTTAATTTTTTTAATGTATAAATTTTTTGATTACTAGGGAGGATAAACATTTTTTTTCTTGTTAACTGTTTACATTTGTGGATTACTTGTTCTTATCTTATGCTCCTCCCCCAACCATTGATCGTACCTGAAAAGTTTTTGACCAGAAAGAAGGACCACAAACCCTTGAAGAACTGATTGAATGCAAAAGGCTTAGAGTGAGTTAGGAAAGGAGGGATGAAGGAAGGGAGGAGGAGACACATCAAAGATTATAAAAGCAAAATAATTTTTTTTTGGTAGAAAACTATTTTAAATCAAACTTTATGGAATTGATATATTAAACAGAAAAAAAGTGGAGCAGTTCTGGTCAAATTGGGAATGGGTAACCTGCTCAATCTGCTGTTGGCTTTATGAATTGTCTTCTGATCTCCTCTTTAACTCTCAAATCTGACTGCTTTAGTTCTGATCTTGTTTTGATGCCTGATCTCAGACTGCTATTTACATTTTCCTTTTGGTACTAAAATGATTACATCATGTTATTGCCTAGCAGTTTTGATTCTTGTTTTTAATGTCTCAAGTTTAGCCACCTACTTAAGACATAAAACTTTTAATTATCCCCACTCACCCAGCAGAAGCTGTCTATACCCTGCCTTGTTATTGTAGGGCTTCAAGAAACTAAATTTAAAACTACTGGACAAACAAGACCAATGTATTTGAGTTCTTTTCATGAATGATACAATGAGTTAAATTACAGCTGTTTTGGTAGAGTTCTCTGCTTTTCAAAGAAAAAGGCCTAAACGAATGGGAAAGTATATTATCACTCAATTTGACCATGGTATGAACTATACTAGTCACAACATAGGCATTTGGTGGCAGAGCAACCTATTCAAATTGCAAGTAGAATACCGTACACAGAAGGAACTAACCTCATCCCTAAAGGGCTAGCTTTGCAAAGTCATACCTACAAAGTATATACAAAACTCCTAAATCTATTCTTCCAGAACCATCCTTTCATCCAAGGGCTAGTATACCCAAAGCATAGCCCCTCAAATGTCTATCATTTCAAAGAGCACCCATACTTACCATTTTTACAACCAAACTGGTTCTCCTCTCCAAGTTCCCCATTTTATGGCCTCTTTGGAGTTAGCAGTGACTTTCCCTTCCCCTTTTAAGCTGTAGTCACCAACTCTTATTAATTCTTCCCTTACAGAGACACAGAGTCAAATGTTTCTCTACTTACACTGCCACTACTTTCATCTGGACCCTTATTACTTCATGTCTGGATTGCTGCAAGTCTCCCATCCTATAGGCTATTGCCAAAGTAATTTTTATACAAGCTAATGTCATTTGGCTCTGTTTAGCCTTCTGACCTAGTTTCTGGACTGTTTTCTGGTCTAGGTTTTCATCTTTATTTCAGAGTAGAGTGTGGGGGAGGAAGAAAGCTTCCTTTAACCTTAACGTTCTTTCAGCTGGTGTAATAATTAAGTCTACATGAGACAGACTGCCAAGAGAAAATAATCAAATTTAATACACACACATGTATGGGAAGCCCACCTACATGAGTCAGAGACCCCACATACATGGCAGGTTCAGGGACAGAAAGTTAAAATGAGGTATATATGGCATTCTGAACTAAGGATGAGGTAAGTCACCTTGGGACTTCAGCGTATCCCTGCAGGACGGTAAGAAGAGCAGATATTCAGGAATGAATAGTTTGCCCTGTCACATAGATAGGTCAAAAAAGGTTATCTTTGATAATATTATGGGCCCCCAATTCAAATTCTTCTAGGTAGTTGTAGGGGCACAGTTTCTCTTGAGCCTATAGGGTCTCAGGTGCCTTTAGCTCAAAATAATCCTCATACCACAGAGGCAAGTCTTGGGGTGACTCATTCTGAACCCCAACAATAGGATGATCCAACTTTCCAAACATTAGTTTGTCACAGTGCTACACAAAAGAGGCAGAAAAGCTAAACATCACTAGTTGGTTTTTGAATTGTCTTCTGATCTCCTCTTTAACTCTCGAATCTGACTGCTTTAGTTCTGATCTTGTTTTGATGCCTGATCTCAGACTGCTATTTACATTTTCCTTTTGGTACTAAAATGATTACATCATGTTATTGCCTAGCAGTTTTGATTCTTGTTTTTAATGTCTCAAGTTTAGCCACCTACTTAAGACATAAAACTTTTAGTCCAGAACACTCTTCAACCTGGTGCTCTTCAATTGGCACTCTTATCTGCTGCAGATTCTGTTGATTTTTTTTTAAAATGCACCTTCCCAGGGCTACCATGGTGCACAACTCTAAGCAGAATCATTCACACTGTATTCTACGTTAATGGTTTCCCATACATATTATAATTTATGTTTTATGTTCTCTTATCCCAACTCAACAGCAGCTATTCTTTCTTTACAGCTGTGGCCACTAGATGCCCACCTACTGTCAGGGCCCTACCCCAATTTCTAGAATCAGCCCTGGCCAGAAATGACAGGTTTAATGGGACTCAGTACCAACTTACCCTTATTAATTATAGCCCAGTGCTATTACTCAGTTTTTCAGTTCTAGTGAGCTTCTTTCCAAGAGCTGGGTCCTAGTTCTGGTTGATATCTTGTGTCCTGTTTTGCCTTGGTAACATGTCAACGCTACAGAGAAGCTCTTACTATACTTCAGTGTCAAAACTCCCTCATGCCAATTGCTTGCTGAAATGCTTGCCAACTATAGGCCAATTGCCATGTACTTGGGATACTATTGGCATGCTGGACTAGACCTATAGCTGGTTCTGTCAAATCTAGGGCCAGGCTCATCCCAGCAGAAAGGTCTAATCACATGTTTTGACCACTTCTCTACCCTTACCCACCATATCTAGCTCAAAATGAAAGGATAGTTAACCTCTTATAAAATGTGATGCCTGAATCAGAAAAGCAGTATTCAGATGTTTTCTGATAATATCTACTCTCTTGTTATAGATACTATACCTTTATTAAGTGAATTTAAGTTACCTTGACTATAAAATTATCACACTTTTTAAACATCTTTACCATACTGGGTACTTTATCTTCTATTGGATGACACAAAATATATGCTGGCCCTATAATATGAACTGCTCTGAATCATAACAAAGCAAAATTTGGAAAGAAGAAATAACAAAAAGAATTATATCAAACATGATCAAAATGATCTCTAGTAACCATAACCATAAATTATAATAAGTAAAAGTGAAAATGACTGATTTAATAGATTACCTACCGAAGTTATTTGTTCAAATGTCAAGAAGCAACTTCTTTACCATAAAAGAGTTTCCATATTTTCTTTTATTTTCCTTACTCTAGAGAGAAATCTCAGGTGCATTTACTCATCAATTCATCAACTCAGCAAATTCTGCAAAAAAGTATCTATAAAGCATATGTGAAATTACAACTGCAAAAAAAAGAAAAAACAATGAAGAACCCTTATTTTGTTCTAGGAAAATTTTATTTCAGTTTAAACAAAAAAGCAAATGTTACTTATGTCATCCAAGGACAGGTGGGAGTATGATCATCATTCATAGCTGTAAACTGGCAAACTCCAAGTGAGAGATGTGATCTAGGTTAAAAGACATTTATTAGTCCAGATTATATTTACCTCCCAAAGAGATTGCGAAAATTAGTCAAAAAGATTACAAACAGATTTACACGAAATCACATCAGAAAAGCTGAGATAGTGAAGGCTAATGGTTTGGGAAATTCTGTTTCCACTTAGTACTCAAAAGAATAAAATTCTTAAAGATGAGGAACAGGTGGTTTATACTATAAGTATTAAAACCAATGATATGTACTTTTATCAGTTTCATATGATTATTAGGATTCAAGATGTTATTTAAAACCTAGATGTAGGCCCAAACACTTAGTCATTGACAAAAATGGAAAATTTACATTTCTTTACAGGAAACATAAAAATATGACTATTTGGTTCATCTTAATTTACAGTTGATAAGCCCAATTCTAATATTTATATATATAAAAAAAAAGACATGGTAGCATTGTCACGCACCTGAAGATTCCAAATAGAATGTCCCCATTAACAACAGAAACCAAGAAATCTAACTCAGTCTACAGATTTTATTTCTGATTAAGTAATAAACTTTCAGTTATTTCTTTGAGTCTGTCTTCTGTTAACAATGTACTCAGATAACATCATTGATTTCTGAGCTCTCCTTCCACTATATTTTTCCCTTTTAACTAAGATGTATGTAGAAATAACAAGACAACTCAGGATAGCTGTAATGGCCTTCAGTAATTTTGTTTTACTAATTAGTTGACTTATTCCGGTGAAGGCTAATATCAAATTATCCAGTAGTCTTTGATTTCAGAATTACTTATAACAGAATCATAAACAGAAATCTTAATCAATAATCTTCTACTTACATCTTATAACCAGTTATCTTTCTAAACAAACTATTTACAGATGCAAAATATGCAACATTGTTTAAAATAAATATACAATATATAGTTTCTAGATTCTCAAACAGGCTTAAAAATGAGGTAATAAAAACTTAATTGATTAAACTTTTTACCATTCTGGAAATGGCTTAGGAAAATGATGGTGAAAATTCTTTTTCTTAGGTCTTTTCATGTTTTCTTTGAATGCTTCTAAGTACTTCCTTTTCTATGCTGAAAAATTGTGTAAAAAATCCTTAAGCTTTGTTGGATAGTCTGTCATCACCCCAGTTGCTCCCAAATCAAAAGCTCTTTTGTATTCTTGTTCTTCATTTAATACCCAAATATACACCTAAAAATTAGAAGCATGAGAAGTATGAGAAGAAATGTTAGGATAGAAAATTATTTTTATAATAGCATTTATCCACTACAATCTCAGCACACTTAGAAATAATCTTTTATACTTGAAATTTTAAGAAATAATTGAACCCTTTAAAATATGCCATTTTGCTCATTAAATATGCACTGTCCCACCCCTGTGTCTTCAGCTATTCTCAATTACACATACGAGGTATGACAATTAAGTTCGCAAACTCATCCTAGAAAAACTGTTACATACCTCATTGCTGAATACCACTATAGTCACCTTCGAAGCACTCCCCTTGGGAAGCTATACACTGACACCAGCACCAAGTCCACCATTCAAAGTAATTTTGGAACTCTTTTCTGGAACGGCCATCAGAACTGTTGTCGTATTACCCTTGATGTCCTGAATGTCATCAAAATGTCTTCTTTCAATATTTCCTTTATCTTCAGGTAAAGAAAGAAGTCATTGGGGGCCATATCAGGTGAATAGGGAGGGTGTTCCAATACCGTTATATGTTTACTGGCTAAAAACTCCCTTACAGACAGTGCCATGTGAGCTGGGCACTCTTGTATCACATTGTTGTGATACAAGAGCTATGAATTGGTGAAAAATTCAGGTTGTTTTCATCTTAACATTTTCACGCAGCCTTTTCAGCAATTCCAAATAGTAAACTTGGTTAACTGTTTGTCCAGTTGGTACAAATTCATAATGAATAATCCCTCTGATATCAAAAAAGGTTAGCAACATCATTGCAACAAGTTCGCAAACTTAATTGTCAGACCTCAGTAAGTGGACTCTAGTTACTGAAATGCCACTGCTTTCTTGTCAACTATAAGGAAGAGATTAAGGTCTTCGTATGTGAACCAGTAAAGCAGAATCATCAGAGTTGGGACCAAATTAAATCAGTTAAAAGTTCTTGCCCATTATGTTTGGGTTCAACTGGTAAACTATGCTGTTTCCAAAATGCATTATTCCAGAAATTTACCTGAATGCCTCGGGCAGTGAGGTGGTCAAACAAAGCTTTTCTCATTAGTAAACTAAAAAAGAAAAGCAGAACAGATCTTAGTACTTCTTAGCCCTACAAAGGACTAAAATTAGTCCTTAGTACTAATTTAGTCAATTTAGAATTTATAACTCCTGGTTGAATTTAATCCCAATGCTTCAGCAATACAAGCAATGGATTCAAAGAATAATAGCTGCTGTGGATGCATTTATATCATAACTGCTGGATCTCTTTTCATTGCTGGCTGCTTGCTGGTGAACAACCAGAACCTTTTTTCTACTCCTTGCTGCCACTAGATCCTCAAGAGACCTTTTACTAAAGCAGCCCAATGGCTTCCTCATTCTCTCTGCTGGAGCCATAATGAGAGTGAGAAAGAGCGGAGAAGTCTGTGTTCCTAAGTTTGCAAGTTAAAATGAGGCAGTGAACTTGAGTCAAGTTCTATAACATCATAGTTCATTTACAGAATGAATTAGTCTTTTGTGAGCTATCTTAGAACCTAATGTCGTTTAATTACACTATCCTATATGTATAGGAGAAAAGCATTTTTTTTAGCTCCAAAAAACCAACTTCAAAGTGAATTTTTTAGAAAACAAATCACTTGAGCAAGATGGGAACTAACTGTACTAGAAACTTATGTATAGAATTCCTAGTCTGTTTATGTTTATTAGAATGATTAAGTAACAGAAACTGAAAATCACATGCATTTAACATCAGTTAAAAATGTGTCCTTGAAAACTAGAAATTAAATCAGGAATAAAGCAAATAAACCCCAATAAACCCCCAGGCACAGAAAAAGATGAAACTGGTTTTCTATCTCTTTGAAAGAGGAGTTAAGTTAAAAATGTTGTAACTAAGGACTATTAATTAAGCATTCAAGGGTGGAAAGTGGGGGAGATCCAAGACAGGGGAGTAGATATATACTGTGCCTGCTTCCTTTTGTGAACAAATTAAAATTACAACTAAATTATAGAACAGTCAACCTAGAGAACCATCTGAAATCTAGTTGAACAGAAGTTTTATAACTAAGGATATAAAGAAGCAGCCACGTTGAGACTGGTAGGAGGGGCAGAGATCCAGAACTGGCTAACTCCAAACCTCCATGTGGCACTTGAAAACAGGGAGGGATAGCTCGGCTGCAGAGGTTCTCCCCAAGAGGAGTGAGGGACTCTAGCCCCACACCAGCCTCCCCAGCCCAGAGAATTGGTGCTGGGAAGAGGAGCCCCACAATATCTGGCTGTGAAAAACAGTGGGGAGGGGATTCCAACCATGTGGGTGGGATGGAAGTTGGCAGGAAACCCAGGTGTCCTCTTAAGGGCCCGAGCACAGACTCGATCACTCCCAGGCACTCACCTTGGGCTCCAGTGGAAGGAGAATAACTCAGGGGGTGTCAGAAACATACGAGGGGTAGATTGAGTTGTGTAGGTTCGGGAGAAGGGCTGGAGGACAGTCGGCATTTTCCCTGTGAGGGGGTCCTTCTCTCGTGCAGATGATAGGCTTGTGCCATCTTTCCTGTGTTGAGCCCTCCCACTATGCTTCTGGCCAAATCTGAATCTGATTCATCTAGTGAGCTCCACAGCTCCACCCTGCTGACTCACTGGGACCCTACCCACCCTATACCCCCAACACTGGAGATACTTTCTCCAAGAGCAGCCAGCCCCAGCTGCATTGCACTCTTTCTTGGAAAACTGTCAGAGTCCAATAAACTCGACAGGTGGTGACTGGCCTCGTGCTGAGACTTTTGCTGAGTTGCTGCAAGCTCAGCATTGGCACCAAACCAGAATTTACTTTAACCTGGTGACTACAATTCTTCCCACTCTAGTGTTTCCCTGAGACCTTGCCTCACCCAACTGGGATACTGCACAAGGCTTTATCAGTGGCTGAACCTTAAGGGAGCTGACAGGTGGCCATAGGCCTTGGGTTTTCCTGGCATTATGTGTAGCTACCCTAGGCCTAGTACTAATGGCAGATATCCTCAGTTTGCAGCGTGGCCTCTCCTATGCGCCTCCAGGGTTAGCACAGGCAGCAAACAACTGCGGATCACTTTGTAGCTCTTATCAGGTAGTCCCTGATTGGTCACTGGCAATGGGTGACCTGGGCCTGTACTGGAGACCCTCGCAAGAGGCACCAGAACCAACATACTTGGAGTTTTTCTTCAGACCACAGCAGAGCACCGCCTAATTAGCCCCACAAGCGGCATACACACAGGGCGGTCTTAACAAGCACCAGAGCCCACTGGGACAAATCTCACTCAGTGAGGAAGCCCCCCACAGAGCAGCCCATAAGCTGTGGATGAGGCAAAACCCCACAGCCACTTAGCCTGAGGGTCAATCCCACTCACTAATATGCCAATAGCAACCAAGGCTCAACTCTAACAGGAGGGTATACACAAACCACACAGGGGACACTCCTAGAGCCGGTGACCAGGAAGACTATGCCACTGGGCCCCACAGGTCACCTACTGCATAAGGCCACCTCGCCAAGACTGAGGGGGATAGCAGATCCACCTAATACATAGAAGCAAAGACAGAGGCAGCCAAAGTGAGGAAACAAAGAAATATGTCCCGAATAAAAAAAACAGGAGAAAACCCCAGAAAAAGAAATAAATGAAATGGAAGCAAGCAAACTACCAGATACAGAGTTCAGAACAATGGATATAAGAATGCTCAAGGGAAAAAAAAAATAAAAAGACTGCTCAAGGAACTCAATGAGAACGTCAACAGAGAGACAGCAAGCAGAAAAAAGGACATAGAAAACTTAAAAGAGAACCACTCCGAAATGAAGAATACAATAACTGAAATGAAGAATGCACTAGAAGGAATCACCAGCAGACTACATAAAGCAGAGGACTGAATCAATGATTTAGAAGACAAGGTAACAACAACAACAACAAAAACCCAACTAGAAGAGCAAAAAGAAAAAAGAATCCAAAAAAAAGAGGATAGTTTAAGAAACCTCTGAGACAACATCAAGCATAACTACATTTGCATCATAGGGGTACCAGAAGAAGAGAGAAAGCAAGGGATTGAGAACCTATTTGAAGAAATAATGACTGAAAACTTTCCTAACCTGGTGAAGGAAATAGACATACAAGTCCAGGAAGTGCAGAGCGGCCCAAACACAATGAACTCAAACAGGCCCACACCAAGACACATTATAATTAGAATGGCAAAGGTTAAAGACAAAGAGAGAATCCTAAAAGCAGCAAGAGAAAGGCAACTAGTAACTTACAAGGGAGCTCCCATAAGACTATCAGCTGATTTCTCAACAGAAACTGCAGGCCAGAAGGAATTGGCACAAAATATTCAATGTAATGAACAGCAAGGACCTACAACCAAGATTATTCTACCCAGCAAAGCTATCATTTAGAATCAAAGGACAGCTAAAGAGACTCCCAGACAAGAAAAAGCTGATGGAGGTCATCATCACCAAACCAGGAATGTTAGAGGGATTTCTTTAAGATGGAAAAAAAAAATCAAAATTATGAATAATAAAATGGTAATGGCCACATATCTAGCAACAATTACTTTCAATGTAAATGGATTAAATGCTCCACTCAAAAGACACAGCTGAATGGATAAGAAAACAAGACCCTTACATATGCTGCCTACAAGAGACCCACTTCAGTTTGAAAGACATACACAGACTGAAAGTAAAAGGATGGAAAACAGTATTTCATGAAAATGGAAGTGAAAAAAACAAAAAATCTGGGGTAGCAATACTTATACCAGACAAAAATAGACTTTAAAACAAAGGCTATAACGAGACAAAGAAGGACCTAGTAATCCCACTTCAGGGTATTTATCTGAAGAAACCCAAATACTACTTCGAGGGGATGTGTGCATCCATATGTTCATTGCAGCATTGTTTACAATGGCCAAGATTGGGGGCAGCCTGGGTGTCTGTCAATGGAAGAATGGATAAAGAGGACGTGGTGTATATATACAATGGAATATTGCTCAACCAGGGAAGGGAATGGGTTCTTGCCATCTGCAGTGGCATGGATAGACCTGAAGGGTGTTGTGCTGAGTGGCGTGTCAAACAGAGAAAGACAGATGCAATGAGATTTTGCTTATATTTGGAATCTAAAGAACAAAATAAACAAAACAGAAACAAACTTATATATACAGAGAACATTTTGATGATTGACAGATGGGAGGGGAGTTGGGGATAAAAGAAAAAGGGGAAGGGATTAAGAAGTACAAATTGGTTCTTATACAGTAATCATGGGGATGTAGGGTATAGTATAAGGAATATAGTCAATAATGTAATAATTATGTATGGTGTCAGATGGGTACTAGATTTGTTGGGGTGACAGATGGGGGTGTTGGGAGGCAGGGTGTAAAAGGTGAAGAGAGTAAGAAGTACAAACTGATAGTTACAAAATAGTCATGGGGACGTAAAGTAAATCATAGGGAATACAGTCAATGATATGGCAATAACTATGTATAGTGCCAGGTGAGTACTAGACTAGTCAGGGGATCACTTCTTAAACTATATAAACGTCTAACCACTATGCTGTACACCTGAAATTAATATAAAATAATATTGAATGTCAACTGTAATTGAAAGATTAAAAAGAGGGGGGATGGTGAAGGGGAATAAAAGGTTCAAATCTCTAGGTATATAACAAATAAGTCACAGGGATACAATATATAGCATAGGGAATATAGTCAATAATATTGTGATAGCGTGGTACAGTGTCAGATGGTTGCTGGACTTATCATGGTGATCATTTTTTTAGGCATATAATTGTTGAATAACCATGGTGTACCCCTGAAACTAATATAAGGTTGTATGTTAGCTATATTTTAATAAAAATCTTTTTAAAAATTAGGTATTCAAGGTTCTATTTTTAAGCAAAAACAGCCCAGTAACTTTGTGGTTTTTACCTAAAAATAAACTCAACATATCTTAGAAATTAAGGTATTTTCTTCAAAGTACATGCCCACCCCATAGATAGAACTTCTTTTCTGCTGCTAAGCCTTGGTGCAGATTTTACTGAGAAATGTGCCATTAGTCAATATATATTTTACATATACTATATTGCTATACACACTTCTTTTCATCATGTTTTTGACTGCAGGCTATTGGAAACAGCAAATAAGTAGAAGGGAATGGTTATATATACCAGCTCTGTTACTAACTAGCTAGATAACCCCATGTAACTTTGAGTCAGTTGGTGCTTAGTTTTCTCCTGAAGCTAAATGAGATCATCTCCCCAGATTTTTCCTAAGGCCTGGTAATTAAGCTGGTTTCAAATGATTCATACACATCCATTTGTATGGTAGGTATTCCACACATCCTTATTACAAATTACATGTAGAAAGCTTGCACTAAATCATAAGCACAGTATTTGATATAGCTAAAACAATAACTTGTATATCAGGAAACTAAAATTCTTACATATCAGAAAGCCAGATGAGAAACTTTTGACTTCTGGACATGGTGTGTGGTTCTTTTAGCCTGAGGCAAAATAAAATTTAAATCATAAATTAGAAACAAAGAAATAGATCAGTGTGATAAAATAAAACAAGTTCAAAATAAAAAGTGTCTTGCATTTGGTACGTGCTCAAAAATATTTGTAAAAGGACAAAAATAAATTAAAATAAAGCCTGTGTGGGTTCTCCATTTTCATTGATTCTGGGCTAACTTTTTGCTACCACTATTCAAAGGTTAAAAAAAAAAAAAAAAAGGTTATCTTTCCAGGGACCCTGAGTGCCCAGGGCTCATGTCTCTTTTTTGGTGAAGCTTCTTTCTCTTGCTTTGTCTGCTATAATTTAGTATACAGTAGGCTTAAACATACAACCAAACTTTATTATGCATTAAGATACTTGGGGTAAAAATGAGACTAAAAAATAATCTAAAAGCATATTTTTCTTCCCCTTTCAATATTTAGTTTTCTTTTTTTTTAATTAAAGTTTATTGGGGTGACAGTTGTTAGTAAAGTTACATAGATTTCAGCTGTACAATTCTGTATTACATCATCTATAAATACCATTGTGTGTTCACCACCGAGAGTAAGTTCTCCTTCCATCACCATATATTTGATCCCCTTTACCCTCATCTACCACCCCTCCCCCTTTTCAATATTTAAAGACCTAAGCCCTGTACTTGTTGTCTTGTCTATTAGAAGAGGATACTTGACTTTTAGACCTACGTTGAGTTCCTTCTTCAATCTCTTTGACGCCTAGAGCAGCACAATTATGGGTGTCATTTACTGTAGGTTGTGTGTGTAGGAAATCTCTGATTAGCCTCTCTACTATGACGATTTCTCAGCTTCTTTCTAAGTTTACACACAGTGATTTTCAATCTCCCCAGATCTTCATTTCTTGTTTTCTTTCAAACACTACCTATCTATACTCTTAATATAATTCTGAGCCTCCACACTTAAATTCATTTTTTATTAGAAACTCTCTCTAAATAAAATCCTTTTTCCCTAACTTTAGCGAAGGTGGAAAGTCGTGGCTGCAATTTCAGGAATCTCGGGGATTTAGTATCTCAAATAGCTAATTACTTCATTAAACACAAATTATATGTTGTCTTAGGAAGTACCCATTGTTTTCCACTTAAAAAAAAAATCAAAACACGTACATTATATTCTCTACCTGACTTAATCCATAACCACTTTTTATAGAAAAGATTAATTCTGTGAAGTTTGCTCATATGTCTATATTTCAATCATACCTGCTTCTAAAAGGAACACATAAAGATAATCTAGAGAGCATAACAGTCCATTCCAGGCCAGAGGAAAGCTAATTACTTTAGGAATACTGTGTTTCCCCGAAAATAACACCTAATCAGAAAATAAGCCCTAGATGATTTTTCAGGATGACATCCCCTGAACATAAGCCCTAATGCATCTTTTGGAGCAAAATTAATATAAGACCCGGTCTTATTTTTGGGGAAACACAATAAATGGTTAGGAATCATTTTAATCTAGCAAATGAAAATGATTTCTTTGTAAAACAAGAAGTGATTTCTGTTCCTTTGTCTGCAAAACACAAAGACTGCTAATAAATATAATTGGGAATAGTTAAAAATGCTCATCTCTAAGAAACTCAAATTGGAAAACAAGCATGAAACATAGATGTCGAGTACAAGGGTACTGACCAAATTGCTTTTCTTACCAATAGTTTCTAATGATAATTTTTCTAGTATTAAGCTTGACTTTTTAAAGTTCTGTTTGGGGATGAAAAAGTTTCATGCAGGTGAATTCACATTTAAATGACATCCCCAAGGCTCCAAATTCCTTTGTGATGACTCAGTTATTAGAAATTTACAGCTAGCTGGAAATCATCTTCTAAGGCTGTAGGATCGTGAGATTAAGCTATCTTTCTTTAATAATAATGATAAAGATAATTTAATAAAAATTATTAAAATTTTAAATTTTTATTAAATTATCTATAAAGGCTTTCAATAAACAATGAAAGCTATCATTTATTGAGTATTTTTTGTTTGCCAGGCAATGCTAAGTGTTTTATATATTTTTATCTTTATAGTAAATTAGTGTGTAAAAAGCAAGGCTTTGTATACTGTAGAGAAGTTATATAAATATAAAAGTATCTTATATAAACTAATTATATTGTTGTCTTTATCCCAGAGGGTTTTTTTGGGTCATTGTTGTGGTGGCAGTTGTTTTCTTCCTAAATGTATTAATACTAGTGGTGAATTTGGAGTTTAATGGAATTTCAGCTATGTATAGTTGTCAATGAAGTAGAAAAAAGGGCAGTTGGAGGGCAATCGCTATTAGATATTAGAATAAAATAATTACTAAGCTTCAACAATTAAGTTTAATTCTTTTACCTGACTTCTGAGTACACAAGCATAGAAATCCACTATTACCTGAGATGGGCCCAGATTAAAAACTTATAAACCTTTTGTTATTATTCATTTTAGAGAATGTGTTAATATAGGTCAGCTAAACAAACATGGAATCGATTCTACAGCAATCGATTTTTTATCAATTGATATTGATATTAACGAGCTTTATCTTAGTCCTCCTTGATAACTGATAAAAACAGGTAGCCACTTACTTCAATATGATGGAAGGCATTGGGATTTCAAAAAACTGTTCTCGAATGGGCACAAAGGGCAAGAGACCAGTGAAGAAGAGGCCAAGAATGAGCAGAACACGTTGTAGACTGAAGAGTACAGGAATATCTGAATTCTAAAACACACAAACAATATTACATGTTACTCTATAACTGCTCAAATAACCAGGATTATTTCACAACCCTGAAAATTTTCCAAGACTGTTATCTTGACATCTGTTAAAAGTACTCCCTGAATTATTCATTTCCAAACACACCACACTTAAAAATGGCTAGTCCTTGACAAATGGGTCAGGATCTGTCTTGGGGCCCTATAATGTTAACTGATGATACTAAAGTTTCTCTATTCTCTACTCTCTACTTTTGGAACACCACTTCTGTCTATTTGTGATAGTGCTTATCAGATAAAGAAGGGAAGATATGAAATACTTAGTAACCTTACTCCCATTTAGAATAGGTAACTATATCTAGTATCTATATATAGTTATACATTTTTAAATAGGATATGATGTAAATATGAATATCGACATATACAGATATATATTAATACTGTTGCAAATATGTCATCTTTCAGCTACAGTATAGCTCAAATATAAATAGGATTTTGTAAGCTAGTCAAAGAATCTAACCACCATTTTAAGTTTCTATTGGAAAATGTGTTCAAGATCCCAAAACGCTTAGCATGCAAGCTTCATGTATACTGGGGGTGCCAAAAAAATGTATAAGTGGACACTCTGGTCAACGTTGCTCAAGCAGTAGTTCGCCATAATCAGAAGTATCTGGATGCTGATGGTAACCACTTTGAGTACCTCTTGTAATTGCAGAAATCAAACGTGACTTGTATTCATCTTTTGTTATCGGTATGTATTATTATAATTTTAATAGTTTTTTTCCTTTCTTAAAATGTGTGTATATTTTTTTGGCACCCTCTGTATACGAACTCTTTTCATCTTGCAAAACTGAAACTCTACACCCTTTAAACAACTCACCATAACCTCTCTCCCTGCACTATTTGTATTGCACTATTACTTGTATTCTGAAAGAGAGTCTTCAATGCCTAAGATTTTCTAACATTTTGAATTTCAAATTCTCTTAGCTGATTATATAGCTAAAGTTTCTTACAGAGGCTTAGCATACCATTTCAAAATATAGCAAAATTAATGTTTATAGATGTATTTTCTTCAATCAGATAAAATTTCAGTGGGTAGATAGCTCACTGAAATCATATATATATATATATATATATATATACACACACACACACACACACACACAGTGTTTCACCAAAAATAAGACCTAGCTGGACAATCAGCTCTAATATGCCTTTTGGAGCAAAAATTAATATAAGACCCGGTCTTATATTATATAAGACCGGGTCTTATAGTAAAATAAGACCCAGTATTTATATTATATTATATTATATTATATTATATTATATTATATTATATTATATTATATTATATTATATTATATTATATTATATTATATTATATTATATTATATTATATTAATTATATTATATTATATTCCCGGTCTTATAGCAAAATAAGACCGGGTCTTATATTAATTTTTGCTCCGAAAGACTCATTAGAGCTGATTGTGGGGCTAGGTCTTATTTTTGGGGAAACACAGTCGATGTGTGTGTGTGATATATATATATATATATATATCTTGATAATTATGTTCCAGGATTAATTTGATTAATTCTAGTTTGGAGGTAGGGTAAAGAAAAGCTTGAGATACAGAATCGAAGGACTAAATACTTCTTCTTTAATTCCAAATTACACAGATATTTCAGGGTTGGCCGGTTAACTCAGTTGGTTAGAGCGTGATGCTCATAACACCAAGGTTGCCGGTTCGATCCCCGCATGGGCCACTGTGAGCTGCGCCCTCCACAACTAGATTGAAACAACTACTTGACTTGGAGCTGATGGGTCCTAGAAAAACACACTTAAAATAAATAAAAGGTGTTTTTCTTTTTTAATTTCAATTACCTAACAAAAAAACAGAAATTAAAAGATGGGAATCATATTTTGTTTCATTATGTACATAATAAAATGTTGGTAAACAATATTAGCATGTAAAAATAATAATGTAAGCCAGTCCAATTATATTGAACTTTAATTGCATGGTTCATTATCTCTATTAAATCTATTACCTATAAATCCATTATCTCTATTAGTAAAATTCTGATCAGTTGCCCCCATCCAGTACCATCTGTCTTTGGATCAACGCTACGAAATAAGATAATTTTTAAAAATTATTACTGTAATAATTTACCATTTATCGATATACAACCACAATAACAACAAAGATAGATCATTCTGTATCATTTTTGAAGCTTACCTCTTTGTAGCACTTTTCTACAATTTCATAACTGGCATTACCCCACACTGTTAGGTGTTCTCGTCTGTACTGCTTCACTAACTCTGAAACCTACAAAGGAAAATTCAAACTTTTATGCATGTGCCTATTTGTAAATCTGCTTACATCATTTCACATAAAAAAATGGGTTACAATTGACTATCTGCCAGTGAATAGTATAAAATTCTGGAAGAAGGGATGCATACATTCAGATTATGTACAAAGATATACAGAATTACTTACATTTTACCATTATATGATTTATCTAACAGACTATAACTCTTTAGTAATTTGGCATAAGCTAACTACAAATGAAGCGAATTAATGGAGAAGTAGTTAAATATGTAAATGCAGAACTTTTGGTTCACAGGAGCTCACTTTTATCCATGACTGAGACAGGACAACTCACTCAGAAAACAGGCTTTTCTGCAGTAAAGTGATCTCTCCTACTAGGGAGGGCATTATTTAAAACAATACTGATCCCGAGAGTATCACATTTCCTTGAACAGTATCGACCTATGCAGCCACCTACTCTAGCCTTATTTAGTTTGTGAAATCGGATGCAACACACTCAGAGGAGGCAATGCCTTAAGTACCTTCTTAATCAGCACATTGTTGTTGACTTTGATATCGATGTTAATGGGAGTGTTAGGGAAGGCCTCAAAAACTTCCTTCAGTAATGGAATTCGGTTATCTTTTCCTTCGCATTGGCATGCTGAGAAAGCAAGATTTTTAAATGTATTTTTAAAAGATGATGTTTACTTTTTTGATTATTAGAAAAGTTAAAAGCACGCAGTCATAATAGGACATTTACACAATGATAAAAAGTATAAAGAAGAAAAAGAAAAGCAACAACTTAGATATAACCATCGGGACCCTCTGTACCTTCTCTACCCTTTTTTTTCCTATGCATAATTCAAGGGCGTTATGGTGTACCTACAGATTTTAACCTGATTTTTTTACACAAAAATAAATATTGCATGTTAATACACTGTATTTATAATTATGATTTAAAAGTTTTTCATTAAACCTCTAAAGATAACTCTTAAATTCACATGAAGTTGTCAGAAATGATACATGGAGATCCGTGCACCCTTGACCCAGATTCTCCAATGGTAACCTCTTGAAAAATTATAATATAATACAATATCATAACCATGATATTGACATTGATATCATCTACTGATTTTATTCTTTAATTATTATTTTTAAAGTTTTTAAAATACTCCATCGAGTAGCGATACAACAATTTAATTATTTTAATTTAAACATTCCCCTTGAAGGGTACCACTCTAAATGCCACTTTGGCACAAGGATTATTTTGAACTGAAAGCAATTGAGAAGAAGCAGATACAAAAAAGTTCTCTGCCCTCCCCCTATTTGCCTATACACAAGAGTTAAATTGTACAAAAATCAATCACCAACAACCCTAGACCCTTATCAGCACCAGAAGACTACATAACTACTGACTAGCCTTTATTTTCCATTATTCCCCCATATATTACCTTCCCACAATTTGCCACCCTAGAAACTCACTCCTTTGTCTTGTCACTTCTCTGAACATTTATTGGTTTTGTTGTTAAGATGCTATATAAACTCAGGTTCCAGCCATCCCTGAATTTCCCCCATGATACATACATATTAATAAACTTCTGTTTGTTTTTGTCTTGTTAATCTCTCTTTTGTTACAGAACCCCAGCTGGGACTCTGTACCCTACTAGTGGATACTAAGATTGTTCCTAAAGTTTTGCTCTGATATCATCATTGAATTTTTCAGAAATTGAGAAAAATATTCAAGCAAGAGAAATACATGCTAATTCAGTGATGTGTTGAAGAATTATATTAATGCAATTCAAGTCAAAGAAAATTGAGTCATAAAATTAGAATAGGATTTTAATCATTCTTTGTTTCCTGAGGATTATTTCCTTTGTTCTTTCCCTAGTCCCTCTTGCCTCTAATCACTTATATCACTTACTATACATACTATATAACTATCATAAAATTTCCTCTTCCATCTAAAACTTCAATTCTACTAATCTGTGAATAACAAAATGGTGAAAGATCCTTCATTTCATCTTTAGTGTACAGCAAATCAAAACAAAGCAGCATATCAAAAAAGTAAATTAAATCCATGTTAGAACATTAATTATAATAAAGGCCCATGTGAAAAGCCACCTGTGAATGAAAAAAAAAAAAGAAGTATCTGTTAGTGTTTTGTCTGTTTGGTATTCTATTTCTATTGCCTTTTTCCTACTCCTTGTAATTCAAACAGGGCTCTGATGGGACTGTCAATCATTTGGCTGTCTCCCCTGACACAGAGAGAGGAGCACATGACCCTTTAAGCACAACAATATGGATACTAGGAGAGGGCTCCTGAAATCCTCAGCAAAATTGATAATGCATTTTTGATGTTCTTAGAGGTCCATCTTTATGTGGAGAAGGTGTGCCTAAGAACAAAGCTAACATAAATGAAAGTGGAATGAAGAAATGGAGATAGAGACCAATTATGGCATGAGCAACTGGAATCAGTCATGTCTGAAGGCATATAACTTCTAGACTTTTTAGTTATGATAATCAATAAATTCTTTAAGAATGTTTTTTGGACTATCTTGAGATGGATTACTAGCATTTATAAATGAAAGAGTTTAGACTTATCATAGACTACAAAACTGAACTACAAAAATTAATTATGTTAATATATTGGGCTGTAAAAAACAAGACCCGCTCCCCATTCACTCTCATGGTAGGCATATGACCTAGGTCTGGCCAATCATAATTGCTTATCTCTTTGTCCACGGTAAATATTTCAAGATGGACACGTGATCCAAGCAAGGCCCATCAGTGTCTTTCTCTAGAACTTTTCCCTTGAAGCTCACTGGGTGATTGCCTTTTTCCCTGGGGTCACAGCGCAGGCAGGATGTGAATTTATAGTTGTCAGTGAACATGATCCCTGCCACATGGACAAGATCCATCTACAGCGGAAGAGGATAAGACCCAAGAGAAGCAGAACCATGGAAGGAAGGAAAAAAAGTCCTTTTTAGACCCCTAGATCCAATAATGTTTAATGTCAGATCCACCATCATCCTAGACAGTTAACGATAAAATAAATCTCTATTTTTTCCCACTTACGCTAGTGTAAACTGGTTTCTGTTACTTATAACCTAAAAAGTCTGAACATGATGCTCTAATACTGCACAGTTCAATGTGGTAGCTACTAGCTGCATTAGGGTTATTTCAATTCAAATGAAATAAAATTAAAAACTCAGTTCCTCAGGCGCACTAGCCACATTTCAAGTGCTCAATAGTCACATGTGGCTTTTGGATATTCTATTGGACAGTGTAAAAAAAAAAAAATTGTATCACTACTGGAAGTTCTGTTTAGATAGTGCTATTCTAATTAACTGAAAATTTTGTTAGCTTGTTAAGTGTGGAAAAATTAATTTAGCAGTCAAAAGAGTTGCCATGGGTAACAGCTCTTCACACCCAAGTAAGATATATGGAAGGGCCAATTTAGAAAAGGGTCAAACAGACAAAACTAACTTTGGAACAGCAAAATGACACATTGCACAAGAACAATATTGCATCGAATACTGGGGAAAACAAGGAAATTAAACTGTGCTAAGAAAAAAGTGTGCTAATGTGCTGTGAAGATATTTAAATTAGATGCCTCAGCCAGCACAGAATGTAGAAGAGTTGAAGAAGTTTGTCCCCAGTATTGTTCCAGGTAGAGTATAACCGGCTGGGAAATACTACAAAAAGGGAAAGAGAAAACTAACAGGAAAACAAGAATGCTAGAAACTAATGTAATATTGAATGTCAACTGTAATTGAAAAATAAAATGAATAAAAGAATGCTAGGCAAGAGTATACCCTAGGATGTTGAGTGAAGTTGCCTCTATAGCATGCTAGTTTAAAACTGATTATTACAGTCAACTCCAGATTATCCAAATTATTATTTGCATGAAAAAAGACTACTTTCAATAAGCAGGATAAATAATAACAAACCCTTTGGTTAATATACTTTTCTGTTCTTTCTTTTTAATGTAACCTGTGGCACATTCAAAGCACCTTTAAAAGAAAACAACGCTTCTCCAGTACTTTTGTGAACCACAGAGAAAACCACAGGCCTGGTATGTATATTGTTCTGAGAGTTGATAGTTTCTCTTTCTCTCTAGTATTTAAAGAAAAGCAAGCAAGAGTTCTGAGCAGGGGACGAGGATAGAAAAAAACTGAGTCAAGTTTTTACAGTACTAGGTATTAGTCTGTTTCAAATACTGTAAACTTCACATTTGAGGCACAGTCTTAAATACAGTATGAATTGAATGCAATATAAACTAAAGTTAATTATTCTTTACAGTTGTCTGAAACTTGAGAGTACATGGCATTGCTATTAATAAGGCATTGAAGAGACTCTTCAAATGGAGAGGCAATATGGTGAATGCTGAATACAGATCTGAATACTGGCCTGGGTAAGGAGGAGACCTAGTTTCAAGTCCTAGCCAGGTCATTGACTTGTAGTGACTAACTTGACTGACCTTAATCAAGTTAATTTACATCTTTAGACCTGTTTCCTTATATATCACATGAGGAAAAAGAATTGAATGGTCTCAAAGTTCTCTTCACGTTCAAAAGTTTCATGACTTTATGAGGGGGGTATAAAAACCATAAAAAAAAAAAAAAAACAAACATTTTTTTCTCAAAAGATCTTTTAATCTTTGTGAAGCTTTGGCTTTGCTCTACAAAGGGAAAAACAGGAAAAACTTCACTTATGAAATTTTCTTAACCTTTACAAGTCCACAACTGACACAAATATTAAAATAACTTGGCAAGTATAATCCTATTAATTACAAGAATGAAAAAAGTGTTTCCTCAAACCAACACAGCTTAATGATACTTACCTGGAAGGCAAAATCAACAAATTATCAAATTTTAATATCCCTTAGAGATAGCTAAGTTAAACAATTTTCTGATTTTTATTTGCCTTTCTCAGATTTCCCAATCAAGGTGAAATTATACTTGCCAATTTAAAATCTAGCTCACAGAGCAGTAACAGTTCTTTCTGAAAATTAGTATCAATAGGTCCTTGACATTTAACCAAGGTTATAACTACATGCAAGCCATATGAAGGACCATAACATGTAGCACCTTGTGGTTTTAATGAGTTACATTCGAATCATTCAAAACATGAAGCTAAATTGTGATAGTGAGGGAGTCTATACCTGCTCAGCAACCTGTATCTCAAGGTGGTTTATTTTCCACTCAAACATGTTCCATTTTCTGACTAACAAATTGGGCCAAGGGACATATTTTGTTGTGAGAAATGTTCCCTTAAAAGAAAGAAACAGCTATGCTGGTGACTAAACAGTAAAGATGAATAGGAAATGGATGGTTTACTGAAATATTAGAATTCTTTTTAATAATTAATAATATGGAGCAGCTAAAAGACAGAATCAAATGTGATAGAATCAGTAAGGATCTGAAAGGGTCATTTTAATGTCTTTTCGTTTATTGATTTAATTTATGATTACTACAAGTTATAGTAATATTCTAGAATTGAAGCTTTAGAAGTACAAAATGTCCCTAATAATATCTGGGTTTCTTGTCATTAGTATTCAGGTTTAAATTACCTGTATATAAATTGAAACAGAATGAGCCACTTAAATCTCTGGACTTCGTCATTTCAGGGTCAAGAGTAAAGATTTGTAGGCCTGACAGAATAAGTTTTGAGGGCTGTACTTTTAGCTGGAACTTACTATGACAAGAGAACATGCATGAATATCTAATTATCAGCATAAATGAATATACTTTAATGTAAAGGGTTAAGGTGCAAATGGGAAATATTACCTCTTTGAAATGTGACATCCAGTTTGCCAAGGTAAGGTGGGAGTTCCTTTGAAAGATATGATTGCAAACAAGTTAGCTCTCAAAAACTTAAAACTATATTAATGTCTTACATTAAGACATAAAGATTTGCTTCTTCAAAAAAATAAAAGAACAAAACACTACATATGTTTACATAGGGCACCCATTAGAACATCCCCAACAGTAAATTAATCATATAATTACTTCATTTCACAACCTACAAGAAATTTGTACTACTTAATATGAACCTTTTCTCAAAAATAAATATACAAACATCTCAGTAGACAAATGTCAAGAATAGATAATTCAAAGAGAAAAACAAAAATGACTAAAAATCATATAGAAAATCTTTAATCTCACAATCAATCAAGTGCAGATTAAAATTTAATCCAGCAAATTAGGAAATATTTGGTATAGTTTTATAATGCCCAATAATGATAAGGGTATGGCAAAGTGGGCAGTATTCTAATATCAGATTTTAGAACTCTTTTGAACAATTTAAAAAGCAAGTTAGGAAAAGCAACTTTCAATATATATTAAGACACTATAATAGTCCTAATATTTTACCCAATAAATTCCTTGTTGAGAGTTTAGTTAGGGAAATAATTTTAAATATAGAGATAACTTTTTATTTATATAAATACTTTTAATAAATACAAACATCTTTATAAATATATATTTATATCTCTTAAAAAACTTTATATAAGCACATAAATATACAGAAAACTTTATCGTTATGTACAAAGGTGTTCAATGCAGTGTTATCTTTAACGGTGAAAACTTAAGACTTAATTTAAATGTCCAACAATAGAGGACTATTTAAAAAAATAATTATACATCCACTCAATGGAATAACTACAGTCATTGAAATGTTTATGAAAAATAAGCATGGAATTTGAAAAGACTAAATATTGTACAATTCTCACTATATGACATTCTAAAAAAGGCAAAACTATGAAGACAGCAAAAAGATCAGTGGTTGTCAGACATTAAGGGGGCAGGAAGGATGAATAGGTGGAACACAGAGGATTTTTAAGGCAGTGCAACTATTCTGTAACAGTGGGTACGTGTCATTGTACATGTGTTAAAACCTATGGTAGGTACACCACCGAGTGTGAACCCTAATGTAAACTATGGACTTTGGGTGATGAGGACCTATCAGTGTAGGTTCATCAACTGTAATAAATGCACCCCTCTGGTGGGGGGTGTGGCTAGGGGGAGAGGCTGTGCCTGTGTGGGGTCAAAGGATATGTGGGCAGTCTCTGTACTTTCTTGCTCAATTTTGCTGTAAACCTATAACTGCTCTAAAAACTAAAGTCTATTAAAAAAAGAAAAAGCACAGAAAACTATGTATTATGCAAAAATGTTAAAAGTGTTTTAAAATAACATATACATGATATACAGTGGGATCACAACTATGTAAAAAACATACAGGATATACATACAGGTAGTATCCTGTTAACATAAGTTTTCTTCAGATGGTAAAATTGAGCATTTTCCTTCCATTTATTAGTATTTACTATAATGAGCATTGTAAACTATTAAAATCAGATTTTTAAGGCTCCTTTCTATACTTGAAGACTAAAACTAATTCATATATTTAATCTGAATCAAATAAATTATAGAGTACTTCGAGCAAGTTGAACTCTAGTAGGTTTAAATTTGAAAACTTTGGTAATTTTGTTAAAATACTTATAAAAATAAGTCTCCATATATGTATGAAGTAAGTACATCCTCACTGAAACTCAGAATAGTTTTTTAAATTTTCTTTCAGATTCATTATTTAACTACTGTCATTTATTTTTTTAATTATTTACTGAAGCACTATCTGGCATTCACTGTTTTTAAAAATCTTACAGGCCCTAATATCTATTAGATATTAGTTTGTCATGCATTTTTACTTACACAGTACTTGAGATCGGAGATGTTTACATTGACCCCAGTTGATCTCTTTAGATTCTCATCGTGTGACACAACGACTTGTTCATCTTTTGTGATGTGGCAGTCTAATTCCAGCATATCAGTTCCAATTGTAACTGCACTGAAGAAATACAAAGAATAATGGCATTTTGAAACTTACAGAAACATTTAGGTTACATGCATCAGATGTAAAAATTGGGAATTGTAATCAAACAGAAAAAAAAAAAATCCCATAATACTAAAAGTTCTCAACACTGTCATCTACTATGATTTATTGATGTGAAAATATTCCAAATGAACTTAGACTAAAAGAATCACGTTGTCTCCTTTCCATAACCAGTTACCCTTATTTCTGTCAGCCCAATATAATGGAAAGAACACTGCACCAGAACTTAAGAGATCTGGGTGTCAGTTTCTGCTTTGCTATGAACTTGCTGTATAACATTGGGCAAGTAAATGCCCCTTCTGGGCCTCCATTTCCACATCTACAAAATGAAAGGAGTAAAAACAAGAAACGGATGTTAGCTTTTGCCACGGTAATTGAACATAGGATTAGAAATTCTAGCCAGAGCAATTAAGCAAGGGGAAAAAAGGGTGGGGGGGTATCCAAGCCGGAAAGAAAATCATGAAACAATTCCATTTACAATAGCATCAAAAAGAATAAAAACAACAATGAGTATAGGCAGAGTAAATGTAGCATAAGTCTTTGGGGCCCTAGGAATTTTGGAATGGTAAATGAGCATTGGCTTCAGCTTAGAGTCACCAGCTGTATTAGTCCCTAACAAGAGAGTCGGCCTGTCCTTTGAAGCTTTGAAGCCAGGCATTGACTTCTCCTCTCTAGCTGTGAAAGTCCTAAATGGCATCTTTTCCTAATATGAAGCTGTTTTGTCTACATCGAAAATCTGTTGTTTAGTGTAGCCACCTTCATTAATTATCTTAGCTGAATCTTTAGGAGAACTTGCTTCAGCTTCTCCATCAGCACTTACTGCTTCACCTTACACTTTTATGTTATAGAGATGGCTTCTTTCCTTAAACCTCAGGAACCAACCTCTGCTGGCTTCAAACTTTTCATGTGCAGCTTCCTAAGCTCTCTCAGCCTTAATAGAATTAAAGAGAGTTAGGACCTTGCTCTGAATTAGGCTTTGGCTTAGGGAATGTTGTGGCTGGTTTGATCCTTCCAGAGCACGTCCCCACCCCCTTTTTCTGCCTCCCCTCACACTTTGGTTCAAGCTGTTGTTTCTCAGTCTAGTTGTGTAGGACACAGCTCCCTAGCCCATGCTGGTATTATGAGCCTTGTGCTCCACCCGGGCTGAGGCAGTCGGTCGTCGGTCACTCACAGCGGCTCACGGCAGCTCATGATGGCTGCCGGCTACCAGCACTCAGCAGCTTACACCAACCTCCAGCTGCTCACCACAGCCCAGCTCCAGGGAGAGCTGTTGTTCACAATCTTAGCTGTAGAGGGCGCAGCTCACTGGCCCATGTGGGAATCGAACTGGTGACCTCCGCGTTAGGAGCACGAACTTCCAACCACCTGAGCCACTAGGCCCGCCCTGGAGCAGCACTTTTAATTTTCTTCAAAAACTTTTCCTTTGCATTCACAACTTGGCTAACTGTTTGGAGCAAAAAGGCCTAGCTTTTGTCCTGCCTCAGCTTTCAACATGCCTTCCTCACTAAGCTTAATCATTTCTAGCTTTTGATTTAAAGTGAGAGATGTGTGACTCTTCCTTTCACTTGAACACTTAGAGGCCATTGCAGAGTTATTAATTGGCCTAATATCAATATTGCTGTGTCTCAGGGGATAGGGAGGCCCAAGGAAAGGGGAAGAGACTGGGAACAGCTGGTGGGTGGAGCAGTCAGAGCACACACATTTTTCAATTAAGTTCACTGTCTTATATGGGTGTGGTTCATGGCACCCCCAAAACAATTAATAGTAACATCAAAGATCACTGATCATAGGTCACCATGAGAAATATAACACTAATGAAAAAGTCTGAAATATTCCAAGTATTACTACTAAAATGTGACACAGAAACACAAAATGAGAAAATGCTGTTGGAAAAATGGGGCTGTCTTGCTCAACACAGGGTTGCCACAAATCTTCAATTTGTAAAAAATGCAGTATCTGTGAAGTGCGATAAACCAAAGCACAATAAGATGAGGTATGCTTATATAAGCTTTTATAATGAAAAAGTACGAATAATTACATTATGAATATACTTTATCTAAAAGACAATATTTTTGACACCAATTTATCCACCTTCAACACAATGAATAACAGCAGGAATTTAATCTAAGAAAAACTGAACATCCTTTTAAAAAAGTAAGCATTCATGATTCCTATTTTGCCTATGAATCTCCTAAAGGGGAGGGATGTATCTTCTGTTTTATACTTAAACCTAAAACACATCACATTAAAATATTATATAACAATTAGAGAATAAAGTTTTAACAATTAAGCAAAAGTTTCTTAATGTTCCTCAAAAATGTGTGGTAACTCTTTGGTTAATAAAGAGAGAATGAGGTTATGGGATATACAAGCATGCAATTATGGGTGTTGGATTAGATGATTTTTAAGATCCTTGGCTATCACAGATCTAATGATTTTAAAATTATGAAGCTGGCAACATTTGCCTTTGGAGACAACCATTTCCCCATCTTCTTTTACTTCGCCCACTCCCATCAGCGTCCCATTCCAAAAGACCCAATGGCCACTTGCTGTCTTGTACCAAAGTTTCATGCTTTTTCCTTCTCCTCCTTAAGGAACCCTCCCCACTTCAGTGTCCTGATTACCACCAGTTGTTAGATGAAACAAATAATCCTAGCTCCTTAATGTAAAGATGCAAATAATTAAGTTGTTAACTTTGTGTCCTCTTCTAAAGGATACCAACCTTTTTTTTCTTAATTAAAGTTTACTGGGGTGACAATTGTTAGTAAAGTTACATAGACTTCAGGTGCACAATTCTGTAATACATCATCTATATATTGCGCTGTGTGTTCAAAACCCAGAATCAGTTCTCGTTCCATCACCATTGATTTGATCCCTTTAACCCTCATCTACCAGCCCCTTCCCCCCTTACCCTCTGGTAACCACTAAACTGTTGTCTGTGTCTATGAGTTTTGGTTTCTTCATCTGTTTGTCTTGGTCCTTGGCTGTTTTCAGTTTTATATACCACGTACCAGTGAAGATACATGGTTCTCGACTTTTCCTGTCTGACTTATTTCGCTTAGCCTAATAATCTCAAGATCCATCCATGTTGTCGCAAATGGTGTTATTTCATCTTTTCTTATGGCAGAATAGTATTCTATTGTGTATATATACCACATCTTCTTTAAAGGATACCCACTTTTAAAAGAGAAGACTTGGTTGTCAATTGTATGTTTGCTAGAACCACAAAGAAATAAGCAAACAAAAACAGATTTCAGGTTGGTAGAATTATTTTTCAGTATTTTTTAATTTCCTTAAATATTGTTGCTATATTGTGTTTAATTTTTTTAAAGAATAAAAATGTAGAAACTGTAAGTAACATATATAGCCAACAGTTTTGAAATAAAATTCTAAGATCCTTTATATAGCTAAAAAAAAGTAGTACTACTGAATTTGATCACATACATGTCTCACTTCTTTTTTTGTTTTGTATAAGTATGTGAGGGAGAGTAAAAGCAGGCATTATCTGTATTTTCCTGTACTAAATAAATATGTATATACATATTACCTGAGAAATCTTTGTAAGTATAAACTTTGCCTTTAGCCGAAATGTTGTTTATTTTTAGAAATGTCCAATAATTATATGCAAAACATACTCTATTTATTGAATGCATACCTCTTGTTAACAAGCTAATAAATGAAAATTTAGAGCAACAGAAAGCGCATCTAGGATGATTTGTAAATTGTACTAATAAGACTATCTCAAATTTGATACATAGCTAAAACATAGCAAGAAAAGAAAATTTTTTTAAATCACTTTGGCCTTCAAAATTTTCCATAAATAACAATAGGCATCTACTTCAACTGAAACACTAGATATTTTTTATCTGAATTTCTGACAAACTGAAACACAGAAAAAAGTTAGGCAAGCCAGTACTTCAACATTTCCAGAAAAATAAATTAAAACTCTAGCACTAAAAGAAGATGTGAAAATTATGTGAAACTCCACAGAAACAAACGATGCGTACCACTTACAACAGACCCCATGTTAAGGAATTTATTTGAATCTGATTTACTTCAAAAAACATTGAGGTTTTATTATTATTCCCACTTCATTGATGAGATAATTAGTATTATAATAGTTACATATTCTAAAAAATGTATCATTGAGAATCAGGTCACTAATTAATTACTTTGGCTGTCTGCCAACTTATTCTTCCAGCTATTGCTAATACAATTTGTTTCTTTTTCTTACCATTCATGTTAATACCACAGGGATCAAATTGTCCTATGGGTATTTAAAAGACGGCCTGGTTTAATAACCTAGTTTTATTAGCTCTTGAGAACCAGATTTTACATATTCAAGGGCTTAGTGACTGTGTGTGTGTGTGTGTGTGTGTGTGTGTGTGTGTGTGTGTATGTGTGCAGTATAATTCTTTAGTTTTTGGTTCTATGTGTATTATAGATAAGGTTCTGTCTCCTTCATCTGTCATCTGCTAATATTCTGCTTTGTACTTGAGTGCCCCATTCCATATCTCATTCTGTAAGCAACTAGTAAGAGCCTGTTAGCACCCCAGAGCTAGATGTTAGGCACTGAGAGATCAATAAAGAAAGATTTTACTCTCAAGAAATCATGAAAGAGCCATATTCATAACGTAAGGTGTTCTTGAAAGCATTTTATAAATGAAATTGTGAGATGCAATTATTTCTCTTTATCAGTCCTGATTACCTCAGGAGGTAAGATAACAAAGTAATTTAAATTATTCTGTTTCACACAGTCTGTGGCAGGAGGAAAGATTTTACGTTTTAAACTGTAAGAGACTATTGAGATTATAGCCAAAAGGCTTCATATTATAGAATAGGAAGAGAAAGCCATGACAAATCCAGGGGATAGGATTTAGACGAAACTAGAATATGGAGAAGCAGCACTTTTGGACCTGATAATAGGAAAAATAATCTCTAAAATGTCTTTGATAAGAAATAGAACAAGAACTTAAATTCACCTGATTTCTTAGCTCCACTTATGTACATAAAATGGCTCAAACATTATATAAGAAAATCAATATGGATAGGTAACATCTTACATGGAGTTTAACTTTTCACATTCCTTGTTTTAGATCAGATTACAGTTTCAGATCTGTACAAAAAATTACTGGGTAGACACATAATCCTATTCATAAACAGCAGTCAGTGTTAACAGTTGTTTCATTTTCTCCTTTTCTCTTTCTCTCCAAGACTAATTAGCATTACACAACACAGTATGTTCCTTGTTACAAATGTCTTCTTTCAGCTTTGGAACTATAGTATCTTTTGATTACCCAAAACTCTGATCTAGTTTTTTTCAGTTATGCAGAAGCCAAACACTATTTGTAACACTTCAGACTAACTACATAAGAAAGAAATTTTGATATAATAGAAACAACTGTCACAAGTGATGCTACATGTATACTATCTTCACTTTGTGACTCAACATCACTTTAAAGATAAACTTTAAAAGAAAAGAATACCCTTTTATATACTTACTGCTGAAAGGCTGCCATTGTATTCTCCAAATTTTCTCCAGCACCTGTGAAAACATTAAATTCAAACTTCATTTACTCAGCTACTTTGAACTTTTTTGAATTTTTCCATAAATTCATTTTAATAAGATACATCGAGTGAATCTTGACGTTTAGATATTATGTAGACATTACAAGTGTTTTAAAGAGTATAATGTTATTTTGAATTGTTTTTTAGCTGCATTTGGAAGAATCAAAGATCAAAAGAGCCACAGCAATGCAGGAGGGGTAGAACCTAAACATGATTTTTAAGTTATAATATCTGCGGTCACAGGAAAGACAGAAGAGGACTTGGTACACATACACCTCCTCAGATAGAGTTAAACCATCTCTCCTTTGTATCCCCATAGCCTCTTATGCATCTCTCTACTAAGGCATTTATCATATGATAACATAAATTCTTTACCTATTTCTTGCCTTCCTTTCCCATGATTACCTAAAATAAATGACTGTGTTTTAATCACTTTAACTGAAGGCAGTATAGTGTAGTACTTGAGTGCGACTCTGGAGTTAGGATCTCTGCTCGAAAATCTGTTTGATGTTTGTGTGGACTTGGGAAAGTTGCCTGACTGCTCTGTTAAGCTGAGCTTCTTTATCTCTAAGAATAAGGATAACAATGGCACCTATCTCATAGGATTGGTATAATTAAATGAATTATCGTGTCAAGTGCCATATGTCATTGACTGGAAAAATGACAGCTTTTCACTTTTTAGTATTTCTGAAGTTAGGGTGCATTTTACAGTGGATGGTAAGTTTATCGGCAAATTTTCTCTTCGTACATAAAATTTCTGCATCTTATAACTAACTAATGGCATTAGAGTCAATGAAATAGTGAATATTCAGTGAAAGTAAAGAATTATTGCTATTATTATTACTATTGCCATTATTATAGTAACTGGTGTTTGGTGAATGTCTATTGACTTAAGTCATGACATGCCATGTGCCTGGAACATTCTCTTCCCCAAAGCCTCCCAATTTTTCTTAACCTTAATTCCAGAACGAATTCACTTCTCCCTAATTCACTTCTCTAAGCTCAAATTTCATGGAAGTGCCTCCATGAAACTACTTCCTTCTCATTTCAGATGACAATGATTCTTATTACAGACAAGACTTAATTAAACTGGCAATTCCCAATCATTTTGGTGTCAAGACATTTACTGGGTATCTGAAAGAGCTTTTGATTATGTGGATTATATCCATTCATAATTACATTTTAGAAATTGACTTCTAAAGTGTATTAACTTGAAAATAACAATAAACCCATTTCATAATATAACATTTCATGAAAAAATAACTATCTTCCCCAAAAAAATTTCATGAGAAGAGTAGCACTGTTTTACATTTTTGCAAATCTCTTTAGTGTCTGGTTTAATATGAGGCAGCTAGATTCTCATATCTGCTTCATACATATATATTAACCTTTATACAGGTCCATATGTTGTTGGGAAAGAAAGATTCTTCTTTGATACTGCACTGCACCACAAATGGTAGTTTTTTAAAAGCGAGCTGTAACGTAGAATTTAAACCATATCAATGACCTTTTCACACTCTGTTATATGAAAATCCATTGGTCCATCACAAACTTTGAATGGATCTTTCAGTGCATGGTTTTATAATACCATGCACTGCTCTTTTGGTCATCACTGAATTATGATGACCTTCTAAATGTCGACACATTATACAATATTTTTAAAAATCACGTTTGTTAATATCTGATCTCATCAGGAAAATCTTTAAGAATGGGAAAGCTATCAAGCTCATATTGGAAGATACAAGGATACAAGTTTTTTAAAAATTCTAATTTTGAGCTTAAAAGCTCAAATTTAATCATTGCCACTGCCTTCATAGAAGAAAACTAGATTATTTTTCTTCTACTGAGACTCACTTTATTCATTTTCAAGATATATCTGTCAGATATTCAAGTCTGAATAACCAGTTAGTCAGTTTTTTAAAATAAAAATGGTGTTCTGTGGGACAAAAAAATGGTTAAGTCAGCTCAAAACTCAAATGACTGCACAAATACTTTTTCTCAAGACATACTGTGATATGCAGCAAGTGTTTTGAGTGTGCTTCCAATTTTGTCACACAGAATATTAAAAGTTGTGAGTACTGAAGGGTTGAAATTTTTAAAAATTAATAATTTTTACTAACATCAAAGGTATTGCTAAGTGAAACTGCTTTTTTTTTTTTAAACTGTGAGTACATGATGGTGAAGAATATAATGGCCACTAGTACACTTGGTACCACTGCTTTCATTCATGGTGAAGAGACAGCAGTTTTACCCACTACAGCTTTTGCACCATCAATGCAAATGTCAACAAAGTGAAAAAGGTAAATAATGTTTTATGAAAATAGTTTTGACCTTGGAGACCCATGAAAGGGTTTCAGGGACTCCCATGAGCCCATTGACCACACTTTGAAAACCACTGTCTTAAATAATCAATGATAATAAAGTCATAGGAGTGGTTACCTCTGGGGATGGAAGAAGGAAACAAAGGAATCTTATATGATTCTAAAAATGTTCTGTATTTTGACCTAAGTAGTGGTTACCTGGAGGTGTACATATATCTATTTTTAATTAAGTTGTACGCTAAAGGTTAGTGCTGCTACCTATATGCCACATCTAATTTTTTTTTAATGACTTTAGTTCTAAGTCTTATGATTTTTGTACTCTGGTATATTCAACTAAATCCTAAAAAGGCTTGTTGAAGACAACCTTTGAGCGTAACATCTCCCAACTACCTGTTTCCACCTAGTGGAGGAAAATTCCCCTCTAGTCCCCAAGAAGGGAAAAGAATAAAAGAAACACTTTTTTTTTTAATTGCACTTAGCTTTATTGTGTTTCAAAGATGTCGTAAGGAACACTTTTAACCCTTTATTCTCTCATATACTCATCTCTATGGGAACAGAGGTCACTTAGGAGAAAGAGCTCTCTGTCCACCTGTGACAGACCTTTTAATTTACAGCAGCCCACCCTCAGAAGGAACAAAATTTCTGCTCATCTATACAGAAGGTTTGCCAGGGTAGGCCCTGCCAATGTAAGGAAAAGGCCTTCAGTTTTAGTGTAAAGTTCAATTTAGAGAGGGCTTTATAGAGTCCAAATTCAGCTCGAATAGTAATAAAGTTAATACTTTCACTTCCATCTCTCTGACGCTGGCATTTTATTTCTAAATTAGTTCCAAACTTGCAAAGGGAAAGTAAGCAGTGTGATTCATTAGGCTTCTCAAATTCCAATAAGCAAGGGAGTTGTAATATACATCTTTTAGAATATTTCATAAAGTAGTGCTCAATAAATATTTATTGTATTTGAAATATGATATCTGAAATTTGTTTCAAAATAATCTGGGAAGGAAGAATTGGCAAGGATACAGATGAAACAAGATTGGGCATGAGATGATAATTGTATCTGGGTGATGGGTTCTTAAAGTTTTACTACTTTTGTATATGTTTAAAATGTGTTATCACAAAGAGTTCAAAAGATACTTATTGTTTGATCTTTTGGTTTGGGGGAAAGGAGTTAGGAAAAAGAATATAGAGTTGGTATTCTGAAAAAGTTAATATAATTTTTACTACTATTTAAATTCAAAGTCTGGGGCCGGCCCAGTGCCTCAGGCCGTTGGCACTCCACGCTCCTAATGCGGGTTGGATTCCCACATGGGCCAGTGGGCTCTCAACCACAAGGTTGCCAGTACAACTCCTCAAGTCCCACAAGGGATGGTGGGCTCCACCCCCTGCAAGTAAGATTGAACACAGCATCTTGAGCTGAGCTGCCTCCCGGATGACTCGGTTGGAGCATGGGGCTCTCAATCATAAGGTTGCCGGTTCGATTCCTCGACTCCTGCAAGGGATGGTGGCTGTGCCCCCTGCAACTAGCAATGGCAACTGGACCTGGAGCTGAGCTGTGCCCTCCACAACTAAGACTGAAAGGACAACAACTTGAACCTGAATGGCATCCTCCACAACTAAGACTAAAAGAACAACTTGATTTGGGAAAAAGTCCTGGAAGTACACACTGTTCCCCAGTAAAGTCCTGTTCCCCTTCCCCAATAAAATCTTTAAAAAAAGAAAAATTCAAAGTCTGTCTGTCTGTCTTTTACGTCTGCTTTCCATATTAATTTTAATTTTAATTAATTTAAACTTAAGTATGTGAACATTACTTAAGCTCTTGAATCTATTTTATTTGTCTATGAAATTACACAGCCAGAACTAAATAAAATATTGAGAAAGTGGTCAAGATAGTAATAATTCACAGAAGCTAGATACTGTGCTTAGTACTTTATATATTTTATTTAAAAACCCACAACCGTGGTATTACTATCTCCAGGAAAAAAACAATGGGTAAGGTCACACAGCCAACAAGAGGAACCAGGATTTGAGCATAAGCAGTATGATTTCAGATCCCACTCTTTTTGTCATGAACTATTCTGCAGCTTCTATGCTGGCATCCATATAACAATTTTGTTTCAGTTTTACTGATGAGCTACTCATATCGGTCCCTATTCCCACACTCTTGCATTTGTCCCTAAAGCTTGAAGATAAATTCCACAACGACAACACTCGCAAATTACTTATTGGATTCATATGGTGAAAACCTGGAGCATAACTAAGGGACTAATTAAGAAGTACACCACCCATTTCCAAGGAATTATCTGGTGTTAGCTCTTCTATTGTGAAATGGTTTCGATTCCTTTTCTTTCCAAGTATCATCACATCATTCAGAGAAGCATGCTTGCCACTAACTTTCCTTTTGCCTCAAAAAGCAGCTTAAACACTGCCTGGCTTTTCAAATAACCATTCTACATATAAACAAAAGTTTAATTTTAATTAGTTATGAAGTTAATTATGAAATATGGAAGAGAATGAGTATCCCAGACTTTGCATGCTGTCCTAATACAAGTTGTCCAGAATTCCTTTATGTTTTACTGCTTCCCTCTTCACCAGTTCCTATTTTTCACCTGAGAAAACTTTCACTGAAAATTCCCAATTCACTTTATTTACAGCTTTGACATATACTTCCCAATTTTCCATTCAATATTAACTTTACCTCTCATATAGTGCTTCATAATTACTTTGTGATTGGTTAATTTTTGATAGGACAGGAAAAGTAAAGGAAACATTCTCTTTTGTATCTTTAATTAGAGTTAAATACTGTGAAGGATAGAAACGTCTGTTCAGTTTTCTTTTTACCTCCCAAATGTTTTATATACCCATAAACATTCAATAAACATTGTAAACTTGTTTTACAGTTATGCTGCAACCACCACTGTCATTTACATCTTTGTATACATGATATATATGTGTGTGATGTTTATAAACCAGTGATAAATGTGACAATGTGTATCAGCCACAAGAGAACAACCCTCAAAATTATATATTTTCTGATATTGGAAAAGAAGGTTAATGCAAATAAAACATATCCTAATGTTTAAAGATATAATCCTATCTCAATTCAAAATGGAATTATTCAGTAAATCAAGCAACAAAGTAAGTCCCTTCCTCACTTTTAAATTCATTTGTTTTTCAACATTTATAATGAGCCCTGGAAGCAGTATATATGATTTAAATAAGGGCATAAAGAGTTTGTAAGGAATAGAGATGGTATGTACAAAAGAGCATTTCTCAATATAGGCTCCCTGGAGTACTGCAGAAATGTTTCTATATTTCAAGGGGAAAAAACTTGTGAAATTTATATTTGTATAAATAATAAAAAAATTAAACACATCAATAGCACAGAAGCACAGAAAGATGATATTCAAATTGTATTTTGATACATGAGCAGCATTTACCAATTAACCACCACGTGTATACTCTCTTCAATGATAAATGGTTTTTGTTATGTATCTTGTGATAATTTCAATAATCTTTCTATAACAGTATTTATTTTTTCTAAATTTGTATAGTTTAAGAGATATGAAGGTGTATATGTGTATATATATGTATATGTGTATATATGTACAGACATATACACACATATATACCTATATTTTGCTTCATTTACTGAATAACAGACATGTGTATAGATCTATAGATATACAGATCTATATAAATATAAACTCCATTGCTGAAAATAGATACATTTGAGTTTGCTTTAAGTAGGTAAGTACCATTAAATAAATGATAAATGACTATACTGCTAATAAGGTATCAGTAGGAATGAGCAAGACAAGTGAGGAAGAGTTCCCTGAAAACAGGAATGAGGGAATAAGAGCTGAAGAGAAAGAATCCATACCCTGACACAGAACATGTTTCAGGGTGCAACTGCAGAATGCTACTTCCTGTGACTTTGTGAGACTCATACTAATGCTTCAATTTTCTCCTTGAACAACCAGTTAAAGTCTAGGACCCAGAGGCAGCCAGTGTTCAAGAGGGATCTTTACCCTCAAACTTATCACCTATCAAATCAATCTGTGGCAGGATGTGCAGATTGTGACTGTACTCTGCCTTGACTCCAAGGGTGAAAGATTAGGAGGGAAGGTTAATATTTGATAAGTTGGTGATTTTTTAAAAAATTCTTTGGCCACTAAACCCTAATAAGTAGACCTCTTTCTAAAAAGCCTGCTGCTTAATTCAATTGGCCCATAGAGACAGATTAGGGAGTATTTAAGTTATTTCCCTGCTATCCTATCTCTAGCTAACGCAGTGAGCATCTGAAATAAATGTCTATATAGTATAATTCTAAATGTAGGACAATATGTACTTAAAGGATATACATCGAAATGTTAACAGAGATTATGTTCAGAGAGTAAAGTTTAAGAACTATTTTTTAATTTTTCAATTCAATATTTTCCAAATTTTCTACAATGAACATGAGTTACTTATGCAATTGGAAAAACACTAATTCATAATTTCATAGAGAAATTAAGAAAATGTCCTTTGGGAGTATTACTTGCTCTCCATTTAATTCAAAGCGTATCTATATCTTTGATCCTGCTGGTGTTTCATTAATACATTGTAGTTATAAAAAGTATTCTTGGTCAAATAAATTTGGGAAACACATGGAAAGTATCTAGCATGCAGTAGGTAATTAGCAGACAATAAACTATTTTTTTTAATTATATGTTAGGATCTGTATAAGAGGCTAGAGATTCATGAATTAATAAAATCTAAAACCTAGCCTTGAGGAACTCAGTCTAGTAATGGAAGCAGATGTAGTCATATATCCTATTATTAATACAATATTATGCAATATAATGTATGCTTTACAGAGGTTAAGAACAAAGCAAGCCTACAGCATTTAATTTTTGAAACACTATTTTCCTCTTTCAAGGACAATCAATCTTAGAAAAGGCAAAAGTGTTCATGAAAATTTTGAAAACATAAGTATAGGGTGATCTCATCCTCAGTCAATTCAAAGTTCTATTGCAAAAAACAAATGTGTATCCCCTGTATCCAAGCTTATATGCGTATTTCCAAGCAATTTTGCAATTTTCAAAGTGCTTTTTATACACCTCATCCTCCCAACAATCCAAAGAGAAGCAAGGCAAACATTCTCCATTTATAGATAAGGAAACTCAGGGTTATCCTCAAGGCTAACTAGTGGTAGGTCCAGAAACTGACACAGGTAATAAACCTTTTATAGCAGACATAATATAGTAGTACACATTAAGAGTTTCAAGTTATAGCAATTCAGGTGTATAGACTTTAAACACATATAACAATCAAGGTTTCTGGCTTACATGAAATATCGGTATTTGCAGTTAGAGCGCTAGAGAATAAACCCAAATGTTAGTGATATGCACAGAGACTAGTGATTGTTATTGGTGTCCAAGAAAAAAATTAAAAGCAAGCAAAGCGGTGACTCCTTCCTAGTCTATTATTTTCCCGAAACTTGGTATCTTGAGTTACAAAGTGTTTTTTAACTACCTCCTTTATCACTCTAGATGACTCAACTGTATTATTGGGTGCACGTACTCAACAAAAGTGTATTAAGCACTAACACGTAGAAACTTACTATAGGGCTTTAGTCCATCATAACAAGTAAATAGATTTTGAGTCTGCAGGTATTTAACAAGATTATTTCTCCTAAAATGAAATTTAGATCATCCATAATGACAGTTTAGATAGTTTTTTTGAAGATCGTGTTTTGCTTTGGTTTGGGTTTTTAGTAAGCACCCTTTTCTTTTTTAAAATCAGTAAACACAACTGCATTGTGTATTGCCTATCTCCAAAATAGGGCTACCACCACTGAAAATTGCTTCTACAGCAACAACTTAAACACCAAAAGTTGGTTTAATGGTTGAAGGCTCATTCGTAGTCAAATGTCATCCTGCAGTTTAACTGCGTATCTATTAATATATGGATAAAACAAATAAGAAATAGCATGGCATTTAGCTGGTGAGCCCTTAAAACCTTTGATCCTTTTCATGAATGGGAGACTAGCATAACCATTGAAGTCACTTTTTAGTACTGTTTAACTGATAAAATTATACAGATTATATAGAATAATGCTAAGGTATTTCTGTGATATTTAAAACCTTATTTCTGGCCAATTCTTTTTCGAAAAGGAGTTATGGTACCAAATCAAGCGTTAGACTGTGAATTTCAAGCAATCTTAACCTAGTTTAACATTTGTCTCTAAAGAAGAGTTAAAACTGATTGAAATAATCCAATTGCACAACATTTCATACATCATGCTTGAAATGAAATAGACACTTATTACTCAATAATGAAGAGGCAAAGATTTGGCGTGCTGTCTGGGAAATCAGAGTGGACTATCTAGGCTCTTATTAGTAAGACATTTTCCCAAAAGAAACTTCTTTGTTTGTCTTTAAACAATACTATCCTGTCATAAACTGATACATTTTTTTGTCTTGACATGGAAATTCCCGTGTCATTGCTGGGGTGCAGGACTGGGCTAAAAAAAAAAGAAAGAAAGAAAGAAAGAAAAAAACCAAACAGGTGCAAGCTTTTGCAGCCTTGGGAACCAGGATGCTCCAGTTTCTGCCCCAGTCCAGCCCAAGCTCTAATTGTCTAATTGTGACCTTGGGAAGTGTATCCGGCCCAGGCACTCAGTTTCCCTGTCTTCTCAATTGTCATGCTCAGGGTGGGGGGTTGGCGTGGGACTGGCCCCCAGGGACTGCAGACAGCTGGGCTGCAGCACGTTCCAGGTTCACGCAGTTCCTCAGCCCAGGAAGACCACAGCCCAGGTTCCCCCCATAAGCTCAACCCCCGGCTCGCTGGGAGCAGTCTGTTCTCGGTTACCCTGGCAGGGTACCCCCGGCTCTGCCCGGTGCTCCCTCTCCCTGTGACTCGCTGCTAGGTAGGGACCTTGCGATTACCCGTCCGTCCGCCGAGAAACGTTCCATCTACCCTTCATTCTCACCCTCGTCCTTCTCTTCCTGAGAATCCCTGACACCGCGGCACTCAAGAGATTCACACCTTGGCTGTCTGAGACCCCTTCCTTCCCGTAAGAGACCTCCCCTTCACATCGTCTTCATCTCCGGGGGAGCCCCCTAATCACACATCCCCAGTCCCCCTTCAAACTCTCACGTATTTCCACCCGCCAGCCTTCTGCGGAGCTCCAAAGGACCAAAAAACTAAATAAAGCCACCCCCATCTCCGCCATCGGGTTCTAGGGACCCCTCTCACCTCCGCGGTGAGAGATGTGTTTACTGAGGAATCGCTGCTTCTTTCTCTGGTGCAGCAAGGTCGGGTATTTGAGCAACAAGAATGAGGTCACCAAGTACCCTCCCAGGGTGGAGAGAAGGTAAAAAGCCGCAGTGGACGACATCTCAGCCTCCGTACGTGAAGTCTCCCACCTCCGGGCCCTCTGAACTCCGCTGCGGCGGTCGCAACGGCTACAGCGGCAGCAGCTGCTCCGAGTCTGTTCGCCCCCAGCCGGTGCCGGCGGTGCAGCGCACTTGTTCGCGCCTGCCCAGCACGCAGGCGCGGCCGGACCCTGGCGCCCCGGCAACAAAAGAGCCCCCGCACGCAGGCGCGCTCCGCTGCCGAGCAGGAGCCACCTAAGCTTTGTGGTCGTTCCCGCAGCGCTTCGAAGAACCTCCAAGCTGAGGCGAAAGCATGGCAACCTGCCAGTGCCTTCGCCATCACTCGGGCAGAAAAGGCTATTCAAGGACAGCCTTCAGGAAGGTCCGACTTAATTAGAAACTCACATCGAAAAGGAAAGATTCCAGCCCAGAGTCTTAGCCGCTACTCATAGGAAATGCAAACCTGTTACCAATAGAGGAGGTAGAGCTTGCTAAAACAAATAAAGCCATCACCCATTTGTCTAGCCAAGAGATAACTTTCCCTATTGTCACACCTAACCATAAAAGGTACTACTAGTTTATCCGTCAGCTATTTGAGGGACGGACTCCTCTCTCATTTCATTCTTAAAATACAATCCAGGGCCTGCCCTTGACTCAGGCGGTTAGAGCTCCATGCTCCTAACTCCGAAGGCTGCCGGTTGGATTCCCACATGGGCCAGTGGGCTCTCAACCACAAGGTTGCCGGTTCAATTCCCACAAGGGATGGTGGGCAGTGCCCCCTGCAACTAGAAGACGGCAACTGGACCTGGAGCTGAGCTGCGCCCTCCACAACTAAGACTGAAAGGACAAGACTTGGGGTGGGGGGGAAAGTCCTGGAAGTACACACTGTTCCCCAATAAAGTCCTGTTCCCCTTCCCCAATAAAAAAATAAAAAAATAAAAAATTAAAATAAAAAATTAAAATACAATCCCCAGGCCCTGTACATGATAGCAGTCAAAAAATATTTGTGGACTTAAAATCCATTTAAAATAAGGAAACGTTGACAAGGCTACAGGTTATCGCTTAAAAGTCATAGGAAGACAGCAAAATAAATTCCAGAAGGACCAACTATTAGGTTGGTGCAAAAGTAATCGCGGTTTAAAAGGTTAAACATAATTGCAAAAACCGCAATTACTTTTGCACCAACCTAATAGTTTCCCTTTCATCCCACACTATCTATCCAAACTACTAAAACTTATGTAAGAGCCACATTTAAAATGCAAAAGAATTAACCCTGGATGGAGGGAGAAAATTAGGCAGGAGCTTTTCTCCCACGGAAGTAGAATGCAGTGGTTATTTAAAATCTTATGGTTCTTGACTCTGACCTTAAGCAAATTACTCTGTATTTCTTTATCTGTAAAATGAGGAATGTTTTACTAAGTGATAAACTTCAACTCTCACATTCTATTAATGACCTTGGTTCCCTAAAATTCTAGCTTCCTTTAAGAGGAGTAAATAAAATTTAAAAGATTCTTGAGAACAACGGCCTTCATTAGATTCTAAAAAGTAGCTGCAAAAAATTTTTGCATCAGTTTACCATCGTAATAGGCTATTTCTTGATCTAACACCAAAATACCCAAAGATATGGTAAAGCCTTTGTAGAGGAAAAAAAATAAGTATAAGAGCTTCTATAAATACAACTGTAGGGGTGCAGAACAAGTCTTACAACTTGTGAACTAAGAGGGAAAGGGGAAAGTTTCCCTATCCTTGGCACAACCAAACTTTTAAAATTAAAACATTTTGAGGGAACTCACAAGTTGAAAAGTATTGCCTTGTTCTGTTTAGTCCTCTCAAATTGTTTTATAGGTCAGCTGACGCACATGGTTCTGTTTTCCTTTTCCAAAATCTCACCTGATAGCAACTTTTTAAATTTTATGACCACTATTTATGATGAGTACAGACAGATGTATATGATAAATATTACCTGAAAAAAAAATCTATGTAACTAAGAATATTTATCCTTCAAATATAGAGGCATCTATGGCTTAGCAAATAGAGCTCTGAGCTTAGAACCCATAGACATAGCTATACCATTTACAAGCTGAATGACTGGCATATCACTTAGTTTAAGCCCCAGTTTCCACATCTGTAAAATGGAGATAATAGTATCTAAACTCATAGGGGTATTTTGAGGATCTAATGAAGTAAAATGAAAGCATTAAAAGTATCCTACATAAGTAAGCATTATGTCAGAAGATAGAATTGTTTCTTTCTCTATCATTAACAGATTTGCGAAACGTATACAGAATTATTCAAGATAAGTAACCAAGCAGAAGCCTATATGTGTATACCTTATCGGAGGCCCAAGAAAATGAACACTAATGAAAGTACAGGCGAGCTATAATAGTACAACAGCATATTTTTAAAAATTGTACCTCCCTCCTTAAAAAAAAAAAAAAGGGTGTGTCAGCCAGCTCAGTTGTTTAGAGCGTGATAACACCACGGTTGCCAGTTCGATCCCTGCATTGGCCACTGTGAGCTGTGCCCTCCTTAAAATAATAATATAAAAATTTTACCAATATAACCAGAGATGTTTTCCAAGATGAAGGAGGTCACATTTTGAGGAAAATTTACAAGAGGCTCCAAAGTTAGTAAGACATTATCTAAACCGAGAACGGAAATTAGTATAAGCAGTCAATTATCATGGGAGGAAAATGCTGAAAAAGAAAGAGTATCAGAAATCATTGGCCTAACTGTTTCATTGTAAAGAGAAAACTGATGTCTGGAGAGGAAAAGTAGTTTGCTCAAGACTGTACAACTAGTGGCCAATGTTATAACAAAGTCACCAATCTTAATTCAGTCAAGGGCTTGGGAAAGATAATATTGATTTTCTGAACAATAAAAGATTTGGGGAAAAAATAGTCTTGCTCTTTATAGAAGAGAGCATTACGGAAATTCCTACTTAAAAACTGTCCTTTGACATGTATTAGAAGTAGCAGATTCAGGATGCAATACAGTGAAAAGAACACTGAACTCTAGTCCAATAATTCCTTAATTTGTCATTTCAACTGCATCTACAATTGCTTTGCCCCAAATTATTAGTGCCGTAGATAGCAGATACAGTTGACTAGGAACATATGTCATTGGGACCAGAAAGTATTTACCCAAGAGTTCTGAAGGAACCCACAAATTAAATTGTGATACTATTCAAAATAAGAAAACTGCAGTAATGAACAGCTAGTGTGCTGACAGATTGGCAGACTGCCATCAGTATTCCCAACTACGACAATGGGAATCCATTAGTGGGTTAGAGCATGGTTCAACTCTCTGTAAGGCAATTTAAAAATATGTATCAAAATGTAAAATGCGTGTATCCCTTGACTTATCAATCCCAGGTATAAGAGTTTATTCTGCAAAGAAAATTTCACAAGTGTTAATAAAAGATATATATGCACCATGGTGTTCCACCATTGTTTGTAGGAGCCCTAAACTGGAAAGAATCTAGATATCAAACAATAAAAGACAGATTAGGTAAATCACGAATCAGGAAAAATGATGCAGCCATTAAAAACAGACTCATTTATTGACAGGAAAAATGTCTATCATGTATTGTTGAGTGATGAAAAGTAGATACAAAACAAGATGCATTCTAATTGCAATTATGTAAAATTGAATACGTATCTACTTATGCATGTATGCACACAGATGTCTAGAAGGATGTTTACTAAAACGTTGCAAATGCTTAGTAAAGCACTAGCAGAACAGTGGAATTTCATGTTAACTTACTATTCTTTGTTTTAAAAAAATTCTTTAAAAATAACAGATACAATGACTACATGTTAGTTTTACAAAAACAACAAAGGTATGTTCAAAAATAAAAACACTCTTTTAAGTTAGGTTATAAACTAGGTAGCCTTACATTTATATTGAGAGAACAGCTAAGATAAAATATAGGGTAAAAATCACCAGATACTGAAGTACATATAACTTAGTAGGAGAAAAGAAGTATAATGAACTGATGTAATATGATCCTCTAAGAGTTTTTGGAATACAAAGGAACCAGGGAAATAGTTTACACTAGAAATTTTTCTTATACCTATTCAAATAGAAAATTATTTTTATTATTATACCTATGGGCAGGATTTTTCAGTACAGAAAGGTTTGGGGCAAATATTTAAATTGTATTTAGAAGATGATCAGATCTGAGCTATCAGTTACAAACAAACAAGAAATCATAATTATCCCTTATATTTATAAAACAATTTAGAGTTTGTAAAGGAATTCAATTAACATGATTTTCACGTTTGAATCAGTGATCCTTTGAGGTAGATAAGGGAGTTAATATCCCCATTTTACTAATTAATCAGCCAAAGTTTTAGATGGGATCCAATATTAGGAGTGCAATAAACTATTCCCTCAATACACCAACCCAATGAGCTGCTGTGCCAACTTAGGCCAATAAACATCAACAGTATTGAAAATTAAACATATCAGATGATTACTGGACTTACAGTGATCACTTCTTTAGTGTTGAATAACTATTGTGTACACCTGAAACTAATATAATATTGTCTGTTACTTTATTTTAATAGAAATCTTTAAAAAAGAAAATTAAACATAAACTATTAGCTGGCCTTTGTGGAAAGTTATGCAGCATTACGAAAACTGAGTGCAGAGGCGGCTGGATGGCTCAGTTGGTTAGAGAACGAGCTCTTAACAAGGTCGCCGGTTCAATTCCCACATGGGATGGTGGGCTGCGCCCCATGCAACTAAGATTGAAAATGGTGATTGGACTTGGAGCTGAGCTGCGCCCTCCACAACTAGATTGAAGGACAACGAGAAACACACTATTCCTCAATATTCCCCAACAACAAAAAAAAAAAAAAACAAGAAACCTTCCCTCTAAAAAAAAAAAAAGAAAAAGAACTGAGTACAGTTTTATATGCCATATCTTAGGATAGGCATAAAATTGTGGGAGACAGAACAGAAAAAGAGCAATTAAATGGCCAAGAGATTTGAGAGGTTGTTTAACATGGAGCATAAATAAACTAACAAAAACTAGACCCAGTTTGAAAAGACCACAGGAAGATACAGAGGAAAGGTATCAAGTCTACAAAACTATATCTCATGGTGCTTACCACAGTGTTTTGCATGTATTGTTTACCTGGTTATAAAAAGTCAGACTAAAATTGAACCAAGATTTATTCATCATCTTCCAAACTATTAGAATTACAGGACTCTTTTAAAAATAAATTTCAAATAATAATAATTACCAAGAATTTATGTACACCTCTATTAGGAGCTTTATATATATATATATATACTCCTTTAATCCTCACAACCACCCCTGTGATAGAGGAATTATCATGACCATTTTAGAGAAAATAATACTTCAGGATTAATTGTCCAAGTTTCTTAAATGGTAGAATCAATTTTTTGTTTTGCTCCAGTCTACTATAGTACTATTTTATACAGAAGAAAATATAAAACAAGAGAGGATATAAGAATATAAAGATTCACTACTGTTTTAGAGAATCAAGATTCAGTTTTAAAAAACACTAAGATCTTTTGGGGGTATCATACCTAATGTTTCTGACATCCAAAACGCCTCCATTCATGTCATTTTCTAAGATGGCAGAACATAGGAAGAGTACAACCTGGAAATCAGAGTCCTCAATTTAAATTCTAACTTTGCTACTCCCTAGTAGCTATGTGATGTTAAGACAAATTATTTAACCACTTCAAGCTTTAATTTCCTGATCGATAAATAGGGATAATATCTATTTTGCAGTGTTTTAAGGATTAGAGGCAATGTATGCAAAATGCTTAGTAAAGTACCTACCAAGTGGATATGCATGAAATAGCTATTATTATTGTGTGCCACTCAATAAAGAGTAGTTATTGTTACCTTTAAGCATCAGGTTTCCCTAGTCCCATTTTCTACTTCTCTGTTTCATGTTTCTTTGAAACTCTTTTTTTATCTTTTACTTTTCTTTCTTTATTTTTCACTAAGATATAGATTCCCTGTTTAAGCGAATACAGGGGAATCTAACTTTAAGTAAATCAATATGTGAAACCATTTTTAAAACTAGAATAATGTAATTTATTTTACAAAAGATTTATATTAATCCTTTAAATAGTAAGCACTCCTCAAATAAGATGATTTACTTTCTATTTTAATTCTTTACTTTTCATAAACACATCAAAAGACAGGCCAAAGGATGATGTCCTGTGAAGTCCCTTCTGACCCAGGGATTCTTAAAAAAGAATCAATTTGAAACATCTGCTTATATCTCAATTTAAAAAAAAGAAATGCTAAGTAAAGGACAATGCAAGTGCTGCTACAAAACAAATATAATTTCTTTAATAAAATCATCACTTTTGAAATTTGCTGAAGTAAATTTTATATGATTAAAGAAAAAAACAGTACGCAGTACAAATGCACAGCCCACATTTCTCTAACACAACATGTAAACCTATTATTTATGGATAAAAACAAACATCAAGTACTGAGATCGTCTTTTAAGCAGGTTATAAATACAAATAGCATAAAAATATGTATTTAAGAACTCTACAGAAATTCAAATTAGGGTGGCTTCTGTAACCAAAAATAATTAAGGAAAATCATTTACTAATTTATGCATGTAAAGTTGTTCCATATGGAATGCTATTAAAAAGGAAACAAAGAAAAAAAGACACAGGTTTGCTCTTCTGACACCTATTTGTTCTCAACCTGCTATTCAAGTCTTAGAGGCTATTGAAAAGTCCAAACAACTATTAGTACATGCCCTACAGAGCAATCTAGCTATATTTCCCAAATGCAGTGTGCTATTTAATAAAACCAACCAAAAATTATGCTTAGTACAAAAGTAATTGTGATTTCTTTTTAAAATAATTTTTATCTTTTTTCAGTTACAGTGGAGCAATTGTGATTTTTTAAAAATTGATATAAAAGGAATGAAAAATATAAAAAGATGAAAAATAAGGACAGAATTAAAGAAGAATGTAGACTAATTTTCACATTGGCTCACATTCTCCTTTCCCTAATCAAATTGTAGTAAATGGGCATAAAAATACATGTAATTAAATTACAGTTCCAAATTGGCTGTCAATCACGTTTCTCCCTATACATTTTATTTTTTTTAATTTCTAATTTAAAAAAATTTTTCAATTTTAGTTTCTGGTGTAGAACATAGTGATTAGACATTTATATAATTTCCAAATGATCACCCTGATAAGTCTAGTACCCATCTGACACCATTGTTGTTATATTATTGTCTATATTCCCTATGCTGTACTTTACATCCCTGTGACTATTTTTATAACTGCCAATATGTGCTTCTCAATCAAAACCTAAATAACTGCTTTAAGCTAGTAGTAAGATGTATTATACAAATACTACATTTCATACATATTGAGACTAAAATCTCCAACTCTGTTTGCCCAGCCTTATGAAATCAATGTGTCTAGGAAAATATAATCAATTACATTAAATTTTGGTATGTTATTTTGCACATTTATCTAATTGGTGATATGTCAGTGTCACCATGTTGACGCTAGTGAAAGTTATCATAGATTAATAAGTTTTGTATCACTTAGCAAATTGCTTCACAGTATAGGAATTTTTAAAGCATAGAGTATGTATTAATATTTTGGGTTAAAAAGCAGTAGTTCAGATAGCATTCATTTAAAATATGGTATCTTATCAGTCCAAGAATAAAATGGTATGAAAAAAAAATCTAACTCAGGTACCGGGATAGTGGGCCAAACAATAGGGCTTTTTTTTGCAATTAAGTCCTCAGAGCATTACCAGATAACTTACTGGATCATCTTGTTTTGAAGATAATTTCAAGAGCAGCATCTTAAGGAAAATCCCAGCTAAAATAGAATTTTAGCAAAAACAAAGTTTTGGCTCAACGTGATTATGCAACATTCAGTTATGGTAGAAACAAGTTTTATTATGGACAGCAAAACAGAAATAAGAAAAATAAGAGGTATCACCATGTATTTTATGTCTTTTCCAGAATAACCAATGTTTATTAGGAAGTTGTAGCCCTATTTACAATAAATATCAACAATATCATGAAATAGTAGAACAATTATTGTCCAAACACTGAACTCCTGTAAACCAAAACACATTTTAGGTTCAAGAAAACACAGTATACAAATACCAAATAAAACACTCCATACACACCAAAAACAAAAACCAGTTCAAGTTTAGGATTGAACTGGCTGGGAAACACTTATTGTGTTACTGCTTTAAGAACCCCTCGGAGTACCTTGTAACTCATTAACTGCACATTTTCCTTTGGAGGGAAACAAGGTCCTCTCTCTGTCACATATGCATAAGGAAATCTCAAAACCCAGAGACCATCTGGTGGGAGAGTGATCTCTTGTTTTTCTGGGTAGAATACTGGACATGGTGGTGGGCCTGGTTGAACCTGAAAAATATAAGTAATATAATTATTTTCAGTAAGAAACACCAGAAAAATAAATGCCTAAACAAATAATAGGTTTGTAGGTAATGGGTACACTCCTAACTCTAATCATATCCAATACTCTATATTATATAGTCTCAGATATTATCCTGCTTTTCTACAGATTTTTAACTTTTAAGTTCTGATTCTGAACCAATTGATGTGAACTCATGGTGTGAACTGATTAAGACATTCACAATTAATTTTTCAAGAAAAAGAATATTAGGTATAAAAGGTATTTAAAATTAAGACTCATTTAATGAAATAACCACTTTGATATTATCCTATACTTTTAAGAAACAATCAAAACAAGCATCAGCAGTTTTTGTTTCCGAAGACAGAAAGGGTTGTATTTCTTACCTGAGGCATTAGTATTATCTGCAAAGGAGCATCAGGAACCACAACAAAAAGCCTCATAAGTTGAGCATAATGTGGTTTTAGCCCTCTACCTTGAGATGATGACAGAATATATAAGGGCATGTCACTATTCAGGGCTTTTAAAGCTGATTCCTTTGGACCACTTCCCATTACTTTCATTATTTTGTCAGGTCCTGAGCACATAAACCTCCGACCTCGAGAGTCTTCATATTCAAAGCCCACAAAGGCTCGAGCTATGTCATCTCGCCGTCTTCCTCTTCCCATTACAACTGCACTTCTCTTCCCAGGAATAGCTTTATTTGGAGCAGGCCAAGAATTGGTGTCTAAGTCTCCTTCATCTTCAGCTCTAGTCCTGATGACAATGTCCCAAGGCATAAGATAGTTTGTTCCTGGAATGAAACCCTGTTGGTCTAAACCTGTATGAAAGTTGTAAGATTTAGCAGGGCCTAGTTTAACCAAAGACCAGCTGGAGAATTTGGGTAGGAGACCTTTAGGGCAATTTGAATGCAGCATGCCTGGGAGATATTCAACTGTGGATGCCTGTCGATCAATCAAGTTTGGTCTCTTCTCAGTTTTTACTTCTCCTTGACCATGAACTTCTGGATTATCTCCTCCTGCTTGTGGATCAGCAGGATAGGTACCTAAACTATCTGTGGATTGGCCTAAACTCAAAGCTAAACTCAGGCTTGTGCTCTCTCCTTGGGTTTGAGGTTCTTTTTCTTTAAGTTTATCAGCATCTGCATCTGGTAGGGCAGGAGAAGATTCATTTTTGGCAGGAGCAGGATCTGGAGTACTTGGTTCAAATACCGGGAAATTGATATGATCCAATTTTCCACAACATTTTTCTTCCAAAAGCTATAGAGGAAGAAGAAGAAAAAAAAATACCCTGTGAACTTTCCATTTAAAATAACACATTCTTCACTCTAAAAAGCAAGATCAACAATTAATGGGTAAGCAAGTAAGTATATATAAAGAACTTTCCCTTGTCTACATATCACATTGTAGGGCCATTTACTTTTGTAGATATTTTCCTTCTGAAAAAATACGTATTTTTACTCAGTTAGCTTACTCAGTTAACAAAAAAAAGAAAGAGAAGGAGAGAAGGAGAGAGAGAGAGAGAGAGAGAGAGAGAGAGAGAGAGAGAGAGAGAGAGATGAGGAAAAAGAAAAATTCAGAGTCTACCTGATAAAAGTCATAGTTAGCTGCCTTGATATCAAAGGGGTCATCTCGAGGTGCTTGTTTCCTTCCACAGTTACAGGCACCAGTGGACCGAGCTCGGCTATTGTGATATAGCACAGGAGGATTTCTATCAGCCTCTGGTTTTTCTCCTGGAAAATATAACAGCCACTATTAATTTCACATACACAACACAGAGTGAAATTTAATTTGCACTCTATAGCATCTAAACCCCAAATTTCTCCAAATAGTACTTTGGAAAAAAACACCATCACCACCAAATCTTGCCTAAATACACGTAACAGAAGAAACAAGTGAAAATACGTAAAATTATATTTTCAATCTAAAGTTTTTGGATTTTCTAAGGTTTGTAAGTTTTTGTCATCATCATGGTGACTTTACATTTCATTATACTTATTTTAGTTCAACAAACACTCCAAGATAAAAACGTTAATATAAAATTTCTGAAACTTTGTACTATTTAACAGTTCTCATTTCCTAATCCCCTAGAGCTCATTCTTTAAATACAAGAAAATAACTAGTAGTCATAGCTGATATTTTTTTACAGCAGGAGGGAAAATTTAAATCTGATGCACCTAAATTTAAAAAGAACCCTATAGGGTTCTTTTTAAAACATCAATACATCGTGAACAAACACTCTTAAAACAAAAATAATTAACAGCTTTAAGTTTTGATTTCAAAATGCTGAGAAAATTTTAGCTACCTGATTTAGGTAATGAGTGAAATTTATGTACACAGTGTTGATCAGTTAAACTTCTCTCCTCACAGAGCTGATGGCCATTGCTCCAAAACTTGTAGCAGTCCTCGTGTAACTGCATGGCGTATTTGTGAAAGGCTGGACCCCTAGCATGTTGACTGTACACTCGAAGAGCCTGGGCAAGCTGATTCTTATGGACAGTCATTGTGTAATTATGAGGCAAATTTGACTGATAAGCACTATGGGCCATGGGTAAAGCTTTTTGGCACCGATTTTCTGAGAATTTGGTGTCAATATCCAAAAACCCTTCCAAGACTTTAATACTGCTTAAAATCTTGGATGTTAGCTCCCCAGTGGGTGACCCCAGGTCCTCCTCTTTCCCATCAATAGCTACTTCATACAGTTTTGAAGCTGCTGAGATCCACTTCTGATAAGTGGGAAGTTCAAAATGGGAAGGCTGTGGGTTCCTGCCCACACTGTCATCAAAACCTTTCTTGCTTAGGACTAGCTCCACATGCTGCCATAGGAATTCCCGAAGAGTGAAATCCACTAGCTGCCCTGAAGAACTGGAACTGCTGCTGTCAACATGGAAAGAAAGTTGTTGTCGGTTGTGTTGCCTCATCACCTGGTATCGCCTGGGCCCAGAAAGGGGTGCAGGTACCAGCAAAGATTCCGGGTCCTTGACAGTACAATGACTCCTAAGTTGGTCCAGCAACATGCCTACTGGGTCCTCCTCCTGACTTCCTGGAACTATGTACACAAAAGCTTGGTTGGCAGGCACAGTAAAGAGGCAGTTAATACTCTGATTAGTCAAGACACGACTCTTCCGGAAAATTCTATAGATCTGGTCCTCCAGGGCATGCTGCAGTCTCCTTTTGGGAGAATGTTTCTTGGGCTTGTCTGGATGAGCTGGGTCTTGGTTCCGAGGGGGTTCCACTTTGAGGGCTCCATTGAGTTGAAATAGGAAAAGGAGTCTAGGTGGGCAAGGTCGGCAGTTTAGTTTCCAGTCTTTGCCAACTGGACAATCCTTAATGGCTGTCTTGAGAAGAGGCAGTACTTTCTGTCTCAGTCCATCCAAGGCTCTGAACACTCGATCGTAAGTGATGTCAAAGGAACAAGTGGGATGGACCAGAAGCAGGATGTGACAGACGGAGAAAAGGTAAAGCAGACTGAGGCACTGCAGCTTCTCCTGATGCTTCCAGAACTCGTGCGTTTCTGCATGAGGTAAGGAGAGGCCGCCTCCAGCTTCCCCGCTCTGAAGGGCTCGACAAGCCCGCAGAAGCTGGTAATTGTCACAGATGGAAGTGAGAAGAAGATACAGAACCTTGCTTTCCTGATTGTAATAGGCCTGCAGAAGGCTGTAGTCCTGGGAACCTGGCTCAGTTTGGTTACCTTCCGCGGCAGCTACACCTCCCGGAACTGGATCCGCGGCCTCGGCCCCGGCCCCGGCCCCGGGCGCGGGCGCGGGCGCGGCCGCGGTCCCGGCCCCGGCCCCGGCCCCAGCCCCGGCCCCAGCGTCTCCGGCTCCACCAGCCTCCCCGACAGTGCCTGCCTCGGTCCTGATTCCAGGCTCTGGGTCCCCCGGATCTTGGTGGTGAAAGAGGGGAAAGACCTGTCGGTCGCACACCGTGTTCACAAGTGAGAACTTCTCGGAATTCAGTCGCAGAGCCGTCTTGCCGAAGATTCCCACCACGCAAATCTCATCCTCTCGCCAAGGAGGCTCCGGTCCGCCAGGCGCGCTCCCTCCGCCCTCAGTAGGAGACCCCTCGGGACTTTCAGGGCTGGTCCAGGCTGAAGCTCCCATTAGAAGCTCTCGCAAGCTGACAGGACCCGCCATGGTGCAGCGACTTCTCTAGAATGCTTCCGGTCCTCCCTGTAAAACCAACCGGCTTTCGTTCAGTTTTGAAATCCCTCCTCTGCTTCTTCAGTTCCTGCTGTCCTCTCACTTTAGGTTCCGCCTTCCACACCTCCTCTCCTCCTATGTACTTAGTAGTTTTCGCCGCTTTTCCATAGTCCTACAAGACAGCCGGTTTAAAATTTTCCTCATTTCGGAAGACTGTAATAATCGAGGTATCAGAAAGACAATCGGAAGCATTTCAAGGAATACAAAAACACTGCAAAAGAAAAGTGGCAAGTGACCGACAAAAGAAGAAAAGTAGTTCAGTGTAAGCTCCAGAACCTCGCTACACAAGGCGTAGTCTGCATTTCTAAGAGGAAGTTTGTTAGAAATGTAGAATCTCTGGCCACAACCCACCCTACTGAATCAGAACATGCATGTTGTTTAATTCCTAGTGATTTGTCTGATTGAAATCCTAACTTCCTAGGGTGGTCTTGGGTGTCTGGGTGCCCCAATGCTGGTACCATGTACTGGCTCCACGTCTCAATAACGTGTGATCTTAAACAAGTCCCTTAACTTCTCCAGGTTTCATTTCCTTTCATTGTCTAAATGGTGATTAGGGAACATTTGAGATCTTGCTCTCTGGCCTGCGTCATCAATGTGGTTCAAATTAACTCCTATAAAAAAATTAAATAGGGATTAAAAAAAACAAACAAACGAAAAACTTGCCTTTATCTATCCCACAGGGTACTTTTGAAGACTAAATGATGTAGATACTATGAAAGTGCTTTGTAAATTGCTGTAGAAATGGCAAGATCCTTAACACATCGAGGGCATCACTCACTTATCACATGCCCAGCCCTATGCTCCCTTAGTAATAACTGGCTAGCACCCAGTAGGTGGTGTGTGTTTGCGTTCAATAAATAAATTACAAAATGAATAAAAACAAAAAATATTTAAAATCTTAGCGATTTGTACACACTGTACAGTTTGAGAAACGCCGCTCTAGAAATAGCCTGCAAAGTGAACAAATTTCCTTTTTCTATCCTATTCGTAAAGAAATATAATTCACTCACTTCAGTGGAAAAGAAAGCCAGTGATTTGGAAAGTTCTATGGAGTACAAGCTTTAAAAAAATTTCTCAAGCTCAGAAGATTATATACCAAAAAATACACCAAAATGTTTAAAACATGTTGGAATTTGTTTAACTGTTTCTCTTTACTCTCCTTTTTTTGTTTGTTTGTTTTTTAATAATAGACTTTACTTTTAAAAGTAGTTTTAGGTTCATAGCAAAATTAAGCACAAAGTACAGATAGTTCCTGTATACTCTGCCCCAACGCTGGCACAACATCTCCCAGTATTATTAATACCCCCTCCAGTGGTACACTTGTTATAATCTGTGAACCTACATGGATACATTATTATCACCCCCAAATTCACAGTTTACATTAGGGTTTATTCTTAATGTTGTACATTCTATGGATTTACATTCTATGGACATACAGGTTTAAAATAGTCTTACTGCTCTAAAATTACTCTGTGCTCTGCCTATTCATTCTTTCCTTCCCCCTAAGCTCTGGCAACCATTGATCTTTTAAATGGCTCCTTCGTTTTGCTTTTTCCAAAATGCCATATAGTTGGAATTATAAAATACATAGTCTTTTCAGATTGGCTTCTTTCACTTAGCAATATGCCTTTAAGGTTCCTCCATGTCTTTTCATGATTTGATAACTCATTTCTTTTTAGTGTTAAATAACGTTTCATTATCTGGATGTACCACAATTTATTTATTTATTCATTCACCTACTAAAGGACATTTTGGTTGCTTCAAAGTTTTGGAAATTATACATAAAGCTACTTCAACATCCTTTTTTATTTTTATATCTCTATTTTCTAAAATAAATTTTTTTTTTTTTCAATTTGTAATGTTAAAAAAAATTCTTCCTTGAAGAAATGTGGAAAGCCTTAACTTAATATTTGATTTAGTTGACTGGAACTTTGAAATGTTAGATTGTTTTTTGAAATACTCTTGGCTTTAAAGAAGAAATGGAATTAGATCATTTGTGTTGAATGAGTTGTCATTGGGATGTCAAATAATGACAATAAAATAATAAACATAGATTACTTAGTGTGTTTGTGCTAAATCCTTATCAAGAACCGTCTCATTTATGTATGATCTTACTTAAATGTGGAATCTAAAAATACCTACTCATAGAAACAGAGAAGAGATGGGGGGAGGGATGGGTGAAGGTGACCAAAAGGTACATACTTCCAGTTATAAGATAAAAAGTTCTGAGGATGTAACGTACAGCATGGTGACTAGTGTTAACAACACTATTGTATTTTTGAAAAGGAGTACATCTTAAAAGTTCTCATCACAAGAAAAAAATTGTAACTATGAATTGATGGATATTAATTAAATTGATTGTGGAAATCATTTGGCAATATATACATATATCAAATCATTATGTTATGCTTTAAACTACTTACAGTGTTATAGGTCAATTATATCTCAATATCACTGGGGGGAAAATAATTATCTCATTTAATTCTCAAAGGAAAGGTGGAGCCCCAGGTCATGGGCTGGTTTTTTAATATATTAAGCTATACTGGTCTTCCATTAATTCTTCTCAACCAACTCTTATTTACTAACAAGAATTTAGAAAGGAGTAGGGGTGGGTTTTTAAGTGTATTTTCTACAATTTTGTCTATTTGATTTTTACTTCTTCTCTACTTCTACAGGTCCAGATTTTATGTCTCTTTGAAAAGCCAACTAAAATAAAATATTCTACATGTTCATCCACATAAATTATATTGTGGTCCTCACCATGTAGATTATTTGCAATGTTCAGTAAGTGACTTGCTGATGCAAGATTATTTTAACAATTCTTTGACATATAAATCCAGGGAAAGTAGTGTATATTAAATACACACGTTGTACAGATTTCTCAAGTAAGCAAAAATATTGAAAAACCAAATAGAAAAGACTCGCTTGAAGAAAATAGGAACAACAAGATACTTTGCTGAAGGGACCACGGATTGGTATAATCACTTAGAAAAACAGTTTGACGCTAGAGTAACTCTTGTACATATATACTTTTCAAGAATGTTCAGGGCATGCGTGTTTTATAGGTAATAGCCAAAAAACTAGAAACAACCCTAATGTCTATTAACAATTGAATGAATTACTAACTATAGTCACATATCAAAAATAATCTATAGCAATGCACAATAACATGGTTGAATCTTAAAAATAAATGTTGATTGAAAGAAGCCAGAAACAAAAGAATATATATGATTTTGTTTATATACAGAGAATTCAGAAGCAAGCAAAATAAACCATAGCATTTGGGGATGCATACTTATATTTAAAGGGTAAAAGCAAGGAAATATATATTGTAAGAACCAAATCAGTAATTACTTTGAAAGGAAAGGGATTATGATAGGGAAGGGAGTTGGTCAGGGTTTCTAAAGTCACTTACAATGTCTCTTTCTTGGTGGTTATATGAATGCTTGCTGTATGATTTGTTAATTTATATGTTTATGTTTTATGCACTTTTTTGTATGTGCTATATAGTAAAAAACATTTTAAAAAAGAGAAAAAACAAAGATTTTTTTAAAAATTGCTTTTTATTTAAAAACATAAGCAGATGTAATTTGGTTGTTTATATTCTTTGGTTGTCCTTCAGTCTCCAAATAAACATTGGAAGCATAAGATCAGCAACAGTTTAATGAAAACATAGCATTTACAGGATTCTCAAATGGGTACAATATAAAATCTGTCATTAAAAACTAGTAGATGATGCAAGGCAGAACACATTTTAATACTGGTACAATGGCAATAGCAGCTTTACAAATGTTTACCATAGGATTTCTATATCATTTTTTAAATGAACCTTTATTCCACAGGAATGATCTAATCATCAAATCATTTAAACTGATATAGTACAAAGTGTTTTATTAATATTATAAACATTATAAGTGCCCCATAAAACATTCTGTACAAATATTCAATTGCTTTAGTCTCAGTGATCATTCCCTTTATTCATACATAATATAAATATAGCTACACTGTTTCCCCCAAAATAAGACCTAGCCGGACAATCAGCTCTAATGTGTCTTTTGGAGCAAAAATTAATATAAGACCCGGTCTTATATTATATATAAGACCCGATCTTATAGTAAAATAAGACCATGTCTTATATTAATTTTTGCCCCAAAAGATGCATTAGAGCTGATTGTCCGGCTAGGTCTTATTTTTGGGGAAACATGGTAGCAGGTTTAAAAACAAAACTTACTAGAAGCACCTATGTTTCTTAACTTCATTATCCGTTTAATTATTATCCATAAATGTGCTGTAAACATAGATGTGGGTCTCATAAAAACAGACTGCTTTGCAGTCTGGTGATTTTTATAATACTATTTGGCATCTCAAAGCAATATTTATCTGTGGAAATATAGGCATTTCTGGGAAATTGCTAAAATAGCTTTTTAGCTTAAGCTAACCAAGGGATATTTCAAGGATGTCATCATCTACGTGGCTGCATCCTTTCAGGCTACAAAGTACACTGAAGACCTGAAACCCCTCGTTTCCTCTCCATGAAACACTGCTATCCTTATTCCTGGAACTGCAGTGGAGGTTACCAGCATCAAAGCTACTCCTGTGCCTTCAGTCACACTCACCCTAACGAGAGTTCCCCTTGCTCCAGGATACTAAGCACATTAGTGACGGATCCTGGCTGAAACTATAGTACTGGCCACTGCTAAGTAGACATGTCTGACAAACTGGGGGCTCCCAGAAATACTTGGCAACGTTGTAGGGGACTGACTGATAGGGCAGCCAAATGAAGTATAGGATGCCCAATTAAATTTAAATTCCAAGTCAACAATGAATAATTTTTGTATTATAAATATATCCCATGCAATATTTGGGACATACTTAAACTAAACAAATTATTCATTGTATCATGGGACATATTTATACTTAAATGTTATTTGTCGCTTATCTGAAATTCAAATTTGATTGGATGTCATGTATTTATATTTGCTAAATTTGGCAACCCTGGATTGGCAGGAAAGAATAAAAATCCAGTCAGGTGTGCATTATTACTATTATTGAGTTAATACAGTATTGAGGACAGGGAATCTGGTTCTACAAGTGAACCTACTATGGAACTTAGAGAATCCTTGGCAGTGCACTGTGGAAAATACAGGTCTCATGTTGAAGTCTTCATGAAGTTTATATTTAGCTGCATGCATGTGGCCAACAGACATCAAAATAACAAGCACCTTAGACTTCAGTGAGCCAGATATAGCCACCTACCTAAGACGCTAGAAATGATACATTTTAATTTTTAAGGTCATATTGGATCTTTTGCTTCTAATCCTTTTGGAAAATAGTTGGGTTTGGATGGAGAATGGTTTTACCTCTTAATTATTTATAGTGAACAGAAATCAAATCTGGAGGGCCTTTTTTATTGATCAAGTTTGTAGCACTTAATAAATGCATGAACTTTACAGGCGAAATACTTTTCTTTTCAATTACCCAAGAATACCCAAGATGAATGGGAACTAGGTTAGTACCTTAATGTCAAAACTGCACTTACAGAGTACAAATTAGAGTTATCTAGTTAAATCTGAACAACACTAAATTGGGTAATTCCAGGATAAAAATTGTTTTGGAGATTGTATTTTCTGTTCTATTTTCTTATTGATCATGCAAACTAGAAATATCCAAATACCCAATTTATACCACAGTATGTACAAGCTCCTTTAATTTAATTAATACTTTAATTCTTTATATGGAATTATATATTCATATAATTATTTATACATACCCTACTACATTAAAAAAATAAAAAAGGATTGGGGTGGATTTTATCTGTATATTTTATGGCCCATCAATCACATGGATTCAGGCAGAGTTGGCATCAGTTTTGTTCATCAAAGCCACTTGTAGAAAGTGGCAGAGTTTGAGTTGGGCTTCTAGGGTGAGCCAGCTATGAAAATAAAAACAAGGTTCTAGTTATAATGTGAATTATGTTCCTGTGGTCAACACAGCTCTCCTTCTTCCTCACTAACAGAACCCAGATTTTGTGCAAGGCATCAACGCATCCAGATTCTAAAATCTACTTTTCTACCCTTCCCTGATAATAATCAGAAGTTCCTGGATAGCGCCTGTTTAAAGAGATGAGGGGTAGCTTAGCCAATATACCCTTTGGTCCTTTGCCCTTCTCCTTATCTTGCCTAGAATGTAGACTGAGGCTTCAGCAAGTGTAGCCATTCTGCCCCATGATCAAAGCCACACACTCAGGACGGAAGAGCAGAGACGAGATGGTGAAACAGCTGTGTCACTTATGGGCTGCCTGCTTTTTAAAGAAATATGCAGGTAAGAAAAAGAAGCCCCCAGCTGGTTAAGCTACTGTAGTCAGTTTTCTGTTACCTGCAGCCAAAGGTAAAACCGAACTAATAGAGTTGCTTCAGAGTTAAAGGAAAAAGGAAGCCTAAGAACTAGGTCGGAAAAGTCATTCTATGTGTAACAGCAGCTTTTACTAGACATCCTCCTAATAAGTGGATATTAGGGAGCACAACATATAGCATAGGTCTTACCTGTGGTTTTTGATGTTGTTCAATATATGGTTTTATTAATTAGTTATTAATTATTGTAAATTTTATTAATTTATTTTCATTTCTTTCCAAGCTACCTAGCCCACTATAGTAGTTGTGGGGCTGGGACAAACAGAATCCTAGAACCGAACAAGGAAAGGAAGGGGCTTAGTCCTTCAGTGAGGCCTCTGCCCTCTGCCCCTGCCCTTCACAATCAGTGGTCACCAAGGAATGTGATCTGGGTATAGACTCCTATTGGAAGCTCCAAAAGGAGGAAAGAGGAATCTGGCCATACCCCCAAAGATGGCTGTATAGAGCTAAGGACCACGTTGAACTGGGAAGAGGGAAACCAAGCTGTCCTGCAAAAGGCACTGATGCTTAACGAGGGAACAAAGGGACGACAGTGTTGCGGTGGAACTGCCAGCAGTGGAGTCTGTGGTGTGTGTCTGCTGCCAGAGGGAGACAGAAATGTAAGCCTCATAGCCAAAAGGGCCAGCAGCCCTGTGTCCCAGCACTCTAGCTAGGGTGGCAGAAGGATGGCTGTTCTTCTCAGATCCAATAATAGAAGTGATCAGGGAGACGACCAAGACGAACAATATTTGGAAGAAATCACACAAAGTGAGCTGATGTCCTGGATTTTGATGTGTGAGTCATATATGTAGGTGGTAAAGAAAAAAGCCGCCAAGACCTTTTCCTATCAACTCTGCCTGATCTGACTCCTATCTATATATCCCTCCTTGTCTTTCACCCGTGTCAAAGTTGCTCTCTCTATTACAGCCCCACTGGCCACTTTTCGGTTCCTCTGATAGGCCCTGATCTCTCCCACCATGAGACCTTCTCACATGCTGCTCTTTTTGCCCGGAACCCTTTCCTCCCTGACATCCTTGGTGGGCCCACCCCCATACCCCATAGGTACTTTTCCTAATTAATGCCTATTCATCCTCCAAGTCTCACCTCAGCACTTTCTAGGAGATTTCTCCCTAAATTATTGAGGCTAGATCAAGTTCCTCTATCGGTTCCCACAGAACCCTGTTACTTTCCTTTACAACACTTACTTCGGTGTAAAATTATACAAATACGTGATTATTTGATTAACATCTATTTTCCCCACTAGACTGAAAACTCCAAGACAGTAGATCTGTGCCTGTTTTTGCTTACCACTATGTCCCTGGTACTCTAGCACATTGCCTGGCATATAGGAAGTGTTTACTAAATACTTAATAAAGGAATTTAAAAAACCAGACATTCATTGCTAAGTGGAGATGATAATGCTCACTATCTCACAGAATTTTATGAATCCTAAATATGAAAGTATATGGTGAAGCATAAAGTACCATTTAAAAATTATTATTATTAAGAAAGCTAAATAAATGATTTTGAAGACAAGAAACTACATTTTTTTTTTTTTCTAAAGGCTTACCTGAAACTTTCTCCTCAATGCTCGGGTCATTACTGGCGTGAGTCCAATTCCTGTTTCCATATTTTCTTTATTGGTAAGTGGGGTCCCACCTGGGCTCCTGCAAAGGTAATGAAAATATTAGAAACTGCACTTTATGCCAATTATCAAATAGATTTAGCATAAAGATAAGAGTGTATTTATTACCTTTCTACATCGACTTTTCTAAGTAGTTTCCGCAGATCTATCTGACTTTTACCAGGAGTACTGATAAAATAAAGACATAAAAGTTAGAGTTTACTAGATTTTATCATTTTTCACAAAGCAAAGCAGTCATTTTTATAGGCAACATCCTAGAAAGTAGTTCTATTTGGTACATTAAAAAATAGCAGTAGACGTTGATAGGAGCATGCGGTGACATAATCATCCTTACAAGCAATACTTTTTGACTTAGCAATTACATGTATAAGAATCCAACTCAGGGAAAAACTCAGCGATGCACATAGGTGAAGGACAAAGATGTTCACTGAAGAGTTATAGTTATTAAAACTCATAAACAACTAAATGTCTCAAAACAGGAGTTTATGTATGAAATTGACATATAACAAAACTGTATGTATTGAAGAAGTCAAAGTGATGGTTTAAACTATTTTTTAATATGATGGGGGAAAGCTCATGACACACGAAATGGGAAGAGCCATAAACTGTATCTACAATATGATTATACACAGGTATACACCCCACATTATATTTCCTTGATTCTAAGACATACTAGTTTACACATTTTATTATTTCGTAAATCTAGCTGCTTTAAAATTTTATTTAAATTGAGGCATAATTGACTAAAATTCTTGATATTGTTTCTTTTCTCCCCCAAAATCTGTTATTAAGTCAGTGGTATATCTATAATAAACAATAGAGTATATGCTTAGAAAAAGATCAGAACGATAAATAACAGTATGTTAATAGTAGCTATCTCCAATGACATGTTTATTTGGATGATTTTGGTTTTCTTCTTTAAACTTTTCTGTAGTTACCAATTTTTGTACAATGAGCATATATAACTTTAAATGTTAGGAATAGGCAAAAAAAATCATTCTTTTAAGTAGTGGTAAAGCATAACACTGTGCAATTCCTTACATTAAGACATTTGTGACTCGAGTTGATGACACTTTGGAGTTGGGCTTCAGGGTAACACGTTGCAAATCAGAGACCGTTACTAGTGGATTCCGGGCCTTTGGTGATGGAACAAGCTTTAATTGCAAAATGAGACATTATTAAAAATACATTAAAAATATCATTCAAAATGTAAATACGATAAAGCAATCAATATTTGACTGCTGAATATGTGTAAGCTATATCCACTATTCTACTCAACTTTTATTCCAAAGCTTCAAAGTATGTCTCTGCCTCTTCAGACTAATGGTTGGTAGATATAACTGCACATTTGGGATCCACACATTTTGTTGGATCCACAACTACATGAATAAGACATCAAATACTTACCTTGGAATGGCTTCTACACATAAGACTTATATTTTGTTTCCATAAAGAGACAAGTAGGTTAATGGCTAAAAGACTATGTGTATGGTCAGTGACATCTTACCTTCGTCCTTTCATCAAAACTCTGTGTTTTCTTTAATTTCACAGCCAGTAGGTCTTTCACTGTTATCTGCATGGGTCCATCTTTTTTTAGCGGTCTAGCCTTAAAATACATAGAGAGATTAGAGTTCAATTTGGAACCAGGATACCCTGTCAAATGCAAATCCAAATCTAGCTTTTTTTGTTGTTGTTGTTTTTTAAAGATTTTATTGGGGAAGGGGAAAAGGACTTTTATTGGGGAACAGTGTGTACTTCTAGGACTTTTTTCCAAGCCAAGTTGTTGTCCTTTCAATCTTAGTTGTGGATCTTAGTCAGCTCCAAGTCCAGTTGCCGTTGCTAGTTGCAGGGGGCGCAGCCCACCATCCCGAGTGGGACTTGAGGAATTGAACTGGCAACCTTGTGGTTGTTGAGAGGATGTGCTCCATCCAACTGAGCTATCCGGGAGCTCAGCGGCAGCTCAGCTCAAGGTGCCATGTTCAATCTTAGTTGCAGGGGGCAGAGCCCACCATCCCTTGTGGGACTCGAGGAATTGAACTAGCAACCTTGTGGTTGAGAGCCCACTAGGCCATGTGGGAATCAAACTGGCAGCCTTCGGAGTTAGGAGCATGGAGCTCTAATTGCCTAAGCCAACGGGTCGGCCCCCCAACTCTAGTTTTTAAGACTTGGATTTAAAAGTTAACTTTTATTTACCCTAGGAACCTATTAAATTCTTTACATCTACCAAGAATGATCCTGTTTTCAGTATCCATGGATGCTAAGGCTATTAAAAGTAGTCATTAAAAAGGTATGGTTTCGAGAATAAGAAATGGGCTCATTCCCTGCATCTTCCTCAGGAGTCATTATAGCAAGATAGAAGTTGAAGGAGTTCCTCAAATCAAAGTGAAGTTTTATGTGAACTACCTAAAAGGGTAGTCAGAGAGATTAGGGCAAATATAACAATAGGCTCTGGATTTAACTCAGCCATTTTAGAATAAATGTATCTACAGAGACAATTCAGCAGATTTTTAAACAGGGTCATGCCTATCTTACTGATTCACAAATATTCTGGTCCCGTTGGCAAATAAGTAAATCTAATGGAGACTGATTCTCCAGCCTAATGACATTCTACTTTAGGATCTGCCAACTGTTTTTATTCTGAGTTCACTCACTAAGCCATCTTCTGTTCATAATTTGGTTTCCTAGGGAGGTTTTCCACTCTACTAAGTTTTATTAATTTATCCTTAAAAAAAAAACACCCAAAAACCCAACAACTTTAATTCCTAAATCTAGCTTTCATTGAGTTTCCAGGGGACAGAGTTTTTACAAACACATTAACTAACATAATTACGCTACGTAAATCATAACAAAATATAGCATTTCTGTCAAAGCCTTTAGCCCAGCCTTACAAGGAGACCTAGCTTTACTACTCCAATACATACTGACCAAACCACACCTTTAGATTCTTTTTTTTTTTTTTTTTTACCTCAAGCGCTTTAGGGAGATTGGATTTTCTAATCAGCAAAGGAGCTATCAGAGGTGCAGGTGGGGGCAGAGGAGGAGGTGGAGGGGGTGGAGGTGGTGGAGGCGGTGGTGCAGGAGCTCGGAGATGGTCAGCGGGTGGCAGCAGCGTGGGAGGAAGTACAGCCCCGGATTCTCCAGCGGTGGTTAGAGCACAGGCAGGCACAAGACGAAGTTCACCGCTCCTGTAACACTTTTGACCGCAGCTTGGACAGGAAGAATGTTCTGAGAGAGCCTGAAACAAGACATTATTTTTGGCAAAGGAATAACAGATTAATCGGGTTCTTGCAGCTGAGAATCATTCAACAGCTACTGTGTGTTGACTGCTTTCTTGGCATGTATACCATGTGCTTCATAATATTTTCTCATTTCTCACAGGCTCCTCCATCCATCCTTTCAGTCACCCATGCATGTGTTTTAAGTGTGTTACATGCCAGGCCTTATGGATACAATGTGAGTACCTTTGTCACCTAAGGAGCTCACAGGCTGGTGAGGAAGACAGACATTAAACATACACAACTACACTCAAAACAAAACTACTAATAATTCAGTAAGAGCAATGAAGTGCGTAGTCTGAACATGAATAGTGAGAAGGCTGGTGAGTGACATTTAGCCATGATCTAAAGATGAATTGAGATTTACCAGGTGAAGGGAAATAAGGACTGGGGGAAGAGAGTTCCTAGCAGAGGGAAAAATACTTAATGCAGCCAAGAATATAGTATATTCAAAGAGCTGATAAACAGGCCAAGGGGCTAGAACGTGACTGTCTGGACTGAATTGTGTACCCCCACCCCCAAATCATATGTTGAAGTTTTAACCCCCAGTACCTCAGGATGTATTTGGAGATTGGGTCTTTTCAGAGGGATTAATTTAAAATAAGGCTGTCAGGGTGGGCTCTAATCCAGTCTGACTGGTGTCCTTATAAAAAAAGGAAGTTTGAACACATAGAAGAGACACCAGGGATGGGCATGCACAGAGAAAAGACAACTTGAAGACCCAGTGAAAACGCAAGCCAAGGAGAGAGGCCTCAGAAAAAAACAAACCCTGCCAGTCCCTGGGTCTGACTTCTAGCCTCCAGAACGCTGAGAAAATAAATTTCTGCTGTAGAAGCTACCCAGTCCATGTTACTTTGTTATGGCAGCCCTAGGAAATGAACACAAAAAAATCCCCCATGCAGTAAGATGGCGTATTAGTTTCCTGTGGCTGCTATAACACATTATCACAAACATGGTGGTTTAAAATCAAAATTCATTTTTTCACTGCTGTAGCCCAGAAGTCCAAAATCAAGGTGTCAGCAGGGCTCCAGAGAAGAATCTGTTCCTTGCCTCTTCTAGCTTCTGGTAGCTATTGGCATTACTACTTGGAGGCTGCATCATTCCAGTCTCTGCCTCTGTGATCCCACTGCTCCTCCTTTTCTGTGTGTTCTGCTCTGTGTGCTTCTTGTGTAAAGACATTTGCCATTGGAGTTAGGGTCCACTCAGATAACACCGGATGATCTCCTCATCTCAGAATCCTTAATTTTATCTGTAAAGACCTGTTTCTCCCAATACAGTAATATTTACAAGTTCCACGGATTACGACTTGGATAGATCTTTTTGCAGGCCATCATTCAGCCCACTACAGATGGTATCATTCCTATTTTATAGATGATGAAACTGAGGCCTAGAGGAGTGAGGTGATTTGTCTCTCCTCCTCTGGCTAGTTCACATTGAGGTACAAATTCTGGGAATATGGATGTAATCCCAGAAGCTTCGCTGTAAACCAATGGGCACAATATTTATTCTTTGAGTTTTGGATGTTGAGAATAGGAGCCTTGCTTAGGAGAGTTTGGAGATTCACACTTTTTTTTCTGCCTCTATCAGTCATGAAAATAAAAACACCCTGAGTATTTCAAAGAGTGGGAATATAATGTAGGTGGTTGGATCCACTGTTGATGGAAGAGTTGAGAAGCACACAGGGGAGAGTGAGGCAGTCCAAAGATTAGCAACGGCAGAAAGCCACAAATACCCTGAGGCTGGAAGAACAAGGGAAGAGCAGTCGAACCAGATCTCTGGAGCTAGGTTAACTCAGAGAATCAAGAAACATGGTAGACTTACTTTGTGGGAGCTGGAGTCAGGAAGATAAATACAACTATTGCTGGAGAAATTGTCCAACACAGAGAATGACATCCCTGTCTTCTCCCATCCTCTAATCTCTCATCAGTGTCTCCCATTAGCAAAGCACAACCAGGAGCCAGGTGACATGGAGCTTGGGAAATACAGCCTGCAGGGGTCAGCACCCCTGCAATATGGAACAGAGCCTCTAAATTTTAAGGAGTAGATCTGAGGACAAACAGGTCTAGGAGTAGCATTTGCCTATAGCCATTCCTGCTTCTGGTAGAAGCACATTGAAATTCCTATGGAGGACAACCCTTCCCCTCTGCACCGAATTCCATATTTGTGTTTTATTTGACAATACCAACCTTTAGTGCTTCCTGGAGCTTATGTAATTCACTTTCCAAAATGCAAAACCGTTGTTTTAGACTATGAAGTTCTCGGTGGCAGAAACGGGATGGAAAGATGGTGACTTTCAGTACTTCTAAGCTCTGCAATTCAAAAACACACAAGCCTGACTCTGAGGAGCAATATGATGATAAGGACAAGAAAAAAGGATAAGAAAGTGTTTTGATGTATGTTTTATAGAAACAAAGGCAGACATGACCCCATAACTTCATTTTATCTGAGCTTAGTCTGCGTGCTGTGCTGAGTTGAAGGCATACATATGTGAACACACACACACATCCTGTATTGTTGAAAACATCTATGTCAAACCCATACCTGGGCTATGCAGTTCTGACACCAGTTGCATATGGACCATATTCGATTTGTCCAAACTTTTACTGCATCTTTGATACTAGGAAATTTGAAGTTCCAGGATGATCTTAGCCAGCTTCTGCTAAGGGATGTATCTGTTGAAGGAATAACCACTCTGAAAGAAAAACAAAACAAAATAAATCTAAAACTATTGAGTGGAATAGCCTCTAATTAAACAAGCTAGTTTTATAGCATGAGTTAGGAACAGAGACTACTTAAAGCCAAATTCTTCATTAAACTCTAGATTTCTGGGATTCACTTAAGCAACAAATATTTGTTGAGTAAATAAATAGTGATAAATTAAATAAAATAAACAAAATAGTAAATAAATAGGCATCAGGGATTCAATAATGAACAAAACAGACAAAGACCTTGCCCTCATGAAATTTACAGTCTCATGGAAGAAAGGTAACTATAACTAACTGACCAACTAACTAACGAATTAACTAACTAACTAACTAACATACATACATATATGGGTTGCTAGTGAATAAATGCTAAGGAGAAAAAGATAAAGCAAGAGAGGAAGAATGTGAAATGTTGGGTGGAGGTGAAATTTTAGATAGGGTAGCCAGGAAAAGTCTCCCTGAGAAGGTCACTTTTGAGAAAAAAACCTAAAGGAAGTAAAGAAGCTAGCAGTGCAAATATCTGTGAAAAAAGTGTTCCAGGCAGGGGCAATACTAAGTGCAAAGGCCCCAGGTGGAAGCTCATCTGAGGAATGAATGGCAAGGAAGCCAGGATGACTTGGCTGGAGAAACTGAAGGGAAGATAAATAATGTCAGAGTCAGATCATACCAAAAACTTCAATTTCTACTCAGAGAGAGGAAGACATTGAAGAATTTTAAGCAGAGGAGCAATATGACATTATTTGAATAGCCTTGGTCCTGCTGCTGCTGTGCTGAAATATACTACAGAGGAGGCCAGGGCAGGAGCAGGAAGACCAGTTAGGGGGCTTTCTCAATATTCAGGGGAGATAGAGTCAATGGTGACATCATGATTACTGCTTTTTGAGGGACTGTTTGTTTTAATTTTTTTCCTGTAAAAAGAGCAATAACAACAAAATGTATAAAGTATGTTATTGTGACAGCTAGAACCTTTGGATTCCTAGAACTTAAGAGTTCCAGAGAATAGGTGACCAAACTTTACCAAAACTGAGATTTAAATTCTAGTCTTATACCTCTCTTTCATAATGTAGGTACCAAATTTATGAGATTAAATTGACTAGGAAAAGTGAAACTACTATGCACTTCCAACACAATTCCTTGATTTTCACTTCGTTAGAACTCTTAAACTATGGTTGCCACACAAAATTCAGGATGTTCAGTTAAAATTTAATTTCTGATAAAGGATGAATCATTTTTAGAATATGTATTGCAAATGTTGTGTGGAATAATACTAAAGAAATATTCATTGTTTATCTGAAATTCAAATTTAACTGGGCATTCTATATTTTCATTTGCTAACACCTAGTAACTTTTCCCTGAACTGATGGGATTTTTAATATTTTCTCTGTTCCACATTATGCCTTACCTTTCTGGTGAGGGTGGTGGAGGGGGAGGTGTAATTAGCTTGGACTGAAAGTGAGAGGCTTCTTTTTTTTTGAATAATCTTTTTGCTTTGGCCTTTAGCTTTCTTCTTCGTTGCTTGAACTTGGGCATGATTTCTGTAGAAAAAATTTTTTTTACAATTTTTATTGAAGAATAATATATATAGATAGAAAAGTGCACAAATCTTGAATGTATAGTTCAATGAATTATCACAAAGTGAACACACCCTTACAACTTCCACCTTGGTTAGGAAATAGGTCACTACAAGCGTCCCAGAAGTATGCTGAAACGGAGAAAAACTTAAACCCAGATTTAAACTATCTCTAGAGAGACCTTGGCTTTGGCATTATATCACTGTCTAATTTAAAAAAAATTTTAAAAATTAGTTTCATGTGTCTAATTTTGTTTTCATTGACTTGATTTTCTTCATGAAGTCAAATGAATTTCCCTTTCTTTATAACAGAAAATGGCTATCATTGGGTAATGGTGTGTGATTAAAAGAAATTTTCTTTGCCAGTAACATTTACTGAGCATCCACTGTAATAGGTGGAGTTGTAGTGGAAGAAAGAAAATGAACCATTTATCAAATGCCCATTTACTATTAGGCACCTTCCAATACGTTTCTCAGTGAATCCTCACTATCCTGCAAGATATTATCTCTGAGGAAGAGGGTTTTTATTCCTATTTTTACATAAGATTAAACTGAGGCTTAGAGAGAGTAGATGATTTGCCCAATGTAATACAATAAAGTATTAAGTCCAGATCTGTAAGTCTCCAAAAACCCATGTTCTTCCTAATATAGTGTGGTGCAATAGTAGATTAATAGGCGACATACAATGAAATAACCATTACCCCAAATCTAAACAAATGGGTGTTTCAAAACATTTATTTTAAAGCATGTTTTAAAAACTCTCTAGTATATATTTTAATACAGATCCTTTTCTGAAGAAAATTAAGTTAGAGCTAGCTTGAAGTCAAGTTCTAGAGGCCCTCCCTGTTTTTAGCTGTTGCTGCCTGAGAACAAAGATGTCATTCTTCAAGTAGCAGAACTAAAAAATGGTCTCAAGGGCTGGGCCTCCTTCCCTTTACACATACATTAGAATAGGAACAACTGGCCTTTAAATTATACATTCATTCCACTTTTGTTCACCTAGTAACTTTCCAGCACTTGGTATGCTGCTCTAGCCTTGCTCAGCTCTCAGATTCCACTGGCTAAAGAACCTACCTCCACCACTGTGAGCTGTAAAAACTGTGAAGTGGCTTAGTTAGTTCTAAAAGCTCAGGACTTGCAGAGGGTACCCCTAATGGCAATGTGTGATAGTGCATAAATCAACAGCCCTACTAGGAGTAGAGGTTCTTCACAGCCCCTCACTGAACTAATTGCCAGGCCTCAAATTAATAGAGCCTTTTCCTTAGTTGTTCTTAGAGGCTTGGGAGACACACCAAAAAACAGTTGACTTCAACTTCATTACATCACTTTTTCTTCCTGCTGAAATAATGAAGGAAGGCCAAGCAGGAATGATGAAATACAAGGGATGTCTAAATAATTTACTCATTTAGAAAAAAAAAAAAAGCAAAATAAAAATACTGTGAATAAAGATATTTAGGAAAGAATTGGAGGAAGCAGCAATCTTGTGATTGCCTGGGAAAAAAAAGGTTAGATAAACCTCCAAACCCATGTCCATGACCTTCTATGGAGAAATGTCACTGGAAAACTCTATCCAGGGCCCATAGTTCACTGGTTGGGGTCCCTAAAATCCAAGACTTCCATGGGAACCTCCCCATTCCTTGTCTTCCATCCGCCTCCTTGCGGCTTTCCCCACTTTGGTTCTCTCTCTCCCCCTGATGTGTTTTGTTAGAGATCAAACTGACATAGAGTGGCTCCTGCTTCCCTTTCCCCCTATATTCATCTGTCTCTAAGTTATGAAGATGAACTTTAGAAAGGAGCTGGAATTCCGGTTGAGCTTGGTGGATTGACTCTATACCTTTATCTCCACTCCAATGGTATACTGGGATTGGCAACTGCTACATTTTCAGGAAGTCTGAAAGTCAGTTAACACATCCACTATGAAAATTAAATTATATAAACTTACAATTAGATAATTTACATTTAAAAGGTAATCAGTAAAACTCATCACTTCCTAATGATTTTATAATTATGTATGCTTTTGAGGTTGTTTACTGCATTATATCTATATAGTGAAAATGCTATATATAGAATGCTGTGTAACTGCTCAATTCTTTCCAACTCCCCATTCAGTGACTTCATGTTGGAAACTTAAAATTGGCCATGCTGGGAGTATTTACACCACAAATATTATAAAACACTACAAATTAGAGCTTGACTTATTATTTTGTTGATTGTTAAGAAAGTGAGGAAGATGTTAATAATACAGATTAAACTTAAAAGAGTGTCCTCTCTGTAGTTGTTACATTGTGAACCAGCACAAAAAATCGAGGCATATTATTCTAGTATTTGAAAACTATTATCTGATTCATCAAAGAAGTTCCTTACATAACTAAAGTGGCATTCCAACATAAATATTTGTGTATTGCTTTTGACTTACTCTATTGAGTAAATGAAAATATCAACCAACATTCATATCAAGACTACACTTGTTCATAAATTGCAACCATAGGTTGACTACAGATACAAGAAGTCTGCAAAAATCAACAATAGCATTCTATGAGAATCAATTAGTTATATAAAAATGTATAAGAAAGAGTACTATATGTTTTATTATTGTATATAGTAATCATAACATATTACCTTATATCACTAAATTTATATTAAAATTATGCATATATTTATTAAACATTTATTAGCACACTACTACTCTACGCCCTTCTAAAATATCATGAAAAAGGCAATAAAGGAATAAAAAAGGCATAAACCCACAGGACAAAGAATGGGAGCAGAGACTACAGTTGATGATATATGGCAACTAAATTATGGAAAAGGGAAAGCAGATGGATGAGTGGTAACTGACTCAGAGTAGAGGAAAGCTGAGGCTTGGCTGCCTGTGGGAGGGGAGCTATTAGGTTGGTGCAAAAGTAACTACGGTTTAAAAGATTAAAAATAATTGCAAAAACCGCAATGACTTTTGCATCAAACTAATAATGGGAAGCCAACAGGAAGCAAGGCAATTCCCAGAACTCTGAGAAGATTCAGGCCTTGAAGGCACCCAGCACCTCTGAAGGTTTTGGGTAGGGCTAACATAGGATTGATTAAAAGCTGTTATAAGGGGTGGATAGGCCTCTGAAGTCTGTCCTCCAGTCCTGGCAGCCAGGCAACTGCCTGGCTTTCACATCCTCTCCAGTAAAGACAGTCAGGTTTATTTTCTGGAGAAGTTGAACCATAGAGGTGCTGAATTCTGGGCCACCAGGCATATGTAGCAGGATCATGTGTGTATCACCATATACAAGATAGGGGACTGCAAAGTGAGACTTTCAATCTTCTTCAGCTCAGCTCCCAGAACACAGGCTACCAGGTTTAATTCCCTGCCTCAAACCCCCACACCCCTCATTCCCCCACGCAGGAGACCAGAAGATTCCTATCTAGGGAAATTGGCTGGCCCAAGAAAAAAGACCTACAAATACTGACATTTGGGGTTCCCTCCAAAGTAGCAAGTCCTTGAGCAATTACCACTGATGTGCCCACAGTTTGCTAGTATCTATCTCCCCTACTTCGAGCTTCCAAATCATCTCTTTGTGCCTTCCTTTGACACATACCAGCCAAAGATCAGCCATTTTAGGAAAGTCTCTAACGTGAAAGACAGAGACCACAAATAAACAGAAAAAAAAAAAAAAAAACATTTCCATTTTAAAGGAAATGGAAAGATGCAGGAAGCAGAAGAAAACTTAAGAAAAAAAACATAAATATCTTCAGAAAATTAGATATTGCATTCAGGAAACAAGAAGGATGAGAAAAAGCTTTTAAAAATTAAAAATAGCAGCAATTTTAAAAATGTCATAGAACATTTGGAAGATAAAAGTTTTAGGAGGGAACAGAGAAAATGGAGACTTTTATCAAATAAACAACACAAAAATATTCCCTAGAACTGAAGGACTTGAATTTCCAGATTGAAATGGTCCACTCAGTATAATGAATAAGAGAAGATTCATGTTGAGGCACGCCATCATATAAGAACAATAAAAATAAAGGGATTCTGAAAGCTTCCAGAGAAAAAAAACAGTCTAGATATCGAGGACTGAGAATAGAATGGCATCAGACTTCAACAGCAATACCGGAATTCTGAAGGAAAATGTTTTCCATCCTAGAATCCTATACCTGGCCAAACTTTCAGTCAAGTGTAAAGAGAATTCAGATAAATAATGGGAATTTCCAGGGTAATGGTGACCACAAGTCCCGGGAAGACAGCTTTGAAACAGGCCTAGGGCAGGGGTCAGCAAACATTTTCTGTAAAGGGCCAGATAATAAATATTTTAGGCTTTGTAAGCCATCTGATTTCTGTTAAGACCACTCAACCCTGCCTCTGTAGCATCAAAACAGCCATAGACAATACTTAAATCAGTGCAGCTATGTTCTCGTTTTTTTTATGGCCACTGAAATCTGAATTTCATATAATTTTCATGTGTCACAAAATATTGATCTTCTTTTGATTTTTTTCAACGATTACAAATTGTAAAACCATTCTTAGCTCATAAGATGTATAAAAACAGTAGTTTGCTGACCCCTGGCTTAGAGCACATACTGCTAGTGAAGTGAGCAAGAGTGACAGAGGGTTTCAGCAACAATGTCTCTAAGGAAAAAAAGAAAACAGATAAATTACCTAATGAGTTTGACCATTCAAGCAGAGTTGACTTTTTTTTTTGTAAAGTTGGGGCCAAATGAGTGACAGGTGCTTAAAAAAGTAAGTATATAAAAATGGATGGGAAAAAAGTTGTACAAGAAATATAATCATAGTAACATTATATGTTCTGTTGTTACACAATATTTAATAGTATAAACAGTGAATGTTTATTTAACCAAAAATGATGATATAGGTATATTGGGAAGACAGAAGGAGAGAAAGTAGAAATCAGTAGTTATCTATTTTATATAGTGTCTAAATTTGAAACAAACTAAAAAAGAAATAGTATTATAAGCATGTCATGTCGAAACATGGAGGAAATAATTTCAAGAGTGGATAAGTGTTGCCTTTGGCAAGTGGGAGTCAGGATTATAAGGAGGTGATTCAGAGGACTGCCATTTTTTGTTTTGTTTCTAACGATAATAAGCCTTGACAGTTAACCTTTGGTATGTATTATTAGCTTGAAAAACAGAATACTGCCTTTTTGAAATTGGGCCATCTCTTTCTAGCTCTTTCCTGGTGGTTGTTCTAGTTCTAGTGCCCATGCATTCAAATTTGTAGAGTTCTACACAAGCAGATGCATGTCATTTTGGAGATCATTTTCAATCAAAAAAAATCTAAGAACTAAATCATATTTCTCCTCTCCTGTGTGTGTGTGGGTGTGTGTGTGTGTGTGTGTGTGTGAAAGAGAGAGAGAGAGAGAGAGAGAGAGACCTGGGCATTGTCATTTTATCTAATAGCCTTCTAATTAATACAGTAATTAGCATATGCAGAGAATTTAAAGAATATATAACATCAGTCAGGGTAGAAAGATGCAGTCTGAGATAATTCTTAGATTAATGTTCCATTCAAAACTAGTCACAGGTCTTTCAAAAATTAAAGGTCATTAATTCCTGCCTGAAACAGGACAGTGGATTCAGCAAGCTAAGGTTTGTTTTATTATCATTGCTTTATTAAAAGCGTTAGATACTCTGCAGAGGACAACTGTCCAGTTGAAAGAGTATATAGCAGTCCTCCTTGAGGTTAAAACACATATACTTGTCTCCTTTCCAAAAGAATAATGAGACACACAAATTCTTTTTCAGACATACAAATTCTTGGGTTAGGTGGGATTCTAATTGCTAATACTAGATAGAAGCTCATGATTACTTGAAGTATTTTTCCTGTTTTTTAAATTTCCTTCCTTGTTTTGAAAAGATCTTAAGGCCAATTAAAAAAACGCTGTACCATAACATGATTACAAAAAGGTTAAAAAAAAAAAGGTAAGTAAGGAAATGAGGATAGAACAGTATAAAATATATTATAGATAACACTTATATACATATATTCATATACATGAATAAGAAATATTCCTCTGATAATTCATGCTATCTCTTCTCCTTACCATCCTTCCCCTTTCTGTCCTTTAACTTCAGTTGCCTTTGCCATCTTTCTCCTGGGCTTTCCCCTGTTTTTGTCTTTTGCTATAGTCTATTTGCCCCTACTCTTCTTATTTTGAAAAAAAAAAAACTTTTCCCCCCTTCTTCCGAAAATTTTTAAACCTTTAGAAAACTTACAAGAATAATATAGTAAACACTTATATATCATTCACTTGGATTCACCAATTGCTATCTGTTATCTCTCTGTATGGGTGTGTGTGTAAAATATATAATGTGCATTATACATAATATTTAAAATATATAACATATGAAATACATTATATAATTATATATTTATATAAATTTGGTTTATCCCACTGGGTACCTTTTATATATCATACGATATATATACACACCCCTCTACAGAAAGGTAACAATTGGTGAATCTAGGTGAGTGATATATGAATGTTTATATATATGTACACACACGTAAGTTTATGTTTTTGGTTGAGCAGAGTTAGTTGTAAACATCATGATACTTCACTCCTAGATACTTTAGCTTGAATTTACTAACATGGACATGGACATTCTCCTACAAAACCACAATCATAATCAGGAAATTTAACCTTGATGTTATCTAATAAACAGTCCCTATTCAAATTACCCCAATCATTTCAATAATATCCTTCATAGCTGCTTCCTTTCCCTTTCCACATTGCATCTAACTGTAGTGTCTCTTAACAATTCATAATAGTTCCCCAGCATTTTTATATAAGTATTTGCCTGTCTTCATATTTATACTTCTGAAGAGTCCAGGACAGTTGTTTTGGAAAACGTTCCTCAGCTTGGGTTTATCTCAGTGTTCCTCCAGTGATCCTCCTGCCTTCAGTCTTTCTCCTTGTCGATTCAGTTTCTATACTATTACTAGAGTTAGTTTTTTAAAACAAAAATATGATCCTGATATTCCCTTGCTTGAAAGTATTTGAAGGTTCCATATCACCCACTGAATACACCAAATTCCTTAGCACACCTTTCAAAGCTTTTCACAATTTAGCTCTAATGGCCCTTTGCAGCCTCATCTTTTTTAGTGACTAGCAGTTTGTACTTCAGGTATACCAAACACCAAATACTTTCTATAGTGTTATCAGCCTTTGCCCCTGCTTAGGGTTATCTTCTTCCTGGTCAACTTATTTTGCCTTCAAGAAACTGTCACTTTTTCTCACAGATACTTATTGAGTGTTTATAATCCACTATGTACTATGGTAGGTGCTGGGATACAATTCTGAACAAGACTAACATAGTCACTGTCCTTATAGAATTTATACTGGCTGAAATGTCATCTCAGTTGAGCTTCTATAGCACTTCATGTGTGTTGTGTACCCCTTGAGCTGGCTCTGACTTTGGGCAACCCTGTGAATGACTGATGTCCACATGTCCTGTTTTCAACAGCCCTGAACAGCTCCAATAGACTCATGCCAGTGGCTTATTTTTTGGAGTCAATCCATCTCATATTTGGTCTTCCTCTATTTCTGCTGCTTTCTATTTTTCTCAGCATTATTGTCTTTTCCAAAGAACCCTGCCTTCTCATGATGTACTCGAAATAGGACCACTTTAGTTTGGTCATTTTTGCCTCCAGTGATGTTTCAGGTTTCATTTGCTCTAGAATCCTTCTTTTGCTTGCATGTTCGTCACTGAACTGGATTACGAGCTTTTCAAGGGTTAGGATAAATTTTATTCATCTTTGTTTCCCCAGGACCTAAAGTATATCAGGTACTAAATAATGTTTCATTCACTAAATGATTAAAAGAAATGATTCCTGTTAAGTGTTAGATAGCAAGTGTTCTCTCTTTTAGTTAACAAATATGCTTTAATACAATTAAATTCTGGAAAATCTCTTGGTGAGGGAGATTTTCAGCTCTTCAAATCATACCACACCTTCATATAGTTAAAAGATGGGTCTAACCCTATTTTCAGTAGGGAGATGCAATAAATAATAAAGTAAGAATTACAATCTTCTGCCAGAGTTGGCACTGTTTCTTCTATTAAAACTCCACCCTGTGATATGAAAAGAGCTTTTGGTCAGGGGGCACCTCCAAAGCTGTGGCAACAAAGGAAATGACAATTGCATTGCATTTCTATCCTCCTAAAATACATTTTTATGGCGGTTTCTTACACTTTCCCATAAACAGCTTTCAGTCAATTTATGTTTCCATTAACAGTTCAATTGATTCTTGAACATCCATAGGGCTATTTCCGGTACTTGATTATAATTAATTTTACGTTTTATGCTGTGCAGTATTGCTTTTTTAGTTCCTGGCTCTTTTATTCTAAAGAGATCGCAGCTCCCTAAAGCCTAGTCTAGCACATAGTAAACAGGGCACACTTCTTAAATTGACACTCTCCAGAACTTCGGACGACATTAAGACTACATCAAGGAACACAGTAATACCCCTTTCAAGAAATGAAGGTTCTCGAACTTTAATGTGCATAAGAATCACCAAGGGGATGTTGTTGAAATGCATATTCTGATTAAGTAGGTCTGGGTGGAGCCCGATAATTTGTTTTTTAACAAGCGCCCAAGTAATTCAGATGCCGTGGTCTGTGGACCACACATTGAGTAGCAAAAACATAAAGGCAAAAGGAAGGCATATGCTTTGCTCCAAAACATATTTTGCAGAGTGTTAATTAAATAGAAGTATGGTTGGGGCGCAATCGGGCCGACCACTTCTTACCCAGCCTCAAACCTCCTCTTCCCCGTTCCATCTCCACCCCCGAGTCCCGCCAAAGTCCCCACCTCCGTAAACCGTAAGAACACAAGCAGCAACAGGCCCAGCTACGGAAAACGCGAGCCCACGTAACAAAGCAAGATATTCCTGCACTTACTAGTCTAAGAGCCCAGGGATTAGATGTCGTCTAGGCAGTAGCCTCGCCCTCTCCATGAAGAAAAATTCAAAATTAAAACCTTATCGTGGAGGGACCAATCATAGACATGCTCTCTCCAGGATTCGTTCTCCCTGAAGCGTAGGAGCACAGAATGGCTTGTGATTGGCTGAGACAGCATCAGGCTCCGGCCAATCAGAGTTGAGGAGCTTCTGTGAATAAGGGGAAAGGTTGGAGCGAAGGGGAGGGGAAGCCGGAGAGGAAAGGAGGTGTGTCAGTTCCCCTGTGCTGTTTATGGAAGCCTTAGCGTAATTGGGTGGCTCGTCTTCCGATTGCACCAATCGCAATGTTCTCTATTGAGTCCTAACTATGAAATTGAAAGTAGAGTTGAAGGTACAGCCAATGGAAAAAAAAGGGGGCACAGCAGCCAATCCTCCTGCGGCGTTTTGTGTCTTTGCCCAACAGGAAAAGGTGTTTCATGCGGAGAGGCGTTACCTAGTCGCCAATGGGCGGGCGCCCGTGAAGCAGGTGAGCCAATGAGTGCAAGATGTTGAGTGACAGCTGTCCAATAGGGACCCTCAGTGCTAGTATGGTTTGCGACTTAAGCGCCGCCGCGGTCTGAGGAATGTCAACTATTCAACATGGAGGAGGAGGTCGATAAGCTGGAATTGATGGTGAGTGTAAAGTGAAGGCGATCTACTGGGTAGTTTATTTTCCCCCGATGGTCTCCAAAGTGGGACGCAGTTTGGAATCGCCGGAAACCCTGGGTGGCAGAGTCTGGACCAGACTCGAGTTCCCTCCTCCTGCACCAAAGGGATTCGCCGCCGCCTGGTCTTTTAACCGCCGTGGGGAAGGGGTTACATCCGGGAAGCTCAAGAGGGAAATGGCGGGAGATGCTGAGGGTGTGGGGCCTTTGGAATTCCTTGTTCCTTCCACCTTTCCGCCCCTCAAGGAGCGGTGGCTGGTGCAGACATTTGTATTTCCACCAAAAAGACGAATGGAATGGTCCCAAAACGCCCCAAGAAAGGGAGAGGTCGTTCACACTCCAAGGTGGGGTGGGGTGGGGTGGGGTTAAACCCAGTGGGGCGGAGAGAAATCCCTGGAAGGCTGAACAGTTCGCGTCCTCCAAGGCGTGCAGAGAAAGTCTGAGAAAGGATGCTAGACTTGAGTGCACAACTTCCTAGCGGCCTAGGAAACCCCGCAACCAGTTTCTGTTTGGCCTGAAGGTGGAAGACAGCCCTTGGGTGGCGTGGTGCGGGGGCAGCGAGCGATGGGCATCTGAACCACGAGCTTGTTTCCTGGAGCGCCGGCGGGATTGGGACATGGGAGGCTCCCTGCTCTTAAGTTGCCTGGTTTCATTCATTTGTGAAAGTAGGGGGCGGGAACGAATAAGTGGAAAGGACTCCCGCTGCTGCTTGGCCTGCTCGAAGGCGCCAAGCTGGAGAGCTGTCCTAGTTTTCTATTATGGATCCTTCCCTTACTTGTCCTCTTTATTTCCTCTCTCCCGTCCCTAGACTACCAGCTTGATCGCCCGCGCTTTTTTCTTCTTACTTACCTTGTTTATCTTTAGCCCTCCCCCGTCTCCCTTACCAGTTTTGGGGATTGGGCTGGCTTCCTTTAAAAAGTGAAATTCGGAGGACGCACCCATCATTGAGTTCCTGTCAATTTTCTTTTGTTAAATAAAAACAAGATTAAAGAAGCCGAAATTTTTCTTCACCCGCTCTCCGCCCCCCCTCCCGCTGCCATTCCCTGGCATTACTCATTTGTGCCTCTGTTGCTCCCGGCAAACTGAATCTTGGGTCACTTTAACATTTGCGCATGTAGTGATTCTGGAAGAAAATGAGTACCATACTCGCTCCTATTCCCAGAAAATGTGAGACCTTGATAATACTTATTATTTTCTTCCGCTGTATTAATGAATTGTAGTGCCTCATGTAGACAAATTCGATTTGAAGGCTTTCAGTTGCTTCTAACGTTTTGAGTTTCAGTTTTCTTGGGTGTGGGGTGGTGGTTGTGGAGATATGGCGGGAGAGGAATGACAGAGAAGAAGGAAGAATTTCTGGAGCTTTCCAAACCTGTAATAATGAACTTTTATTTCAAAGTTTTGTTATTCGTATCATTAACTGTCTTAAAAAAAAGTATTATAGTAGTTTGATTCTATAACGTTAACACTGTTTGGACCTTCTCACTCATTCTGAATTCCTCCCTCCAGATAGATATTTCTGCCTAATCGTAAGATGCTAAATATTAATTTTGCTTTTAACAGCCCCACCCCCAAGTTGGCTGTTTAGTTTGGAGGTACCAATTAAGCCTTGTCTGGACTTTGCAATGAATAAGTCAACATTCTCACAGGACTTTTTTTTTAAAGATTGAACACACTTTATTTTAAAGAGAAAACAATTAAATGTAGATCTTGAAAAAAGGTAGGTTTTAGAAAATTATGAAGTAGCCAGACTCAAACTTTTAGATGTTTGAATGATGGGGTAGTTTTTAAAAAATTCTCTTTGAAAGAGGATGAGAAGAAAGCAGGTCTTTTCTTAAATTCCTTGCAAGTAACCTAGTGGTAGCTTTCCCCACCTTCTCCCCCCTTCAAGTTATTTGTTTCCATACTCATTAGGGTTTAAAACATATATTTGAACTATTACCTTTATTACTGCTTTGTATTGATTGGATAGTAAAAGATGGCACATCTCATCTTCAGATTTGCTTTTAGAAAAAAATGTATCTGAACAAGTTTAGTTTCCAAGATTCTAAAGGTAAATCATCTCCTCTACAATCCTGATTTTTGTTGAATTATATGTGGCCCAGGATTTGAGGTCAAGACATTCATGCTGCAGCTGTTCTGAATTTGAATTCATTTCTTAGTAGGCTCAATTCAACCAAATAGCTGAATTGGACCATTTAAAAGAAGGTTAGTGACCATAATGGAAAGTATTTTTGTATCAATCAACATTATTAATGGAGGAATAAACTCATTACAGGGTAATCTTTGTTCTCTAACTTTTTTCCTTCAGGTATTGAGTGAGTGGTATTTGTCTAGTGCCCCTCTTGTGGTACCAGTGACCTTTTGTGATACCACTAGTGGTTGTGTACAAAAGGTAGTGCGATGTGATACTATAATACTATTTCTATTTATACTTCTGGGTTTACATCTGACCTTTGAATGGTTTCTTACCAGTTAGAAGGTTAACGTGTTAATTGGCTTGAATTCAAGGAAACCTGATACTTTAAGCTTGGATCCCCCTCCCATGATCCCATTGTTATTTTCTCCATGATTTTTCTAAGTTTGAAGTAAATGGAGATGATCTCCTATATTTAAAATGCTTTAGGGATTAAGTGAAAATTTTAAATCCCCTTCCATATATTCAGTTAGGTAGGACTAATGGTGTCTAGTTTAGGGACACATTGATTCCCTGGAAGTCTGTAAACTCTTGAGATTAAAAGCCCTAAAATGGTAAGTGATTTTTGTATTGTAATTTAGATTCCAGAGGGAGAGATTGGGTATATAGAGATTGGGAAACTTATTTTACTTTTCATTTGTTTTCTTTGATAGTCTTACCCAAAAGACTTGTTCTATGTGGCAGTTAATCAATTGTTATGGAGGAGCTAACGAATATGTATCAATAGAACAGAAATATTTTTCACAACTTTGTCTTAGTAGTAATTACAACCAGTTTTGTTAATACCAGTCCTAAGGTACGTATTAACAATACCTGTGTTAATAACTTGTAAAGCTAGGACATATTTACAAAATTCCTTTCTACATCTATGCATGTTTCTATTTGAATATGAATCATAGGTTAGTTATCAAAAAACAGTATCACTTTGATATTTAAGTCTTGTTTTTTTAAACATTGATATAAATGTTCTTATATCAATGGAGGTCTTCTGTCCAAAACGGCAATTCTTCTTTAAATTCTTTTTGCACTGAAGCTTCGACTGATGCAAGATGCATTTGTATTCCTTTCCTACTGATTACTGCTAACGAATGCTCTGACTTTATTGCACTACTGTACTTTACAGCTAGCAGTGCAATAGTATTGTCAAAGCATCTGAAAGCAGGATGCACACCGAATTTTGATTCTTGCCTTTCATATATTTCTTCAGTATCTGTGAGTAATTTACCACAACCTTTGTTGCTGAAAACTGTATAATCTTATTACCAAAAGTATATCTTTTAAAAGCTATAATTTGGAAAAAAATAAGTTTTTAACTAATTAAAAACTCCCTATTGTAATGCATTATGAAACACACTAAGAGAACAATTTTTATAGCTTAAGTTGTTATGGTTTAGTATAAATGAGTAGTACTTTGTAATTTGCTTCTTTCTGTAACAGATTTGGACAGGCTCTAGCAAATATCAGATTTTATTTAATTGAATTTTAAGATGAATTAGTAAGTGATGAAAACAATGTCTGCTGTACCTTTCCTGTGGTAACTTGCCCCATACCTTAATTTGTGTATTATGTAGTAAATGCTCAAATTTAAAACTTAAGAATGCTTGTTTTAAAGTTCTTTTTGTAATTTTGAGATATAATAAAGTGTGAATCATCACTATTTTTTTGTAATCAATGTTATTGAGATATAGTTCACATACAATAAAACAACCAATTTTAGGTATGCAGTGTGATGAGTTTTGCCAAATGCGTACAGTCATGTAGCTACCATCACAGCCATGATAGAGAACCTTTCCATACCCTTAAAAAGTTCCCTTATACCCTTTTTGAAGGTTTGCAGTTAACCTTCTCCTCCCAAACTCCCCGGCAACCACTGATCTCTAATTTTGCCTTTTCTAGAATTTCATATAAATGGAGTTATATATAGCATGCCGTCTTTGTGTCTGGCTACTTAGCATGCTTTTGAGATTCATCCATGTTGTACGTATTAGTAGTTGGACTGTTTTTATTGCTGAATAATATTCCTTTGTACAGAATAGCACACATTGTTTGGCTGTTCATCAGATTATGGACTTTGGGTTATTTCCAGCTTTTGCCTATTATGAATAAAGTTGTTATAAACATTGTAGTGCAAGTCTTTGTGGGGACATAATGTTTTTGTTTCTCTTGGGTTTCATGATAAATATATGCTTGATCTTGTAAGAAACTGCTGAAATCGTTTACAAAGCTATGTACTGGGGCTCCAGTTTCTTCATATCCTCAACTACTTGTATTGTCAGTCTTCTTCATTTGAGCCGTCTTCATAGGTGTGTAGTGGTATCTCGTAGTTGCAGTTTGTATTTCCTTAATGGCTAATGATACTCAATATCTTTTCATGTGCTTATTTGCAGTTGGTGTATCTTTAGTGAAATGTTAAAACCTTTTCCCTATTTTCAAATTGAGTTGTCTTTTTATTATAATCATAAGAGTCCTTTAATTTTCTCTGTTATTTGCCTTCTCACTTAAAATTTTTTGATGAAGTCCAATTTAGACATTTTATCCTTCTATAGTTTATGCTTTCTATCTCACAAATCTTTGCCTAATTCAAGGTCATAAATGCATCTATGTTTTCTTCTAGAAGATTCAGAGTTTTAGTTTTTACATTTAGATCCCTGTCCATTTTGAGTTAATTTTTGTATATGGTATCAAGTAAGTGTGAAGGGTCTTTTCTTTTTGCATATGGATATCCCCTTGTTCTGGTACTGTGTTTCCCCGAAAATAAGACCTAACTGGGCAATCAGGTCTAATGCGCCTTTTGGAGCAAAACTTAATACAAGACCCATATTATATTGTATTGTATTGTATTGTATTGTGTTGTGTTGTGTTGTATTACTATATTATGACTTGGTCTTATAATAAGAGCGGATCTTATATTAATTTTTGCTCCAAAAGACACATTAGAGTTGATTGTCCGGCTAGGTCTTATTTTCGGGGAAACACTGTACCATTTGTTGAAAAGAGTATCATTTCCCCAGTGAATTGCCTTGGCTCCTTTGTAACAAATCTACTGAACATGTATGTATGGGTAGATTTATTTATTTTTTAACTCTATTTTTTTCCGTTATGTCATATCACACTGTCATAATAACTGTAGCTTTATAGTAAGTCTTGAAATCATCTAGAGCAAATCAAAACTTTACTCTCTTGTTTTCTAAATTGTTTAAATTATTTCACAATTCCAAATAATCTTTTTGTCAATTTCTACAAAAAAGCCTGCTGGTATTTTGGGATTATGTTGAATCGAAAGAAAGAATTTGGGGATAATTGATATCCTGACAATACTGTTTCTTCTGATGCATGAGCATTATCTATCTTTCCATTTATTAGGTCTTTTAAAATTTCTCTCAACAGTGTTGTACCGTTTCAGTGTATAGGTCTTTATAATTTTTTAATAATCTGCTTAATGTGATTTCTACTGGTGCTCTATATTTTAAAAGTAGAGCAAGAACAGTTACAACACGTATTCTAAATTCATTGAATTTCAGAAAAAAGTAAGCTATTTGTTGAGCAAATGTCTTTATAAAGTGACTGGGAGACTAGATACCAGATGTAAGTAAGATACCTGACATATTAGGCATGGACTCAAGGACATCATTTGTAGGGAATTAAGAACATGATTGCTCATTATAAAACCATTTTATCCCAAGTTTTATATATAAAATTTTATTCCAAATTAAATATATGATATCCTTCTGAATTACCTCCCCTGGCCTCAAGTGCAGCTGTTTTCCTCTTCTGGCTTTTAATTTCCTACCATTTACCAGTGGCTTATTAAAGCAGTAGGTAGAATTTTGTGTTGTTTAATAAAGTAGGATATTACATGGGAGGAACTGAGGGGAGAAAACTGCTTAATTTGAGGAATTCATTTCTTTTCTCTGAAAAAGTGAACTGATAACAACATAATACATTTCTTTTTAGATATCATTGAATTTTTTTTTTATCCAGAGCTTGTACAACTATAAAGTTTTTTTTTGTGTTAAAAGGCTAAATACTAATAAAATAAGAATAAAAAATGTATCAATTTGTAAGGAGAGGGAAGGATTTTTTTTCTGCCTTAAACTATATTTTGGTGTGACATCTTCAATATTAGGAATAGGGTATGAAAGCCATACATATAAGCTCATTTGAAAATGAAGCAGGAAATTTTTGTCTTTCTTGGAGCAAAGTATAAGTTTTAAACAAACAAAAATATCTTACCCTTGTTAACCAAAAATAACACAAAGTTTCAATATCAAGAATATCCCAGATAAATAAAATTTGTTCTTAATTAGATTTTAAAAGATTATACTTTTAATTTATTTTAATATATAGTTTGAATAAGTTAATTCTTGATTCTTTGATTCAGTGTTTTTGTTCTCATTTTATCAATGAGGAAATAATCTTAGTTTTCACTAAGGTTTTCATGTAGTGGTTTAGTGACTGTAAAATAAATTTAGTTTTTCAGAACAATTTACTTTTGTTAAGAAATGCGAGAGTTGTAGCTTTTATAAATTCCTCCTTTCTCCACTTAATTTACCTATTATAGATGACAGTACTCCATACTTTCTTCAATAAGTGTTTCTAGGGCAGGTTACTACAAAAGACTAACGACATTAAGGACACACAGATAAATTGAATATATTAAGATAGATGCCATGATGGGACAAGTAAATACCAGGTGTTATGGGGGCACATTGGAAAGAGGCACCTAATCTGGGGAAGGCTTTTTAGAGGTGAGATATAATCTGAGACTTGAAGGGTAAGTACTAGGGATTAGTCAATGACTGAAATGGGAAATGTTTTAGGCAGAGGAAACAATGCATATGAAAGTCCAGAGGAGAGAGGTGTTGCACAATTTGGGGAAACTGCACGTGGTTCGGTAGAGTGTTGAGGTGAGCAGGAGTGCTGAGATGAAGAGCCAGTAAAATCAATATTCTAGCTATTAAGTGGGAAACCTCTACCTCACCTTTTTCTTTATTTCAGTTGTACAACATAATGAGTAATGTTGTATATATTGTGAAATGATCGCCACAATAAGTCTAATAAATCTGTTATCACAGAGTTAGAAATTTTGTTTTCTTGATGAGAGAACTTTTAAGATCTACTCTCTTAGCAACTTTCAAATATATGATACAGTTTTAATAGCTATAGTCACTGTACTGTACATTACATCCCCACTTGGTTATTTTTATATTTGGTCCTATATGTGTCCATAGCACAATTAACAGAACCAAGGATCCTGAAATTAAAAAAAAAAAAAAAAAAAGGTTAAATAGAGTACTTCAGTTAATAAAACCAGCCTTCTACAGGCAGGAGCTCATGTGTACTATCCTAACAGTTGTTCCATAAAAGCCTGCAAATTAGGAACTGATGAACCTGAAGCTTCTGCCTACTTTCTTCTGTTTTGATGTTGCTATTTGCCTGAAGTGACATGTCTGTAACCTGGTGCTTGTGCATATTAATGCTTATCGGTTTCAGACAAGCATAGACATGCGTTTGTTCTGTCTGTAAGAAAGTGGATAATAGTCAATTCTCCAGCAGAAATATACCAAAAAGCCCAATTGTGATTGTGTAGACATTAGAAGTGACCCTTAACTTTTTGGGAACTTGAAATATTTCTTCTTTAAAGAGGCTTTAAGCGGGTGGTTGGGTTCCCAGGCTGTTTGTTCTTTCAAATGAATGAATGGTCTTATATCCATTCCCTTAGGCTGTATATTAAAAACTATGAATACAAAAATAAAAAGACAAGGCTCTTACCAGCAAGAAATTTGAAATCAAGTGGTGACATTACCTTGCTAACAAATTATTATAATAGAATACATGAAATGGTAAGCTGGAGCCATGAACAAAATAAAATGAGAGTAAAGATGTTTCTAAATCTGCATTGGTGAGAAGGGAAGGTGAGGAAAGGGGAGCTTTAAGTAGATTCTTTGGTTAGTAATACACGTATAGCTAACCTAGGTCTAGGAGTATTAAGATACCTGATTCTCCCTTAAAAAAATATTTATATGGTAAATGCATGTCTAAGTCCAGCTGAATCTAGAACATACCTCTACCGGTTCCTCTCACCATAGACCAGACCACCATATTTTTTCCCCTTCACTTCCCTGTGGTTTGATGCTGTTCAGATGAGCTCTCTCACAAGAGGATGTGTTTGGAGTTTTGAGAGCACTGGTCCTTTTGAAAGGGAGCACTCCTGTAGCAGTGAAAATCTATAGGTTGTTTGTAAAAAGGAAGCATTTTTAAATTGAAGAGCAATTATATATTTTTCTGCCAGATAGTTCAGTGGTATGTAATACAGTGTGCCTTTTACTTAAAGCCTTTATCTGGTCACAATAAAAGCTAGCATAACAGAATATTATATGTTTATGAAATTAGCATGCTCTCAAAAAAAATAATCAAAATTATTTCCTAAACTATACCTTCTCCCGTTTGTACGGTATCTTGATTACCATCTCGGTCTGCTTCCAAGAATGTCCAATTGGCAGAATGTAATTTGGCTCTTTGGGGCTTTAATATTGATTTCCATGGACTTGCCCCAGCTAAATTGCATGTATTATTACTCTTAGGATTGGTATAAAACTTTTCCCATTTATTTTTATCACTGATTTAGAATAAAACTCGTTTCTGAAATATGAATTTGTCTTGGGCTTTAAAAAAGTCACTAGTCTTATTTTAAATGTTCTAATGCTCCTAAAAATAAGATAGATAGCTAAATTAAACAGCAACCTCCCTGTTTACAAAGCCTCCAAGAGGCTAATTTATAACTGAGGGGAGCTGTGAATGAAGTCTATCAGTATCACTTTGTTCCATTAATCAGACATTAATGAGTTTTGGAGACTATCATAATTGGTCAGTAAATGTCCTAACGTTTAACTAAAAAATGTCCTGTTTAATCACCAGATCCTAGAACCCTATCGATATTGGCTCTGCTGTGTAAATAGGTCTGAGTAGTGCAATATTGCTTATAGGGTTTTGGTGTTTGGGAAGAACAGTGGGCAGGCTGCAACAACTGTAGCGGCAACTGAAGCAACAGCCATCTTTGTTCATGAAGAAAATAAATAGTAGAAGCTAGTTTTCAATATAAGTATTAAATCTGAAATTCAAATGTCAAATTTTAATATGTTAGAAGGAAGCACTTATCTTTTCTAAGTTTTAATATTTAATTAACTTGGGTTTTATTTGTAGTACAATGAAATAATCGAATTCCAGTGTTGAAAGGGATCTTGTATTTCCAACTCTGTCATTTAACAGGAGCCACCCAGAAAGATGGAGGACTTACCTGGGGGGGGCCACATAGCTGGTTAGTGATACCAGGGCTAGAACTTCTGTCATGTATCTCAATTACTTTGTTTTCTTCTTTTCTGTACCATACAACCAGGCTGTGTTTAGAGGGAATTTTTAATGGACTAACTTTAGTGATATTAGATATAAAATTTTAAAAGAACTGATTAAATTTAATTTTAAAGTCTTTACATTTCCCCCCATCAATGTGACTTTTATTGGCTTTAATGTTATGTATAACTTTGGTCTAACTACATAAAAAAGCAGTAACGAAAATAGAACTAGAGGCAAGTTACAGACTATTTCTTCATTGATAAGGTGAAGGGATCAGGTCAGAGAATCTTGGTTGTTTTTGTTTCTGAACATTGCATTGGCATCTTTTTCTTTTTTGTCCTCTGCTTCATTAAGCCCACTGACTCCACTAATAAGTAAAGACTTCCCCTATGTATTATCACAAAATATTCTGTTCAGTTCTTCACAGAGGATAACATTCTATTCTCAATCTGTTTTTCCTGTCTTTTAAAAAAAGCTTTTATTTGTGGTAAAATGTACGTTAACATAAAATTTACCTTTTTAACCATTTCAAGTGTACAGTGCCGTGGGATTAAGAATATTTACATTGTTGTGCAACCATCACCGCCATTTATCTCCAGAACTTCGTCTTTCCAAACTGAAACCCTGCACTCATTAAACAATAGCTCCCCGCTCTCCCCTCCCTCTAACACCTGGTGACCACCATTCCACTTTCTGTCTCTATGAACTAACTACTGTAGGAGCTTTTTATAAGTGGACTTATACAATTTGTTCTTTTGTAACTAGGTTATTTCACTTAGCATAATATCCTCTATGTTCATCCATGGTGTAGCATGTATCATGTTGAGACGGTTTTTCCTGTAGGCCCCCCCAAGAGCTCAATCTCCCCCTTATTGGAGCTATCTCCGGCAAGCTCCCCCTAAGAGCTCTGTCCCCCCTTCCTCCTCCCATACCTTATCAGAGATGACTCCTGCAGGCACCATAGTTAGAGGCCTCCCTGTCAAAACAAAGTTGAGGGATCACAGCTGCTAGGGACGGATCTCCCTGGCACCAGATCCCCCCCCCCCACAACCCGGAGGCCTGACCCTATAAAATAAAACGCCTGACCCCAGTTAGTGCTCAGTTCTTTGGGAAATATCCCACTGGGCCCACTAGTGTAATAAAGCTGAGTTCTCCTTGCCCTCTGGGTGCCATTTGTGTCTCGGTCCTCACCGTTTTTCCACAACAATCAGAATTTCTTTCCTTTTTAAGGCTGAATAATATTCCATTGTATGTATATACCACATTTTGTCCATCTGTAAATGGACACTTGGGTTGCTTCCACCTTTTGGCTATTAAAATAATGCTACTAATAACAGGAATGTACAAATATCTGTGTGTGTCCCTGCTTTCCGTTCTTTTGGGGGTATATCCAGAAGTGGAACTGCTGGATCACATAGTAATTCTACTTTTGAGTTTCCTGTCTTTTGAAGTCTGTTTAAAATTCTATTTGTTCTCTCAAATATTTTCCAATTAGAAGTGTGAGCACATTACTTTAAAGGGGTACGGGAATTTAAAAATACATATTTTGAAAGGTATACATAGTATAAATGCAGCTGGGGGAGGGGGTAGAAGGCTCTGAATTTTAGCATTTATCAGTTTTCCTGGTGTAAATTTTTCTACCCTGGCTAATTTCAAGCTACCACCATAATGTTATTGAAAGTGGAGTTGGGAAGACGTGTAGTAGCACATGATATAGTATTTCTACTATACAAACATGATACACCTCAATAGTATAGATAATGGTAAAATATAGTAAAATAACTAGGAAGTTAGGACTTTTGAGTATATGTTTGCTTTTAAATAACTTATATAATTGTAAATTTATATAATGATGCCTGTGTTTAACAATTGGCTTGTAAAAATTCTTGAAAATTTAGCTGACTTCATCATACCATTGATTGGGAGCATACTCTTCCATGTCTTATTAAAATATAAGTCACTGGAAAGCAGGAACCACTTCTTTTTGGTACTGTTTGGATGATTTTAGAACATTGTGGACCCTTGGCTATTACAGGAAGCCATAGCTGAAACCACTCTCTTGAAATGAAGACATTGTTAAATGGACTATGGGATTATGCTAGTTAAACTTCAAGTAGAACTAAAATATCAAGTTAAAAAACACATATAGGCTTTAGAATTTCTGGTTTATAAACAAATTAAGGGCTTCTAGTATAGAGATTTTGTTTTAAGGTAACCCTGAAGCTACAAATCCCTTAATTTTAATAATTTATTTAAAATTATGCTTTAAAATGTTATTTAAGACTTGGAATTATGTATATAAAGCTATGGAATTTTGGTCTGTTTTAATAATTAAAGCAAACACATCTGGACTTGAATGCTTAGAGCCTTTGTTTAATTTGGTTTGCCCTCTCCTGTCACCCTCCCCATACTCTCCATCCACATGTTGTATAGGTTAGTACACTTTTTTAACATAAAGGAAAAAATAGTCTTTGAGCGTATTCTAATATGGGAAGTTACCCCAGCAGGAATTTCTTTATACACACACACGTATAGTAATTATTAGTATGTTCATGAAGTCTGCTTATTGATTAATTTACTCATGGCATCTAATCAAAAAGTATATAAGAGAAATGAAAAGCCTCTGTTTTTGGAAAGCGTTTCAAATATGTTTTTTTTAACTTAAGAACTTCTACATTTGTTCTTGTGGCTCACAGCAAATCCTTGCTGTTAGAGATTCTTGGAACATTGTTAAAAACAAAAACTGGCTTTTTAAAATTACTCCAAAAGTTTTTTGTTATAAAGATAGAATTTTGGTCATTGAAAAGTTTCCTATTCAAATTTAGGTCAATGATGATGGAAATTAGTGATGGAAGCTTAAGTATATCTCTTTCTGAAATTCTGTTCAATGATGACAGCTTCTGACCTTAAAAGCATTTTAACTTCTGAGAGCCATTTTGTCTTACTCTACATTCCAAAGTAGAGTTCTTGGTTTAACCTTTATGTAATGAAAATATCTGTACACCATTTCTTATTAGACCTGAGAATTACTTTTACAGTTTTTGCTGTTTTTTGCTTTTTCTATTAAGACTTCAAGATTTCAAGAACCAATCTTTAGTTCAGAGCTTAAGTTCATAATAAGGTCTGAACCCTCTCCCCAAAGCAGTGTGCTAGGCTATGGGCTAGGAATAGGCGATTTCCCTGAGGAAATCATGTTTTGCCTTTAATAGTAAACTCATGGTTGTTTCCTTGATAAATTCAAGGCAGTATCTGCTTTAAGATCATGTAAAAGATGAGAATTTCCAAAAATTAAGAGTAACTTATGGATTAACCATATTCAGAGATAAACCACTTTAACACTCTGATATACGTATATCCTTTCCAACTTTTCTGTATGTACACACACATGTTTTAGGCCTGTGGCAGTTTTCCCCTTTTTTCTCCCTTAGAGGTTTACTACAGATGAAGGTCCCATGCTAGGACAAAGGTTCAATAGATCGGGTTTATTCACACTGCTACTTCAGTGCTATATGTAGCTTTCATTGTATGGTTTGTGACTCTTTAAGCCCTCTAATTTGGGTCTGTGTGCCATATATCTGTAGTTCTTTGGGTTTGCAGATAATGGAAACTGTGAGTATCCCTGAAAATAAATTTATTCTGTGTTTTAACTTAAAACCACTTTTCCTACCAGAGATAGAGAACCACTGTCTACCTAATGAGAATGTCAATGACCCTAGGGAATTCTTGAAGCCATTGTTAGTTCTTGTATTAATATATGACAGTGGCTTTTGGGTATTTAATTTTGGCTCAAAATTTAAGAGAAATGCTTAGAGAAATGAGTTTCAAAATGTTAACTAGTTTATAAAATTTTTAATAGAGCCATGGGTATTATAGACGATGGAGGGTTTATATGCTTTTCTATTTCTGTATTTTCAAAATGGGTATATGTCATTATTAAAATACTAAAAATATACAGAAGAGAAAGAATAGTTAGTGTCATGTTTATTAATGTCTTTTGATTCATGTAATAATGATTTGTGCTGATTTTTAGTTCCAGAAAGCTGACTCTGATCTGGATTACATTCAATACAGGGTGGAATATGAAATCAAGACTAATCATCCTGATTCTGCAGGCGAGGTAATCTGCAAAATAAATGTCTTTTAAGCAGACTGTTTTATTAAAAGATTTTCTGATAGTATTTCTAACAGTTGTAGATTATGACAGTTATATTAAGTACTACATTTATAGAATCTTAAAATCTTTTTTAAGCTTGGAAGCTTGGTCACATCATACTAGAGCATGCCGTTATACCCACAGTCAAGAAAATTTGTGGCTACTTTTTTTTTAAACTCATAAACAAGAATTATTGAGTCCAGAGGTAAGAACCATTGCAGAAGCCGCTGAAGTTCTGAGAGAGAAAAATAGATACCTCTACGGCAGTGGTTAAATAAGAAGGGAGAAATCATGGCAGTCATGATATTCTCTGAGGAAGATGATGATATACTATTAAATTTGTTATGTGCACTGTGATTTTTGTCTAAATTTATATACTTAGTTATTCTAAGGTTAGGTTGATTAGATATATTAACTCTGTTTTTTGCCATAACTACATTAACTACATGTACACATGCCCATGGAGATGAAAGTGAAGTTTTTAAGTATTGTCTGTTAACATTAATTTGCCACTTGAATCATTACTGTTTATTTTTGATAGCACTTGCCAGCAGACAAGAAATATCATATTTTACAGTTTTTCCAAAAATTTTATACCTTTAAAAATTTTTTTTTGATTGGGTGGAACTACAAATTAAAATAACCATTTATATAAAATTGAGAAAGCATTGTGAATGTTCAGTTTTTACTACACAAGTTAGCTTCCTACCAAAACTATTCTAGCTCCTTAACTGACTTAGCTTTTTCCCCTTTTCTCTCTGCCTGAAGAACCACCACCCAGTCCTGGCCCAGTGGTACCACCTAATGACTGGCCAAAGGACTCAGCTGAATCACTGTCTGTCAAGTACTATCTTGAAGACGTTTCATGTGGTGCTCCCCCTTTTCTTCCACCTTCCATCTCTCATCTTTGTTCCACTTCCAATTGTTTTTCTATTCTACCATTTGTTTTAAAAACAGCTTTATTGAGCTATACTTCACATACCATAAAATTTACCCTTTTAAAGTATACAATTCAGTGGTTTTTACAACACTCAAGAGTTGTGCAGCCAGCATCACAATCAATTTTAGAACATTTTCATCACCTCACAAATTCTTACCCATTGGCAATCACTCCCTAATACTCCCTGCACCCTCCCATCTCCTGACAACCAGTAATCAATCTACTTTCTATCGCTACAATCTCTACAGATTAGCCATCTGCTTATTTCATGTAAATGGAATCATATAATATGTGGACTTTTTTGTGTGGTTTCTTTCACTTAGCATGTTTTAAAAGTTCATGTTGTGGTATGGATCATTATTTCATTTTTTATAGCAGAATAATATTTCATTTATGGCTGTACCACATTTTCTTATTCATTCATCAGCTGATAGACATTTTGGTTGTTTCCTCCTTTTGACTATTATGATAATCCTACTATAAACATTCATGTATAACTTTTTGTGTGAATATTTGCTTTCATTTCTCTTGGGTATATACCTAAGAGTGGAATTGCTGGATCATATGGTAATTCTGTTAACTTTTGAAAAACTGTAACTTTTTAAACATTTATATTTATCCTTTTTGTGTTTATAGTATTTGGGAAGAAAACCATGATCTTAATCTTTGTAGATTTCACTGACATTAGTCCTAGTGATTATATATGTATCAAGGAACAGGAAAGTAAACAACCAGTTGCGTTAACCTCTAATACATCTACGTGGTAGTAGTGGGAGTAAACATTAATCGAACATTACGATGCACCAACTACTGTGCTATGTGTGTGAGCGTGTGTGTACTCACCCTCACATACATACATATAATTTTGTCAGCTGCATTATCCTTATTCTATTCCATTGTGATTTGGAGACTGTCAGTAATTCTGCATAAAAATCAACATTTTTAGTAGAATCTATTTAGATATAAAGATACAATAAACTGCCAGCTACCTTATCATGTTCTTTACCTATTTTTGTCCCAGAAAGATAATTTTGTTTTATTTTATGAACATTTCCCCTGTAGACTCTTTTACATTTAATAACACAACTAATGGCATGTTTCCTTTTGTTTTTTTTTCAAAATACTTAATTGAGTTGAGCATTTTGCTCATGTACTGGCTTTTCCCGCATCACTAGCACTGTCATTATCAGAGCACTTCCTATGACTTATCATAAGTGATCACTCACTGATAATAAACAAAACCCTAAAATGAATTGAAGTGTTATAGGCACAAAGTTAAATAAAGTGCAGCATAGTTTATAAATACTAATACCAAGAACACAGTGGCTCCCAAGAAGCCACTTACTCAAACAAAACATGCTATGTGCGCAACAGTTTTTTTTCCTCTGTGGTATGGTGCTAAGTCCTCAAATCATGTTATCCTGAATTAATTATGGACATATCAATTTTATTAAATCCAGTTAATGTCACAGAAACACGTACTGTGGGTAATTGCCTACCTATCCTGACTCGTAGCTCTATGGCTATATATTCCTTGTGCCTGGTTCACTAATTCTTTTCCTAATCGGGAGATCATCAAGGATTAGTTCTCACTACATTTTTCTATGAATTTGTATTTTGAGAATTCATTATCTGGTTTATATGTACAGGTGCCTTCTTGTGCTATCTTTCTGCTCCAATCTGACCTGCTCTACAGGACTCCCACATGGCTGTGTTTCTGCGATTTCTTTACCATCATTTCAGTAATGTCCTTTGTTTTACTCCAATTTGGATCACATGTTTAACTCTTTCTTGGTTTATTCCCTTGACTGGGTGAAACATATCCTTTAGAAGCGTTCTGAGGAAGAATACACAAATGGTTAATATTTTGAGACTTCCAATGTTTAAATGTCTTTATTTAATTAATTCTTTTATTTTACTTTTAGTTTGGTTGAGTATGGAATTCTAGCCTAGAGATTATTTTCTCTTGATTTTAACATTATTGCTTTGTGGATTTCTAGCTTCCTGTGTTCCTGTTGAGAAATAGATGCCATTCTAATTTCTGATCCTTTGTGTGTGTCTTCCTCCTTATTCTATCCTCCTCCCACCCCCCCATTCTGTCTTGGAACTTTCAGAATATTTTATCCATGCTGTGAACTTTATTTTTTGGCCATTTTAGTTATGGTGTAGGTCTTTTTATTAATTGTGCTGTCACTTAGTGGGGCCCTTTAAATCTGAAAATGCACAGATCTGAAGTCTTATAACCTTTCTTACCCAGTATATTGGTAAGAAAAGAAATCCTCCTTTGTGGCAGTGAGATATTGGACCTCCTATATCTATCCTCTATTTTTCTTATCTTTTCTTCCCTATTTTCATTTTTGTGTATTTTCTCCCATACTTTTTACGTGCTTTTTTATTTTCTTCTCCTGTATTTTCCAGTTTTTCTACTGGAGGTCTTTTATCCAATACAATATCCAGCATCTCATGATGGGAAATATACCCCTGAGGGTAAGGGGACAGGTCTCAATGTCATTGGGGTGTATACTGCATAGATACCCCAAAAAGCATCTTAATATACATTTGGTGTCATCTATTATTTCTTTGCCTGTATCAAACATACTACTAAGTGTTCTTAACTTTTTATACGGTATCTCTCTTCTGTCCCTTTCCTACTTCTAGTACTCATGCCATAGGTCTTGATCACTCTCTGCAGAATTATTTTAACTGTCTTTAAGTTACATTTTCTGTTCTTATTCCTTCTTGTTAGAATCATCTTTATTTACCAGTTCCATCATCAAAAGCTTAGAGAAAAATCTCCAAGGAAGAGAGGGGAGTAGAGGGCCATGAAGTTAACCTCTGCCTATAACTAAGAGATAGGTAAGGTCCATGAAGGAGATATTTGAAGAGTAGGAAGATAACGAACATGGTATAGTTTTACGGAAATCAAGAGTTCATTTTAAGAAGATTGGAATAGGGAGGAAATAAGGAGAGGCAAAAAGAGGGTTATCAAAATTATATGCTATAGGGCAATCTTGAGCTTTTGATTGTTTAAAATGATTTGGTGAAGAATAATACTCTATGGGTATGTTAAACTGAGGAAGTCTATTATAGGATCTTGAAAGTGGATGGCAAATGGAGTGAGAAAAATGAAACTGGTTTTGAAGTGACAACAGAGTCAGAGAAAGAATTCAGTTTTTCCTTAGTACTGAGAAAATCTGTAGATGTTTGTGGTCTCTACAAAGGGAGATACGGAAAAGGTTATTGAAATAGAGGAAATTTAAGGTTATGGGGGATATGAGGAGAAAACAACAATAATAGAGTAGTGTGAGGCGCTGAGTATGGATGAGAATGTCCATAGATGCAGAGAGATGGAGTTTCTACTGTGTGTTTTCTGCCTTCTCACTAAGGTTGTTGATGAGGTCTTGTGCTAAGAAGGAATGGATGGAAACTGGAGGAAGTGGAGAAAGTTTGGAAAAGCTAGTATTGGAGGGTTTGCTAAGGAACCATCAGGGAATGAAAGGAATTACCAAGTGGCAGAAAGGACCCAGCTGAAATGTCTTTTATGGAATAGTGGTTATTTATATTCTAAAATGAAGTTGAAAAACCAATGTAATTTATAAATGTAGTTGCTTAAGTTGGCATTAATTTTGTATAGTGAAGTCAATGAATTGACAAAATACATGCTTTAGCCCCATGACAAAGTGTTTAAGAATTTTATAAGTGGTTTCAAGTTGCCTTATTCTTTAACAACAAATTAACATAGTTCCTTTAATCATCTTCTGAATAGCATTTAGAATTATATTTTAGAATACTATGTAATTTATTATTGTGAACTATGCATCAAATGTTATATATCTATAGTGACCTTATTTGCTGTTTAATGTTGGTTTTTTTTGTGTGTGTGGGGGGGCTATTTCTGTACCTAGGCTTTAAATTCCTTGAGAACAGGATCTGGGTCTTATACTTCTCTCTTTCTTCCCTTCCTCCATCCTGTGTCACACAGTTGCATAATATAATACAGTGTTTGATTAAATGGGTGGTAAAATGTGTTATGTATGTTTTTTCCTTTCCATCATTTAATATATATTAATTTTTTTTCTGATGTAGAAAAATCCTGTTACACTCTTAAAGGAATTGTCAGCAATAAAGTCTCGATATCAAACTTTGCATGCACGCTTTAAACCAATTGCTGTCGAGCAGAAAGAGACTAAGACACGCATTTGTACTACTTTGAATAAAACTGCGACCATGATACAAGAACTACAAAAGCAAATAGACCTGGAGGTAATGCTTTCAATTGACAAGTTGGATTTGTAGAGTTTTTATTCTGAGTGTAGCTTTGAAAGATAAATCCCTAGTAGCTTTCATTTTAAAATTCAGCAGTCAGTTTAAAACTGTTGATAGAAATGAAATTTTCTTGATTCCCAGAAGTATAATAGCTCTTATCTCCTTTATTTTAAAATGAACATGTGGACTTGATATGGTTGATGAAAGAGGTATGCTGTCTTGGATTATGTAGCCATGGCAGAAGAGATAAGTTGATAACACTTATTAAATCTACCAGCTCTGCTGGTTCCATAAGAATTAGTGAGACTGAGAAATCTGAAAAGCATCTGTAACGGTGACTTTTTTTTAGTTCTCCGTTTCTTCAGTTGGGTTGGTGGGCTTGGGTAGCCCGCCCTTCATTCTCTCCCTCCACTCCCCAACCCCTTCTCATTTAGTGTAAGATTCCTTAGAATTGTGAGCCTCTATCACTAATGTGTAGAACTCTTCACATACGAGTTCAGTTCAGACAATTATGTTCGCAAACTCATCCTAGAAAAAGTGCTACATACCTCATTGCTGAATATCACTATGGTCACCTTCGAAGTACTCCCCGTGGAGAGCTATGCACCAACGCCAGTGCCTAGTCCACCCTTCAGAGCAATTTTGCAACTCTTTTTCTCGAATGGCAATCAGAGTTGTCGTTGTATTAAACTTGATATCCTGAATATCATCAAAATGTCTTCCTTTCAATATTTCCTTTATCTTTGGGTAAAGAAAGAAATCATTGGGGGCCAGATCAGGTGAGTAGGGAGGGTGTTCCAATACAGTTATTTGTTTACTGGCTAAAAACTCTCTCACAGACAGTGTCATGTGAGCTGGTGCATTGTTGTGATGCAAGAGCCATGAATTGTTGGCGAAAAGGTCAGGTCGTCTAACTTTTTCACGCAGCCTTTCCAGCACTTCCAAATAGGAAACTTGGTTAAACTGTCCAGTTGGTACAAATTCATAATGAATAATCCCTCTGATATCAAAAAAGTTTAGCAACATCATTGCGACAAGTTTGCGAACTTAATTCTCGGACCTCATCGTATGTTGGAATAGAAAAAGAATATGAGCTGCTGACCTAGACATTAAGATCTTGAACAGCCCATTGAAGGATTTGATAGTATTTTCATTTACTATTAAGGCAAAGTTGGCAGCTTTCAAAAGAAAAGATAGATTATATATAGATGGAATCATAGAGTAGAACTTAATTGTCTGGACAAAAGATGGCCAATAGGTTTTTAATTTCTGGTGCCAACTACAATAAATTAACTGGTAATAGCTGATTAGAGTGCCTTATCAAGGAGCTGTCTCTGGGCATGGCATAAAAGCTAATCAGCTGTGGGCATGCTGCTAGGGGCAGCATACATGGTATTTATTTGCCAACTCTGAACTAAATTATGGCTTAAGATACTTGAATTATGGGCTCATAGTTAGAGTAAATCTCCAAGGTTGATTACCCAGGTCAATTTGATCAAGAATTCTTGAATTTTGTCAATGAAGGAAAAGAAAGCAATACTTGGTTAAAAATATAAAATGATACCTTAGATGTATCTGTTATGTCACAGTGAAGTGAACAGAGGGGTAGGGTTGAGCAATTAAAAAGAGCACAGAAGTAATAAGGAATAGGAATTTAAAATTGTGGGTGGTATCACATGCTGATATATAGAATGCAAAAAAGTATGTATACAACCTTTCAGAAATACAACTCAAATCACATATTCCTTGTATGTGATCAGAGCCTGTTTTATAGAAACACATAAACTTGTTCTAAGGAAACAAATCTTGAAGAGAGATTAATGGTAGTTCTGGATGTGCACATCAACATATATGTATAGACATCCATAAATTTATTGATGCACAGAATAAACTTGGGTGAGTGAACAAAGAGAAAAATGATATTTTGAATATTTACTAAAATTTTCCCCCACTGGATCCAATAAATAGGTGGTATATTTCTGACAGTTTACAAAGAGGTACAGAAAAATAGTTAATGATAGGGGATTTCAATCATCTGAATATCTGTAAAGGTATTCATTCAGTTAAAAGTATCTAAAATGAGCAATAATTTTATCAAAGGTAGAAAGCTAAGGGAGTTTCACTTTGGATCAGATTATGACAAACAAGGAGAAATGACTGAAAGGTAGTTATAAACCTTGAAAAAAGTCCGTATTTGAGAATCAGTGATTGCCAAGTTGGGAATTGTTGGATAACTGGGTCTTGTGTCTACGAGTTTAAAAACAAGATAATAGTAGAAAATTCAAAGCAAATTTTTGTGATCAAAATACGAAAGAAAAGGGAATGGCATTTGTAGAGAGTTGTAAAACCAAAAATAGTTCTATGAGCCCAGAGTTTAAAGGACATTGCGAGGTAGACCTTGTAAAGGAGTTTAAAGTATAAAAGAGGTATTTCAGTGATATGGACAGAACTGTGAGAATAGTTAAAGCCAAAGACTAGATTGACCTGAAGCTTCTGAAACTTAAAATAACCAAAAAGGCCTTTAAAATTATTTTGGGAACATGAAGAACGAGAAAATGATAAGTCTGCTTAAGACAAATGCTGTTTTGTTTATAGCCAACAGAAAGTAAAACTGTTCAGGTATTATCTTGCTATAATCTTTATCAAGGCAAGTGGTTTTTTTCATTTGGAAGGATAGAAAATATATTTGAATTGAGAATATTCAAAAAGAACACTTGAATTAAAAATATTAAAAGATAAATAGAGATAGGAATAGAAAAGGAGGTAGAAGAAAGGGAATACATATTAATTTCCTCATTTATTTAGTTGATATTAAGATTTAGATTTAAATATACTTAATTATATAGGTGACCACCAAAAAACAAAAAAAGGGACCAAACTTGTACTAAAATAAGAAATAGCAAAACAATCCCCCAATATAGCAATAAGTAGAATATTAAAAAGGCATTAAAAATTGAATATGTGGTATTATATTGATGCTCCAAAACATTTGTGTTAAAGAAAAATTCCTACAAATCTTAGACTGGTTAATTCCTGGAGAAATTCTTTGAAGATTTATTAAACAGGTGATCTGAAATCTCTTGAACAATGATCACAAAGAGCAACATGGATTCATGGAGAACAAAGTCTTGTCAATATAATGCCATTTCCTGTTTTTGAGATAGAAGAGGGAAATTCTATAACTATTTGGGTTGCAGTAAGGCGTTTGACTGTTTTTCATTTAATCCATGTGAATTTTGGGCAAATGTTGGCTTTGGCTTGATGAGCTGAACCGGCCAGATTTTCCAATAGCCAATTGTGGCTGTATAAATTAAAATTAAATTAAATAAAAAATTCAGTTCATCTACTGAGCGGACAATGCAGATATGGAATATTTCCACTATCACATAAAGTTCTGTTGGACAGTGCTGCCCTTGAGATTCTAATTCTGTAGTTATGGGATGTTCTGGATTTATCAGTGTCTCTAGAGATGACCTACAGTAGTCCCCTCTTATTTGCGGTATTGCTTTATGCAGTTTTAGTTACCCATGGTCCTAAAATATTAAATGGAAAATTCCAGATATAAACAATTCATAAATTTTAAATTGTCTGCCATTCTGAGTAGCCTGATCAAGTTTCGAGCAGTCCCACTCCTCTTCACCCAGGGATGTGAATCATGCCTTTGTCCAGTGTATCATAGTATATGCGCTACCCACCCCTTAGTCACTTTGCAGTCATTTCAGTTATCAAATCGACTGTGGTGGGATTGCAGTGCTTGTGTTCAAGTAACTGTTATTTTACTTAATAATGGTCCCAAAGCACAGCAGTAGGGATGCTGGGCCACAGTAGTGATGCTGGCAATTCCAATATGCCAGAGAGAAGCCGTAAAGTGCTTCCTTGAAGTGAAAAGGTGAGTAGGGCATAAGATATTTTGAGACAGAGAGAGAGAGAGACCACATTCATATAACTTTTATTATAGTATATGGTTATGATTGTTCTATTTATTATTAGTTATTGTTATTAATCTCTTACTGTGCCCAATTAATAGATTAAACTTTATCATAGGTATGTTATGTATAGGAAAAATCATAGTATATATAGGGTTTGTACTATCCACGGTTTCAGGCATCCACTGGGTGTCTTGGAACATATCTTGGGACTACTGTATATAGTTAGGCAGATTTCTAACTGTTTGAGTGATTCTTCCGGTTTCACCTCCTGTTATTTCCCCATATAACCTTTTGTTTCAGCCAACCTGTTTGTTGGTTGGTGCTCTGTGAAAATCCCTTACAAATAATTTCCATTTGGCTTTTCTTCTTCTTTCCTTTGTTTTTGCTCCTACCTGCTTTTTTGGGGGGAATATTGGGGAACAGTGTGTTTTTCCAGGACTCAAGTCAAGTCATTGTTTTCAATCTAGTTGTGGAGGGCTCAGCTCACTGGCCCATGTGGGAACCGGCGACCTAGGTGTTATGAACACTGGGCTCTAACCAACTGAGCCAACCGCCCGCCCCTGCTCCTACCTGCTTTTGTGGATACTGTTTGCTGGTTGTTTTCTCAGCATCTATTCTCCCTTCCTGCCTAAGAGAGTGCCCCTCACAGCCTTCTGCCTGAGGTAAAGGAAGTTGGCACTATCCTCAGTTTCAGGGGTGTTACCCCATTGGCAAGGGGAATAGATTTTCCTTTAACTAACCTTGGTTCAGGAATGGGTTTATAACCCAAATGACATGTGAGGGGGGGAAAGTCTGGAAATAGGAAATTAGGAAGAGTTTCCTCACTGCAGAGAGACCCCTAGGAAGAGAAAACTTCTTCCAAACATTTTGTATAGATGTGATGCCTAGCATTGCTAGAGCCATTTTCCTGTCAGCTTGTGGATAAAGTCACCATTAAGGATTTGAGAGCCGTGAGATGGAAAAAACTGAATCCTTACATTCTTGAGCTGCCAAATAGACCAGCCCTGAAGTCTGCCCTTCTGTATTTATTGTACAATAATAACTTTTCTTATTATTTATCAATTTTGAAATGTGTTTCTATTATTTGCAGCTAAAAGCATCGTAATTATCCTTCAAAATTTAGCCCAAGTCTTTACCTCTGAGGGTACTTTCAGGCTATTTTTGTTTCACATTTCTTTTTCAAAATACTTTTTGAATATGCCGTTTAAACATGACTTCTTTGGTTCTGTTTAATTACAGTCCTAAAACTGTTTGATTTTTTGGTCTTGTTTGTTCAGCTTAATTGCAAGTTCTTTGGAAGCTCAAAAATCAAAGTACTTTATATATAGATAGCCAAATATCTGTTTTTTTCCCTGCTTCCCTAAGTTTGTGATCACATACATGGTATGGGCTTATGGAAACATTTATTGGTGTGATAAAGTAGAGTTAACAATCAATTTAAGTCTTTAAAGGTGTGTTGTTTTTTTAATGAAAGTATAGTTGAAGCCTTTAAAGGTTTCTGAAATAAAGACTTTGTCATTTGTTTTCTAGCTGTCACCATTGACTGAAGAAGAGAAAACTGCAGCACAGCAATTAAAATCTCACATGTCAGACTTATGAAGAAATGGACTTGCAAAAGGAACTCTATATAATAGAGATCAATTCCAGAGAGATTTAGGAAGATGTCTTGTTACCACCTGATGACCAGAGGTCGAGTATGGTGAAGGAAGAGATTTGACCAAGTAGTGATGCATTTCACAAAAGAGGGCAATATGAAGAAAGACACATATATGAATACATTTCAGTTGAAAGGATGGAATGGGAATAAAGGGATTTAAAACATATATACACACACACTTAGTCTTGTAATTTCAGGCAAGGAAGTCTCTTAACACTGGTTTGCATCTGTTTTTGTATAATCGGGATAACATACGAGTAGATGTCCTGTCCTAGCTTTAAAACAATGTTCATGTACTATCCACCAGTCAAATGTGAATAAGCATATTTTGGAAAGGATAGAAAAAATATTTGTATTATACATGTAGAGAATGTTCCATTTTTGAACATTTTGACTGTAGATGTGGTCACGTAGGTGAGATTGCATGTGACCTATAATCTCCCATAAAACCAAACCGTTGTAATAAGCTGGTTCTCCTGTGACAGTCTCACTTTTATTTTTTTCCTATTTCTTCTGCCTGCTAATGTTGAGCAGCATGACTCTACTTTCAAATGCTATATTAGACTGTCCCTGTTGTATTTCAATACTACCCTTGTTCTCCAGCCTATATTACTGTAATTATTCTATATGAAAGCTGAGAAATTGAAATTAGAACACTGGCAATTGCTTCTTACCAGTTTTGTGTGTGTGTGTACGTGTATGTATTTCCTTATTTATTTTTAAATAACTTGACAATAAGGCAATTGTCCAAAGTAGGGACAGATCTTGATAGTAATATTAACTCTTGATGTTAATCACAGGGTTGTTTATAATAGCAATAAACACATCTGGCCAATGGCAGGTAAATAGAGTAAATCATGGTGTATCTATGCAATAAGAGGTCAAGGAGCCAATAAATTATTAATGTTCTGGGAAATGCTGAAGTTAAATGGTAGACAGGGGAAGCAGATATTGCAGTTTTGTAGTTAAGATTGGGCTTTGACATCATACCTGAGATGTAAATAGCACGTTTTAAGTTCTAGCTAGGGTTTCCCGGCAGGAATTCCTGCCCGTTCTCAGGAATTTTTTTTGCTTTCCCTTTCCCGAATCCCAATATATAAACTGTTTTCTGTTTTCCATGATGAATCGTTTCCATAAAGTAACAGCCGATACTACCAACCACCCGGGTTCAAGGAGCAGATTTTCCCGATTTCCTGACCAACTTTTCTCGGGATTTGGGAAAACGAAAAAAATTCCTGAGAACAGGTGGGAATTGCTGCCTGCAAACCCTAGTTCTAGCTGTGTGATCCTGAGCAAATTACTTAACTTCTATGTGCCAGGATGGTTGGAAGCACAATGAGATGATATTTGGGTTTGATACTTAATCCTTCAATAAGTTATATTTCCATACACAAAAATGAAGTATTGAAAAGACTAGGAAAAATGCATCAAATGTTAGTTATGTAGGTTATAGAATTATTTAATATAATTTAAAAAATTTCTGGAGTATTTCTCCATTGACAAACTTACAATAGCTGACAAACAGGGTTGGGAGGGTGTCCTGCGGGAGACCCTGCTCGCTGCGCCATTTGTCGTGCGCGGAGGCCTGCTCGCCGCACCATTTTTCAGGCGGGGCGGCCTGCGGGGTCTCTGCTCCCGCTCCCCACACAAGAACGCAGGATATGGTGAGGCCAAAAAGGAACACCCACGGAGTCATAGGTAGGGGAGTCATACCACTATGGTCTCACCGGAGCCTGGGCCCACTGGACGCTCGACCTGCCGTCAGCCTTTCCGCCAACCGAAGGACCGAAGACTCCTCCGCCACTCTCCTTGGCTCTGTTCCGCTCTCCTCGGCTCTCCTCTTCCGCTCTGCTCGGCTCTTCGGCAATTCTCGGCAATCCTTGGCAGTCCTCGGCTCCCCTGTAGCAGTAGCCGCCACAGCCGACAGCCAATCAGCCACAGCCAAGCCAGCACCTTTCCAGGTGAGGCCGAGAGCCTGTAAACTACTCTCTGGGGCTCTGTCCCCACAGAGAGTATCTGCAGTTAAAATTGTCCTGTCTGGTTTGAATAGCTCAAGAAGAGAAAGCCCCCCTTTTTTAAATTACAGAAAAATAAGTCACACCATGGTAACGTTAATTTTCTACAGTACTCAGGCAATTAATATTAAGGAAGTTCCTGTCCATAAATTTTGGTGAAAGAATTTTTCAGTCACAAATTAATCTTCCTAAAACATCTTTGTCCATGGCTCACGTAGTTAAAAATGTTGCCTACTACTTATAAATGAAAGTCCAAATGCCTTGATATTCAAGAACTTTCTAGGTTGTTGTTTCTCTACACCTGCATTCTAGGTTAGGCTAAGTGTAATAGTTTGCAACAAACCAGAAAGGAAAAAAATAAATTCAAATTAAGAATTTGACGCACACCTTTTGTCTCACACCTTCAATTCCTGCAAATACTTGAACACCTGTTACGCTAGAAAACTGTAGAAAGCAGTCACCAATATAGGCAAGCTGAATACAGGTGATACCCTTTGACACCTCCCATAGTCTCATAGAGACAGCGCATCTCAAGTGGCTAGAAATGCAAGACGAGATGAAGTGTGTGCGTCTAATGTCTACACAATCTGTGGTTCCGTCATCCCACCCCCAAGATGAGAAACTACACTGCTCTAGCCTTCACACTCTGGAGCTTTGCTTCGATAGCTGCAGCGGAAGTCTTAAAAAATGTGAGACAGCTTCCTCCCAGAGAAAGGATCACCAGTCAGGAAGCCTCTGCAACACAGTTTCTCAAAGGGCGGGTAACAGCAGCCCAGTCATCGAGAAGGGATGTTGAAAGCGCGGATTTTGTGGAGCCCCACCCTAGAATCACGAAGCCGAATACCTAGGGGTGTGGCTCCGGAGTTAGCGTTTTCTGCAAGCATTCCAGCTGGCCCCACTCTGGCGCGCAAAAGTTTGAGATCAGTGGAGCACCGCCTCCCCTTAAGGGGCGGGGCGCAGCCCAGCGCCCGGCGCTCCGCCGCCCGCGCTAGCCTGGGGTCGGAGGCACGCAACAATGCGGCAGCGAGCTTCCAAATCTCGTGTGCGCCCCCGCACCGCGGGAACTAGGTGCCAGCCTCTCCTCAGTTCCCCTAACGTAACGTCTTGTGCGCATGCGCGCCGGCGCCTTCCCGCGCCGCCTCCAGCTGCCCTGGTTACCGTTGGTGTTTGTGAATTGCCTGCAGCGCCTACTTAGCTGGAGACCAGTGCCGCGGGGCTTCGGCCGCGGTTCGATACGCGCGCGCCCGCCATCGTCACGTGGGCCGAGGCTGCCTTGCGGTCGCTGGCGGGCTGCTGAGTCCCGAGGAGGGAGCTGCGGCTACTGATCGCCCTCCCACTGCGCCCTAGCGCGGGCGCGCGGATAAAAATGGCGAAGTGGGGGTAGCTGGTGCTGAACCCGAAGCCATGGGGCGCACAGGTGGGGCGGTCGTCGGAGCCCCCTGAGGTGGGCGCCGGGCTGTACTCCGCTGCGATTTGACCTGGCGACCTCGCGTCGGCGCCTAATAGGTTAGATCACGGACTCTGCCGGCCGCCGAGGTCCCCGCCGAGAATCGGAGGCAATGGATGAACAAAGCGTGGAGGTGAGGGTGGTTGAGGAGGGTGGTGGTTAGGCTTCCCCACCACCTCCTGAGAGTTCTTTAAGCGGGACGCCTCGCCCTAGTCCTATCTTTGTTAGGGCATCCTACCCCGCCGCTGCCGCTGCGGAGAGGGCTGACCAGGTGCGAAGGACGCCGTGTCCTGCAGCCCTCCAGGTGGTTGCGCCCTGACCGTTCCCGCAGTCAGGTGGTACCTACCCTGGAGTTTTCAGGTTGTCTTGGCACTGGTACTCATCCCCACGGGGTATTTGCAAACACCGCCTGTGCAGAGCAAAACTGCAAATTCATTAGATGGACGTGCCCTACCACTCAACCAGTTTTTGCTAGTTGATGCGCAGATCCAAGTCTCCCTCCGAATGGGTGATTATTCCTCCCAGGGTACATTTTGCAGACTTCTGCCCTTCCTAGATTGAATGAGGGTATATATACTCTTACTATCTTATTTGGTTGTAGCTTGCCAGAACAACCTATCTCCTCTCTCTCTCTCTCTCTTTACGTATGTATTTTTTTATTTTTATATTTGAGCCTTGTAAGCTGTGATTTCACATGGTTGAGATGATTACGTAAAGGCTAGGGACATTAAGCGAAGATTGATTATTTGACATAATTATATAATTGTCAAATTTTGAACTTTCCAGATACTGAAATATTAAATCGTTGCTTCTTAGTAAGGGCAGCTGTATGACTGGGCATTCCACTTGAAACTAGTTCACCCAGTGGTCTTGTCCTACCCGTCAGCGCCTGCTCCTCACAGGTTCTTTGGCCCTGCAGTTATGATTAGGCTCATGAGTAATTTTCTCCTTAATTCCTCATGTGAAGGTATAAAGGTTTGATAACTTTACCTTTTAGGAGAGTTTAATTTTCCTGGAATGGAGTAAAATAAATGTGAGTACTGTAAAAATAAAACAGATAATAACCTATATTTAATTGTATCTTTTCTTGTCAGTTACTTCCTAAATTGATTCATCTGAGGCTTGCAAAGATAATACTGTTCTATTTACATAGTTTATTTTTTCTTTCGAAAGCATTGCTAAAGCTGCCGCCCAATTTTCAATAGGGCCAGAATGTCAGTCTCAAAGAAGTAGCTAGTTGGTTGCAGCATCAGGGCAGAAATTCGAATTTCTGGATTCTGGATTAGTTTCTTGATCAAAGTACACTGCTGTTAGGATACATATCTTTTTTAAGACTTTTGTAAATTATAAAGGTAACTCATTCCCCTAGGGGAATTGTGGAAAAAGTTAAAGGTTCATATCGTTAATTTAATTATATAGTCTGCCTTTTTTTTCCTTACTGTTACATCACAAGCATTTTTTCTGTATCATTAAATAAATCAAGAAATATTTGTAGTGACTGTGTTATAATCTGTGTTAACTCCTATGGACATTAGGGTTATGGCCAGATTCTTGCAGTTATAATTAATGATTCAATGAAAATATCTGTGCATAAGTCTATTTTTGCATTTCATATTCTTTCCTTAAAATGGAACCATTGTGAAGCTTAGAAAAAAGGAAGCACTTTTTCCAGGAGATGTTTTAAGGTACCCTGGACCTTGACTAACCAAGTCCTGATATGGAATATAGTTAAAACTGAGTTATGAGCCAAAAATAAATGTTAATGTCAAGTAAATTATTTTAAGCATGCTTTGTACTCTTGATTCAGTAGCCTAATCTGGGGGACCTTACATCTTTCATTATTTTCAGAGCATTGCTGAGGTTTTCCGATGTTTCATTTGTATGGAGAAATTGCGGGATGCTCGCCTGTGTCCTCATTGCTCCAAGCTTTGTTGTTTCAGCTGTATCAGGGTAAGTTGTATGATTTTGCATGCATTTAATATATGTAGGATATATTGTAAAAGTTAGCTGTTTCCTTTATCTTTTCCTTATTTTACATTTTGTGCTCTTTTTAAAAAATGTCTTAAATGAATGTTCCTTAATAGGGAGACCATCAATGTATATTGCTTAATATTATGGAGATGAATAACCATCGAGGGATAACTGCCATGAAATGCCTGGAAACCAAAGCTCACTGAACTTTAGTATATTTACATTATTAAATTACTGTATATATTTAACTCACTGTATATATTTAACAAGTACTTAAAAAGTATTGTGATTGGGGTTGAGGGATACAAGATAAATGACTAAGTGCCTGCCCTGAAGGAGCTTAAATCTAATTGAGAGAATGGCCTTTGTGTTTACATTGAAGTGTGTGTCATAAAGAGGCATAAAATGCTATGAGACTCAGGAGGGAGAATTTATACTTGTTTGATGGGTAAGATGGAAAAAAAGCTAGTAATGGGTTCAAAGGCAAAGAATAAAATCGTATAATCTTCTTAGAGAGGAATATAGTCCAGTGGCTTTAAAACTTGAATGCAGGTGAACCCCTCAAAGGATGCTTAAGATGTAAAACAGAACTTATTTTGGTTGTGTATAAGGATCCAATAGCACATCTGCAGACCACAGTTGAAAACTGCCCTGCCCACATTACTCTTAGTAGATTATTTCCTTTACTGAGAAAATCAAAGCCATCTAACATGCTCTTCACCTCAGAATTTCTCTGTGGTTCCTTATTTCTGCCGAAGGAAGATAAATATCCATTTGTGAAGAGCAATAGTTCTAACATGAAAATCATTTGCTTCCGGTCACACAGCTAGTAAATGATGGAGCTGAATTTGTTTAACCCAGGAAGTTTGGCTCTGGAACCTGTGTTTTTTGCCACTACACCATGTGCAGAAGACCTAATTTATAAACTATGCTAATTCTCCCACTTACAATCTGAGACTCAGTCTTTCTTAGCTTTGTTTCCTCAGCTCTAGAATGTGAATAACAAGACATTCATAGGATGGTTGTGGCATTGCATGAGATAAGCCAAAAAGTAATTTAGAAAGTATAAAATATTATCCTGATAAGGTGTTGTATTATTCTATTGTTAAAGTAGCAACTGATACACATATCTTTATTTATGTTTTATAAATGGTGAAACTGAAGCTAGAGAAATTAAGTAATTGGCCTCTGTCACTAGTTAATTAAGTGGTAGAGGCTGGATGTGGACTCAGCTCTTTTGATGAAGGTTCAGTATACATACATATGACCTCTGATTATTACCTTATACCTCATCTATTCTTCATTTCACGTTACGTCTTCTTCCTGCTCCTTAAAGACATATATTTCTTAAATATTGCTGCTGGAATTCTCTACTTTGAGGTTTCTGGGAAAATTTTGTCTACTTTAGGAAATTTGATTTACTCTTGCAGGTTTAAGTATCACCTCTGTGTGTTTGCCTCCTAATCTATTCCTTTAGCGTTAGCGTTAATTCCTTCACCTATAAATGTCTTGTCTGATTGTCCTTCCAGCATCTTGAGCTTTTTTCCAGATCAAATTCTTCCTGTTAGTTTCTCAAATTGACTCTTTTGACTTCTTTCTTTTTGTTCTATTCTGCCAGTCACTCAACCTTAAAATCTTACACTATGATTTTTTTAAAACTTTTCAATGTCTTTTCTTAGCTCTTTTTTCCCCCTTTTATTTATTTTTTAAGTGTGTTTTTCCAGGACCCATCAGCTCTAAGTCAGGTAGTTCTTTCAATCTAGTTGTGGAGGGCGCAGCTTACAGTGGCCCAGGTGGGGATCGAACCAGCAACCTTGTTGTTAAGAGTACCGCACTCTAATCAACTGAGCTAACTGGCCACCCCACACTAATGATTTTTAAGTCCTGTCAATTAACCACTATTGTTTCTGTCTGTCTTAGTTTGGCTAGTCTCAGCACCTCATATAAATGCAATCGTATAAGATTTGTCCTTTTGTGTTTATTTCTGGGCTCTGTCCAGTACCAGTTTCCTATTTCTGTCCAGTACCAAATTGTTTTGATTACTGTAGCTTTGTAGTAAATTTTGAAATCAGGAAATTCAAGATTGTTTTGGCTACTTGGAGTCCCCTGAGATTGTTTGCTTTTCTCTCTTTCTCTCTTGTTTTTCTTTTTTCTTTTTAGTCTTTGTTCATTTGGGGTCCCTTGAGGTTCCATTTGAATTTTAGATTGGGTTTTTCAACTTCTCTAAAACGCACCATTGGGTTTTTTTTAATAGAAATTGCATTGATTCTGTGGATTGCTTTGGGTAGTATTGTGATCTTGACAATATTAAATCTTTCCGTAAATCTGGGATGTCATTCCATTTATTTAGGACTTCTTTACTTACTTTCAGCAATGTTTTGTAGTTTTCCATTTACAAACCTTTCAACTCCTTGATTAAATTTATTCCTAGGTGTTTTAATCTTTTTGATACTATTGTAAATATATTTTCTTCATTTCCTTTTTGGATTCTTTGCTTTTATATTGCATTGCAAGTGTTTTTTGTGCATTGATTTTTGTATCCTGGGACTTTGGTGAATTTATTAGCTTTAATAGTTTTTTGTGAAATCTTTAGGGTTTTCTACATACAAGATTATGTCAGTGCAAACAAATACTTTTACTACTTTTCCATTTTGGGTGCTTTTTATTTGTTTTTCTTGCTTAATTCCTATGGCTGAAATTTTCGGTAGTATGTTAACTAGAAGTGTTAAAACCGGGTATCCTTGTCTTTTCCCTGAGCTTAAGGGGAAAATTTTCAATCTTAACCATTGAATATGATGTTTGCTGTGGTTTTGTTAAATATGGGCTTTATCAAATTGAGGAAGTTTCATTCTATTCCTTTTTCTTGAGTTGTATTTATCATGAAAGGATATTAGATTTTGTCAGATGCCTTTTCTGTATCAATTATGTGAGAGGATTATGTGTTTTTTCCCTTCGTTTTATTAATGTGATATATTACACTGAATGATTTTTGTATGTCGAACTATCCTTGCATTCCAGGAATAAATTCCACGTGGTCATGTTGTAAAATCAAAGAAACTTGAGCTCAGTCACTTGTCTAGTATCTCGTAGTTAGTAAGTGCCAGAGCTAGGAATCAGACTGAGGTCTGAATACTTTCTAAAACTTGTGATTCTTCCATTTAATGGAGAGAGACTGATTTTTCATTTAAACGTGGAGGAATTGCTATAAAGATGTTTCTTTAATATTACTTGTGCATTAATATTGTTTACTGTTTCTTACCTGTGGCTTTGGTTTGGAAGAAACGTTTTTCCCAAAGTATTAAAATTGCCATATTTATTTTGTGATTAAGTTAGATTATGAAATACAAGGTAAAAATGCCACATATATTCAGAGAAGGGAAAGGCTACTAGCCTGGGATAAGCAGAAACATCTTATGGACATAATCAATGCACAATCCCATGTGACAGCACATTGAGGGAGGGACTGGATAAGTAAATACATAAACATGATGCCAAGAATGGTATATACTATGTTTCTCCAAAAATAAGACCTAACCGGAAAATAAGCCCTAGCATGATTTTTCAGGATGACATCCCCTGAACACAAGCCCTAAGGCATCTTTTGGAGCAAAAATTAATATAAAACCTGGTCTTATTTTCAGGAAAACACGGTATTGCCGTAGTAAGCCTGTTTGGAAGGGAGGAGAATATTAAAAATTATGAACTCGTCACTTCATATCATGGTTCCAAATTTTATAGAGCTTACAGTCTGTAGGAGGAAAGATGAATAAATAAGTCAGTGTCATAAAGTGTTATTAGCAAATGAAGAGGGAAGTATAGGTTGCTGTGGTAGAGCATGGCAATGGTATCTAAAATAGTCTGTAGTGAGTCATGGAAAGCTTTCTGGAAAGTGACATATGAATTGAAATCTAAAGGATGAATAGAAATAACCCAGTTGAAGAGAGGTGTTGACATATATCCTGGGCAGAGAGAGACCAGACGTATTTAAAGGCTTAACCTTGCTGGGTCCCTTAGGGTGAGGTAGAAGAGGAGGTTAGGGTGGTGTGGAGTGAGATCAGCCCTGGAGGGGTGCTATAACTTTAGCAGAGTATTGTTTCAGGGGAAGAAACCTGACCCAAATCTTGTTTGCCAAGGGACCAAAGAAATACTTTTCAAGGTTATTAAGAAGGGAAGAGGGGCCGGCCTGGTGGCTCAGGTGGTTGGAGCTCCGTGCACCTAACTCCAAAGGCTGCCGGTTTGATTCCCACATGGGCCAATGGGCTCTCAACCACAAGGTTGCTGGTTCAATTCCTCGAGTCCCGCAAGGGATGGTGGGCTCCACCCTTTGCAACTAAGATTGAACACAGCACCTTGAGCTGAGCTGCCGCTGAGCTCCCGGATGGCTCAGTTGGTTGGAGCATGTCCTCTCAACCACAAGGTTGCCAGTTCGACTCCCACAAGGGATGGTGGGCTGTGCCCCTGCAACTAGCAACGGCAGCTGGACCTGGAGCTGAGCTGCGCCCTCCACAGCTAAGACTGAAAAGTATAACAACTTGAAGCTGAACAGCACCCTCCACAATTAAGATTGAAAGGACAACTTGACTTGGAAAAAAGTCCTGGAAGTACATACTGTTCCCCAATAAAGTCCTGTTCCCCTTCCCCAATAAAATCTTAAAAAAAAAAAAATAAATAAAAAAAAAATGAAGGAATCCTTTTCCATCTATTTTCTTTTTCTTCCAGCTTTATTTATTTATTGCGGTGAAGTACCTTTCCCCACAATATCTTTAATCTTTTATTGTCCTTTACTGTTTCCTTGGGAATTTTGTTTCTTGATTAATTATTTGACATTAGGTAAAAGCTTATGTTGTTTTATAGAAGTACAAAGGGATAAATGGAAGTATCAGATACTGGGAATACATAGGTGTAGAATTGCATAATTAGTCATTTACCTCTGAACCAATTTACCAGTCTATTAAAACATAAAATATTTAACCTAAGGTTGTTGTTTTTGGAAAGGTATTCAGAAAATGTTAGCATCTCCTTTGCATAAGGTATAAAACTCCTCCCTATCCAGTAATAATTAAAACTATTAAATTAATAGAATTGGAGGTTTAGGAGAGACATTATTTTGTAAAACCTTTATAATTATGAGGAAACCAAGTTATATAGATGTTTAAGTTACTGAACTATAGAATTCTTTGAAGACATAAAAAAGGTTTTGTTCTATTGCTTATTCATGTTTTAGGTCTAATTTGTATATACTTCAAAATTAGTTTGCTTTTCTAAAAAGGAATATAATAGTAACTTAAATTTCCTCAGGGATTTTATAATAGGTTAGTTAGAAGTAAATCATCACTGTAGTTTATTTTTGGAGATGGCGATGCCACTATCATTATTTTTGTGAGGATTAGTCACATCTTCCCTGTAAGATCCAGATAGTCCTACGATCACTTTCTTTCCTATGAGAGAATAGCTTCTAAACTATTTTGGAATTAGTTCTGTCCCTTTGAAAGTTTGTCCAGGTCACGATAATGAGAGGGAGACAATAGATTGCTTCCTGTTTCTATAAGTATCTCTATAATTAATGCAGGCACTAGAGAGTTAAACTCATTAAATTTGATATATAAGTATTCAGTATGTACAAATTAATGGTGTTTCCGCAATCAAAAATCTAATTTTTTTTTGCCTCCTTAGCGCTGGCTGACAGAGCAGAGAGCTCAGTGTCCTCATTGCCGGTAAGTGTTTTGTTACAATTATTTGTGAATTGAAAAAATAATGTGATGGAGTCAGGGTGTGCCCTAGTACTCATAAAAATCTTTAGGCAATCTGCTGCTACATTTCTCCTGTTTGAATACAGTTGAAAAGAAAATAAGTTATCTTTATAGATATGGCAGGGCAAAACAAATTAATTTGTCTAACTTAGAATTATGTAGAATGCATTACATTGTTTACCTTCTTTTAGAAGATCATTGTGTAGCTTTTTTTTTTTTTTTTTTAACCTGGTTTATAACCAGCATTTGTAAAACCAGACCTAGGGAGAGAACTAGGTCTGAAGACACATGCTCGGTCTTAATATAGCAAATGTAGCTTTTAACTTACTTTTTATAATTAAAAGAAATTAAAAAGCTTTCTGGTTTAAAACATCCAGATAGAGTAGATTATATATATAAATAACAAGTCTGATTCTGTTACTCCCCATCTAATGGTTTCATGAAACAACACTTTCAGAAGAAATTATTAGATTTGGTATCTACTCTTCTCAACATTTTTCTGTGTATATACTGATATATATACACATACATTTTTTTCTTAAAAGACAGATGTTACTCTGTTTTGCTATTGGCTTTTTTTTTCATGTAAAATATGGTGGCACCTTTCTTGATGGTATTTATGCATTTAAAAAATGTTTGAATCTATTATGTGATTATACATTGATTGATTTATGCTCCTATTGAGAGACATTTAGATTGTTTCCACTTTTGTTTATTTCAAATGATGACGCCAGATTGCATTGAAGGAAATGTTTGTACCATTTTACATTCTTAAGAAAAGACATGAAAGTGCCTTTTCCTCACATTCCTACCAGTACTGTGTATATTAACAATCTATCTTTTTTTTTTTGGTCATTTTGCTAAGTAAAAAATGGTATCTCGTTTTTAATATGCTTTTTAAAAAATAATTGAAATTGAGCATCTTTAGAAATATTTTTAACCATTTGTATTTCTTTTTGTTCTAAACTACTCTTCACTTTGCCAGCCTATTTTTCTTCATTTATTAATTTTTTTCAGATTTTTAAGAAGACCTACACTATGAAGTAATGATGGAAATGTTCTATAACTTTGCCATCCAATTAGTTAGCCACTAGCTACATGTGGCATTTGAGCATTTGAAATATGTCTGGTTTGATTGTGTAATGAAATTTTATTTTTTTAATTTTAATTCATTTGAATTTTAATTTGAAGTCACATGTGGCTAGTGGCTATCCTTTTGGACAGTACAGCTTTAGACTAAGGAATTAAGAAATCAGTCTGTACTCTGAATTGCCAATGTTTTTTTTTGTGTATAAGTCAGACATTATAATGTAAAAATAAGTTACAAAGCATACTTTTCATTGTGTCTTTGTTATTATTTTAATAGTAATATGGTATGAATGAATTGTGAGCTCTATTTTGAGGAATGTGTTTATTTTTTCTTGATAATTTTGTTCCAGGTTTATTGAGATGACAAAATTGTAAGATACTTAAAGTGTGCAATGTGATGATTTGATATATGTATACAATGTGAAAGGATTCCCTGCCACAGGGTTAATTAATGCATCTAGCACTTCACATATTTACCTTTGGAATGTGTTTATTTTAGGAAATAATCTCAAATTCCTGAGTTAGAATATATGTATATATCTTTTCTCCAGGGCTCCACTCCAGCTACGAGAATTAGTAAACTGTCGTTGGGCAGAAGAAGTAACGCAGCAGCTTGATACTCTTCAACTCTGTAGTCTCACCAAACATGAAGAAAATGAAAAGGACAAGTACGTCCACAAGTTCTGTGTTCAAGTATTTCATAGATTTTACCATATGTTATTTTAGTGAATTGAAACTCTTTGAAAGTTTTCTTTTAGTGTCATAGGTGAACATTTAGGTATTTTTCTTCTGGCATGGTATGGCTATCACTTTGGAAAGATCGTTCTCACTCTCGATTGGCTTCTTTTATTAGAGTCTTTCATAAAAGGAATGGAACTACCAGTTTGCTAATCCACTAATCTCTCTTCTGTGCCTTTTGATGCCTACTGGCTCCCCCAGTTTGCTGAAGATGCATATAAGCCATTGATTAAGAATTATTCTGATAAATTTCCTGTTAATTATAAAAGCTATCTTCTAAATTTGGTGGTGTGGAAATCATGCTAAATGAGCTTCCAGACCATATCTAGTATGATTGTTTCTTCATTCTTTTATTTTTTATTTGATACTCAGATTACTTATAAATGAGAATATAAAATGTAGACCTATTTAGGTTAATTTCTCTAAGTTCAGTGTACTTCATTAGTGAAAAGCTTTCTAAAAAATGCAACTATGTCTCCTTGAAAGGCAAGAGAAAACTTAAAAAAAAGATTTTTTTTATTGTAGTCAAGTACGCATAACACAAAATTTACTATCTTCACTATTTTAAGTCTACAATTCAGTAGTGTTAGGTATATTCACATTGTCGCACAACTCATCTCCAGAACTTTCTCATCTTGCAAACCTGAAACTCTCTGCCCATTAAAAAATAACCCAGTTTCACCTCCCCTCAGCCCCTGGCAACCATATTTTACTTTCTTTTTTTATGAGTTTGACCACTCTAGATACTAATATAACTGAAATCATCCGGTGTTTGTCTCTTTGTGACTGTCTTCCTTCACTTAGTGTAATGACCTCAAGGTTCATCTATGTTGTGGCATATGTCAGAATTTCCTTCCTTTTAAAGGCTGAGTAATATTCCACTGTGTGTATATTTTGTATATCCATTCATCTACCGATGGACATGTGGATTGCATCTACTTTTTGGCTGTTGTGAATAATACTGCTATGAACATGGGTGTTAATATTTTGAGGAACTGCCATACTGATTTCCATGGTGGCTGCACAATTTTACGTTCGTACCAACAGTGTACAAGGGTTCCAGTTTCTCTACATTCTTGCCAACACTTGTTTTCCGTTTTTTTGATGATAGCCATTAGATAGTGAGGTGTACTATCTTATTGTGGTTTTGATTTGCATTTACCTGATGGTTAGGATGTGGAGCGTCTCTCCATATGCTTGTTGGCCATTTGTATATCTTTTTTGGAGAAATGTCTGTTCAAGTCCTTTGCCCATATTTTGATCAGGTTTTTGTTTTGGGGTTTTTTTTTGGGGGGGGGTTGTGTTGAGGGAGTTCTTTATAGATTTTGGATATTAACTCCTTGTCAAATATATGATATGGAAATATTTTCCCTCATTCCATAGATTGTCCTTTTACTCTGCTGATTGTGTCCTTTGATGTACAGAAGTTTTTAGTTCTGATGCAGCCCAGTTTATGTATTTTTACTTCTGTTGCCTGTACTTTTGGTTTCATATTTAAGAAATCATTGTCAAATCCAATATTATAAAGCTCTTCTATGTTTTCTTCAGGAGTTCTGTAGTTTTAGGACTTATGTTTAGGTCTTTGATTCATTTTGAGTTAAATTTTGTGTATGCTGTAAGCTAATGGTATTTGTCTGCTAGGGTTGTCATAAGAGTACCACAGACTGGATGACTTAAAGAAACTTAATTTCTCACAGTTTTGCAGGCTGTAAGTCCAGGATCAAGGTATTGTCATGGTTGGTGACCTTTCCTTGACTTGGATATGGCTCCTTCTGTGTCCTCCAGGGCCTTTCCTTGTACACTCTGGGCGTCTCTTTCTCTTCTTGTAAGGACGTCAGTTCTGTTTGTTTGGTACTCTACGCTTATGATCTCATTTAACTCAATCTCCTTTAAGGCCCTATCTCCAAATACAGTTACATTAGGGCTTCAGCATAGGAATTTGGGGGGATAGATGTAATTCACTTTATAACTAGGTCCATCTTCATTCTTTTGCATGTGGATATCTAGCTTAAGGGAAAACTTAAAAATTGAGTTCATTTCTCATGAGGATCTGGTATTACTTTGTGCAGTTAATCATGTGTCTTGATTATTGTTAGCATTGGCCCCATGTGGGAAAAGTATTTGTGCATGCGTACATACTCATGTAGGTATAAACACATAATCTGATTTGTCCAAAAATGTAGTAGTAGGCTAGGATTTATTATCTATAGTGATGCTAGAAAATGATGTTGTATTTGTACTTTATTCAGAAACTAGTCTGTATTTTTCATGTGACTGTAAGTCATTATAGATTAATGAAAACAATACTTTAAAAAATTGTGTTCCCATGTAATTGTTCAGCTTAATTCACAGAAGCCATGGAATACATTTTATATTATGTTTCCAGAGATGTAATTGTTTAAAGTTTAACCTGTTTGCAAATCTTAGGAATTTGTTGAGGCAATTATTTTCCAATTTTAATTTATTTAATTTATAACTGTATTTTCTTTTCATGATATATAGATGTGAAAATCACCATGAAAAACTTAGTGTATTTTGCTGGACTTGTAAGAAGTGTATCTGCCATCAGTGTGCACTCTGGGGAGGAATGGTGAGCAGAACAAATTCAGCATATTATTTTTGGTTAGAGACTAGAAAGCATGGAATACTTGTTTGATTTATATAAAAATAATGTTTTACTCTATTTGTAGAATGAAAATTAAATGATTCTACTTTATAGCAGAAGGCATTGTTCCTTCTGTTATTACGGAAAAACAACTTTTGTGGGAGATTTTGATGTAAATATTTTCTTTTAAATGAAAACCTATAAAACGTATATTCATTTGCAAATCTCTTGTTGTAGGATTGAGGTCTTTTCTTTGGTTAAGGTCAGTTGATCTGATGTCCTGGCAACAATTTCTAATTTTGGTTTATTTAAAGTGGAACAACAACTTGGATATTTGTGAAAAATATGAATATAAGCACCTAGATTTTATGGTTTGTTTATTTATTTTCCAATCTAATTCAGAAGTAGTTTTTTAAGGTAACCTAGCTTTATCAAGTCTAAAACATTCTAGTTAGTGTTCCTAGAAATAGCTTTTTATTTTACATTTGTGTTCTATCGTTTAGTTCATATTAAATTATATACTTACAGTAATATAAGTACAATTAGCATAAATAGGTTTGAGAATAAACATAGTAGATTCTTGGTGGAAAAAGTTGGTCATAGTGGGAGAAGAAATGTGTAAACATCTAGAGGTGTCTGTTAGCAATGACAGTTGATCTCTTTGGGCATCGGTTAGCATGTTTTAGAGAGAATGGCAGGCAAGTTGGTTGAGTAGAGCTCAATTCAGAGAGCATTCTGTTGGAATTTGAATACCAGTGTGCTGACTGAAAAAAACTCAGTTCCCACAATTCAGTACTTAAATAAACAGGTTTTGTAAAAAGCAGTGTAAACATTCTTTTACATACTTCAAGTGGACATTCAAAAATCCACATCTTTTTTCTCTTAGAGACCATAGCTGGCTGTTTTGGTTGAACAGGACACTTCTAATAAGAGCATATCTATTATAAGGAATTTTTTATAATAGAAATTTCTATTTACCAATCCAGAGTTTTATAAATTACAGTACTAAAATTGGAAAAAAATTGGTTTTAGGTTGTTAGCTCCAAAAAATTGTTCTTTGAATACAGCTGGATTTGTGAGGCCTTCTGTCTTCACAGTAATTCTTTGCAACATGAGGAATGAGTTCATTGCTTTTGCTAATAGTGTACCATGAATCTTTTCCTTAAGAGTCTTTGTAATTTTTTCAATTGTGCTGTAGACTGGGGGTTCAGAGGTTAACTGGGGGTTCAGAGGTTAACAAGACAGATATCAACTAGTTCTGTGTTTTGTTGTTGTGGTAGATACTAGGAATAAGTAAGTATACAGTGCTGATAAGAGGGCATAACTATAGGAGCTGACTGTGTAAGCTTGAGCTAAGCTCAAGTAGGAGTTAAGATGTGGAGAGTTGGAGGAGGGAAGATGAAGGAGAATTACTTTTGAATAAGTAGGAGTTACTTTTGGAAAGGCCTGGTGGGAAGAAGTTTAAGGACGAGGAAGAAGGCTGGTGCTGACCAAGAGAAGAGTGGCAATTAAGGTTGTGTCAGATGCTCCGGGCCATGGTTAGGGATTTTGGTTCTTTTTAATGGGTGAAGATTTTTAGATAAGTGTAAATATTTTGCTAAATACCTTTATCCACAGTTGAAAGATTTCCTACCTGGGCCAAGTGATTTTAAGAAAGCTCGGGCTTGTTTTAACAAAGTAAATGCAACCAAAAAGATAAAATTCATTTGGAAATATTTACCAGTTTATTAGTACCCACAAACTGTTAATAAAGGAACGTAAATGCAGATGAGATATTTGAAAATGATCTAAAACTACTCTTACTAATTTAAACAGCACGGTGGACATACCTTTAAGCCTTTGGCGGAAATTTATGAGCAACATGTTACTAAAGTGAATGAAGAGGTAGCCAAACTTCGTCGGCGTCTCATGGAATTGATAAGCTTAGTTCAAGAAGTGGTAAGACAATTACTAAAAGATCATTATCCCTTTTACAGTCTATATTATATAGTTTTATAATATAGATCAATTAGATGTTGAAGTCAAGATTTGAAAATTCCAGGATATATTTATAGTCAGTCTCACCAAGTTCAGACTAGCTGAGGAATTTGGATCCAAACCCCTGGTCTATTCTGCAGTTGGAGCCAACGAATTGCTTCTTTTTATGTAGGAATAAAGGATTGATTAATAAGTTAAATAAGCCTGTTTGCTATAGAGTCAACATTGAGTTTGACAAAGTTATTAAGTTATTCATTCTTTGGATCCCCATCTTTTGGGAGTTTCTGATACCAAGGAATGAATTATTTCTAGTGTTCTAAATTAGAACCCTGCAGAATTGAAAGTAATATTTAACACTACTCTTCAGCTACTGTATGGGTCAAACAGCTATTTACCATTTATAATATTTCTATGTGAAAATGCAATAAACTTTCAAACATTTCAATACGAACTATACTTTTGGAATATTTTTTGTTTAAAGTTGCCAGAATGACAATTGCTATTAAAGAGGTTTGCAGACCACTCTTAAGATGTTTTCATTTTACCCCTTCAGAAATCAAGATCCAGATCATCATTTACAACCTTCTTTATATAGAAAGGAGTGTTTTTGAGTTGCATGTATGCTATCTACAAAATCATTTTGGAATGTAAACAAGTGGGATGGTTTATATTTGGTCTTCATCTTGCTACCTTTCTTTTCTGTTTTCTCTTGGCAATATTATAATTTGGTCATTAGGGAGAGTGTACTAGGTTGAGATTATCACCACTTGTATTTATGATAATAGGTATAGGAAAGATTGCATTTTATATTTTGCAGTATGCTATTACAAAATCTATGTGTACTCGGCAATCTTTAAAAAGCCTATTTTTTTCCTTTTTGTGCTTAGTTCTGAAAAAAATGAAAAACTTTGTAAACTAGCGTAATATGGCTTTTTAAAATTTTTGTTTTAAGTTACATGATGTAAACTGGCTTTGGTATACATTTTTATTTTTGAATGGTGGTTTCCTATCAGATATGGTTAGGGCTTTGAGTATGGGTTCTGTACATGTTACCAAAACCAATTTTTTGTAATTGCATATCTTTGTGTTTATTGTTTATCTATTTATTAATTATCTACTTATTGTTTATTTATTAATTGTTTACTTTTAAGAGTCTTTTTCCTGAATCAGTTCAATGTATAGTTTTTTAAAGCAACGAGTTTCCTATGACATAGGAACAATTAAAAAGTATTATTGGCTTATAGTGTTTAAAAAGGAAATCAATTGACTAAGAATAATTACAGTGATTAATGTCTGTTTTAAAAATTCTTCAATTAAATTATGTTTATCTACTAGGAAAGAAATGTAGAAGCTGTAAGAAATGCAAAAGATGAGCGTGTTCGGGAAATTCGGAATGCAGTGGAGATGATGATTGCGCGGTTAGACACACAGCTGAAGAATAAGCTTATAACACTGATGGGTGAGTGTTTTTCTCTGCTGCTGGGGTACATGGTGCTTTGAGCCTTCTTGAGTTCAATCTTTGAGGAGTATAGGTTGGTGAGTTTCTTCATGATGGGAAAAGACTGGTTTAAGAAATAAAAGTTCCACCGATTAAATGTCCCTCTGTATCAGATTGCATTACTCCAAATTGATATAACCTTTGCTAACCTCATGGGATATGCTTCCAGCTCTTCAGACTTTGTAATTTAAAAAGAACATGATCTGATTAGGCAAGCATGCCTGTCTTTTCGACTTTTTTTTTTATCATGTAAAGCAGTTTCTTCTTTTTCTGTAATAATTCTGTAATTATAATTCCTTTATCCCTCTGTGTTTCCAGGTTCTTGAGACTATTTTCCTCTTTGGGTCTTCTTTTCAAAGAACATATCTTTTGCTGATATAAGTATCTGGCCTACATTCTTATTTTTAAGCCACAGTTAAATTTTGGGGAGGAATTATTTCAGAATAGTTGATTGAGTAAAAAATTTACTTTTCTAGATCTCCATATTCCTTTTGAAAGAATAACATTAATTTATTTACAAAGTATGTTGTCATTGTATGTTTCTTAAATAAATTTAATAGACCTAAATTGCATTTTGTCTAAAACTGTAGTTAGGGTTGATTCTGAAATCCTCTGTCAAAGCTACTACAGTATTATATTCAACCTCTTAAAACTCTGGGAAAATTTTTTAGGGTAGCTGTAATGAAGTTTTGCTTTCTTAAAATTGCTTCCGTGTTACTGAATATGTTCAGTGAAAGCTGATTTCCTTCTTAAACCAATAATGAGCCTGAGTATCGGCGTTTTGGTATTTTTAAACAGGTCAGAAGACTTCTCTAACACAAGAAACAGAGCTTTTGGAATCCTTACTTCAGGAGGTAGAGCACCAGGTAATGAAATGTTAAATGTAATAAAGTCTTTATCTACTTGTGTCCATATGCTTTAAAAAAATTTTTTTTTTTAATAGAGGTTATATAAGATCAAAAGATCTGGGGATCTGTGTGCCATACTGGGGATTTTTATGAAATAGCAATCAGCTAATTCTTCTCAAGTTTTCTCCCTGTGTTTGGTAACTAGATTACACTCTTTCGAAAGAATGGAATTATTTTTACTGGGACTAGCACAAAGGAATCTCTAAAAGATTAAAATCTTCTGACATTGTGACTTAAATGGTGCCTTTGAGATAGAATGGTATTGCCAATTACTTAAACAGAGTGATTCTTAATGCTAAAATTAGCATTTTTATTAATGAAATTTTAATTAAGTATCAGATAGACAGCAGGCATTGGTTTAGATGTTTGGAACACAGCAGTGGGCAAAATGGAAAAAAAATCTGTCCCCATAGAGTTTATATTTTAGATTAGGGGCAGGTGGGTGTGAAGTACATAGTGAATGAATAAATAAAATATATAGTGTCACATAAATATTTGATATATTCATCTGTCTTGAATTCAGTGTTTGGAATTCTTGAATTCCTCTCTATGCCTGCTACATAGCTATCTCTTGAGATTGTTTTCTTTATTTTCATTCTGGAGATTCCCTTCACTTCTTTCTTGAGTTGAATCCCATGTTTCCTGATTCCCATGGCTTCTACTCTCTTGGTTTGCTCATTTATTTTGGCATTACATTTCCTCTTGTAGCTTTTCTAGAAGGGTAATCAGAATAAATTTTCAAGACTGTATGTCCAAAAATATTTTTGTTCAATCTTCATACTTGATTGACTGTTTGGCTGGTGTATTCAGTACATAAATATTTATTTAAATGCTCTTATTTACCCTCTTCAAACTCCCACTCATAATTGTGCATGATGTTCCCCTGGTCCAGAGATTTTATTTTATCCCCTCAAGAGACTAAGCCAGCAGTCTTCTGCTAGAGTGATGTGACAATTCAACCAGCTCTGGTAGACATAGATAAATTGTGTATACTTAAAGCGTATATATAATTTGGTAAGTTCTGACAAATGTATATACCCGTG